>NC_080832.1:137575556-137895919 GCF_030435755.1 Ochotona princeps
CTGGGCTCAATGGGCAGGGGACCGGAACTGACCCAACAGTGTTTCCTAGATAGCTGCCAGGACAGCTGATGGTATGTGAAGTTCATGAAGCAGGTGGAGTTGTTTTGGCAGTGGAAGAGCTGTGCTGCTGCTTCGGGCAGTTGCCATTCACCACCACACTCCCTTCCCTAGGTGTCATATCCACTTTCAGACATATGTGCTGCCAGAGCACTTGGTTTCCATGGCAGCGGGAAATGGCTTGGGCACTGAACTTGTCTTTGGCTGTGGAGTTTTGAGCGCCTTGAGTGAGGAGCTCCATGTTCGTTTTGTGTGGGTGCTGAAGCTGCATGATTCCATCCCACTGGGCTCAATGGGCATGGGACCGGGAGTGACACAACAGGGTTTCCTAGATAGCTGCCAGGACAGCTGATGGTATGTGAAGTTCATGAGGTAGGTGGAGTTGTTTTGGCAGTGGAAGAGCTGTGCTGCTGCTTCGGGCAGTTGCCATTCACCAGCACACTCCCTTCCCTAGGTGTCATATCCACTTTCAGACATATGTGCTGCCAGAGCACTTGGTTTCCATGGCAGCGGGAAATGGCTTTGGCACTGAACTTGTCTTTGGCTGTGGAGCTTTGAGCGCCTTGAGTGAGGAGCTCCATGTTCGTTTTGTGTGGGTGCTGAAGCTGCTTGATTCCATCCCACTGGGCTCAATGGGCATGGGACCGGAAGTGACCCAACAGGGTTTTCTGGATAGCTGCCAGGACAGCTGATGGTATGTGAAGTTCATGAGGCAGGTGGAGTTGTTTTGGCAGTGGAAGAGCTGTGCTGCTGCTTCGGGCAGTTGCCATTCACCACCACACTCCCTTCCCTAGGTGTCATATCCACTTTCAGACATATGTGCTGCCAGAGCACTTGGTTTCCATGGCAGCTGGAAATGGCTTCGGCACTGAACTTGTCTTTGGCTGTGGAGTTTTGAGCGCCTTGAGTGAGGAGCTCCATGTTCGTTTTGTGTGGGTGCTGAAGCTGCTTGATTCCATCCCACTGGGCTCAATGGGCATGGGACCGGAAGTGACCCAACAGGGTTTCCTAGATAGCTGCCAGGACAGCTGATGGTATGTGAAGTTCATGAGGTAGGTGGAATTGTTTTGGCACTGGAAGAGCTGTGCTGCTGCTTCGGGCAGTTGCCATTCACCAGCACACTCCCTTCCCTAGGTGTCATATCCACTTTCAGACATATGTGCTGCCACAGCACTTGGTTTCCATGGCAGCGGGAAATGGCTTGGGCACTGAACTTGTCTTTGGCTGTGGAGCTTTGAGCGCCTTGAGTGAGGAGCTCCATGTTCGTTTTGTGTGGGTGCTGAAGCTGCTTGATTCCATCCCACTGGGCTCAATGGGCATGGGACCGGAAGTGACCCAACAGGGTTTCCTGGATAGCTGCCAGGACAGCTGATGGTATGTGAAGTTCATGAGGCAGGTGGAGTTGTTTTGGCAGTGGAAGAGCTGTGTTGCTGCTTCTGGCAGTTGCCATTCACCAACACACTCCCTTCCCTAGGTGTCATATCCACTTTCAGACATATTTGCTGCTAGCGCACTTGGTTTCCATGGCAGCGGGAAATGGCTTGGGCACTGAACTTGTCTTTGGCTGTGGAGTTTTGAGCGCCTTGAGTGAGGAGCTCCATGTTCGTTTTGTGTGGGTGCTCAAGCTGCATGATTCCATCCCACTGGGCTCAATGGGCAGGGGACCGGAAGTGACACAACAGGGTTTCTAGATAGCTGCCAGGACAGCTGATGGTATGTGAAGTTCATGAGGCAGGTGGAGTTGTTTTGGCAGTGGAAGAGCTGTGCTGCTGCTTCGGGCAGTTGCCATTCACCAGCACACTCCCTTCCCTAGGTGTCATATCCACTTTCAGACATATGTGCTGCCAGAGCACTTGGTTTCCATGGCAGCGGGAAATGGCTTGGGCACTGAACTTGTCTTTGGCCGTGGAGTTTTGAGCGCCTTGAGTGAGGAGCTCCATGTTCGTTTTGTGTGGGTGCTCAAGCTGCTTGATTCCATCCCACTGGGCTCAATGGGCATGGGACCGGAAGAGACCCAACAGGGTTTCCTAGATAGCTGCCAGGACAGCTGATGGTATGTAAAGTTCATGAGGCAGGTGGAGTTGTTTTGGCAGTGGAAGAGCTGTGCTGCTGCTTCGGGCAGTTGCCATTCACCAGCACACTCCCTTCCCTAGGTGTCATATCCACTTTCAGACATATGTGCTGCCAGAGCACTTGGTTTCCATGGCAGCGGGAAATGGCTTGGGCACTGAACTTGTCTTTGGCTGTGGAGCTTTGAGCGCCTTGATTGAGGAGCTCCATGTTCGTTTTGTGTGGGTGCTGAAGCTGCTTGATTCCATCCCCCTGGGCTCAATGGGCAGGGGACCGGAACTGACCCAACAGTGTTTCCTAGATAGCTGCCAGGACAGCTGATGGTATGTGAAGTTCATGAAGCAGGTGGAGTTGTTTTGGCAGTGGAAGAGCTGTGCTGCTGCTTCGGGCAGTTGCCATTCACCACCACACTCCCTTCCCTAGGTGTCATATCCACTTTCAGACATATGTGCTGCCAGAGCACTTGGTTTCCATGGCAGCGGGAAATGGCTTGGGCACTGAACTTGTCTTTGGCTGTGGAGTTTTGAGCGCCTTGAGTGAGGAGCTCCATGTTCGTTTTGTGTGGGTGCTGAAGCTGCATGATTCCATCCCACTGGGCTCAATGGGCATGGGACCGGGAGTGACCCAACAGGGTTTCCTAGATAGCTGCCAGGACAGCTGATGGTATGTGAAGTTCATGAGGTAGGTGGAGTTGTTTTGGCAGTGGAAGAGCTGTGCTGCTGCTTCGGGCAGTTGCCATTCACCAGCACACTCCCTTCCCTAGGTGTCATATCCACTTTCAGACATATGTGCTGCCAGAGCACTTGGTTTCCATGGCAGCGGGAAATGGCTTTGGCACTGAACTTGTCTTTGGCTGTGGAGCTTTGAGCGCCTTGAGTGAGGAGCTCCATGTTCGTTTTGTGTGGGTGCTGAAGCTGCTTGATTCCATCCCACTGGGCTCAATGGGCATGGGACCGGAAGTGACCCAACAGGGTTTTCTGGATAGCTGCCAGGACAGCTGATGGTATGTGAAGTTCATGAGGCAGGTGGAGTTGTTTTGGCAGTGGAAGAGCTGTGCTGCTGCTTCGGGCAGTTGCCATTCACCACCACACTCCCTTCCCTAGGTGTCATATCCACTTTCAGACATATGTGCTGCCAGAGCACTTGGTTTCCATGGCAGCTGGAAATGGCTTCGGCACTGAACTTGTCTTTGGCTGTGGAGTTTTGAGCGCCTTGAGTGAGGAGCTCCATGTTCGTTTTGTGTGGGTGCTGAAGCTGCTTGATTCCATCCCACTGGGCTCAATGGGCATGGGACCGGAAGTGACCCAACAGGGTTTCCTAGATAGCTGCCAGGACAGCTGATGGTATGTGAAGTTCATGAGGTAGGTGGAATTGTTTTGGCACTGGAAGAGCTGTGCTGCTGCTTCGGGCAGTTGCCATTCACCAGCACACTCCCTTCCCTAGGTGTCATATCCACTTTCAGACATATGTGCTGCCAGAGCACTTGGTTTCCATGGCAGCGGGAAATGGCTTGGGCACTGAACTTGTCTTTGGCTGTGGAGCTTTGAGCGCCTTGAGTGAGGAGCTCCATGTTCGTTTTGTGTGGGTGCTGAAGCTGCTTGATTCCATCCCACTGGGCTCAATGGGCATGGGACCGGAAGTGACCCAACAGGGTTTCCTGGATAGCTGCCAGGACAGCTGATGGTATGTGAAGTTCATGAGGCAGGTGGAGTTGTTTTGGCAGTGGAAGAGCTGTGTTGCTGCTTCTGGCAGTTGCCATTCACCAACACACTCCCTTCCCTAGGTGTCATATCCACTTTCAGACATATTTGCTGCTAGCGCACTTGGTTTCCATGGCAGCGGGAAATGGCTTGGGCACTGAACTTGTCTTTGGCTGTGGAGTTTTGAGCGCCTTGAGTGAGGAGCTCCATGTTCGTTTTGTGTGGGTGCTCAAGCTGCATGATTCCATCCCACTGGGCTCAATGGGCAGGGGACCGGAAGTGACACAACAGGGTTTCCTAGATAGCTGCCAGGACTGCTGATGGTATGTGAAGTTCATGAGGCAGGTGGAGTTGTTTTGGCAGTGGAAGAGCTGTGCTGCTGCTTCGGGCAGTTGCCATTCACCAGCACACTCCCTTCCCTAGGTGTCATATCCACTTTCAGACATATGTGCTGCCAGAGCACTTGGTTTCCATGGCAGCGGGAAATGGCTTGGGCACTGAACTTGTCTTTCGCCGTGGAGTTTTGAGCGCCTTGAGTGAGGAGCTCCATGTTCGTTTTGTGTGGGTGCTGAAGCTGCTTGATTCCATCCCACTGGGCTCAATGGGCATGGGACTGAAAGTGACCCAACAGGGTTTCCTAGATAGCTGCCAGGACAGCTTATGGTATGTGAAGTTCATGAGTCAGGTGGAGTTGTTTTGGCAGTTCAAGAGCTGTGCTGCTGCTTCGGTCAGTTGCCATTCACCAGCACACTCCCTTCCCTAGGTGTCATATCCACTTTCAGACATATGTGCTGCCAGAGCACTTGGTTTCCATGGCAGCGGGAAATGGCTTGGGCACTGAACTTGTCTTTGGCTGTGGAGTTTTTAGGGCCTTGAGTGAGGACCTCCATGTTCGTTTTGTGTGGGTGCTGAAGCTGCTTGATTCCATCCCTCTGAGCTCAATGGGCATGGGACAGGAAGTCACCAAAAAGGGTTTCCTAGATAGCTGCCAGGACAGCTGATGGTATGTGAAGTTCATGAGGTAGGTGGAGTTGTTTGGCACTGGAAGAGCTGTGCTGATGCTTCGGGCAGTTGCCATTCACCAGCACACTCCCTTCCCTAGGTGTCATATCCACTTTCAGACATATGTGCTGCCAGAGCACTTGGTTTCCATGGCAGCGGGAAATGGCTTGGGCACTGAACTTGTCTTTCGCCATGTAGTTTTGAGCGCCTTGAGTGAGGAGCTCCATGTTCGTTTTGTGTGGGTGCTGAAGCTGCTTGATTCCATCCCACTGGGCTCAATGGGCATGGGGCCGGAAGTGACCCAGCAGGGTTTCCTAGATAGCTGCCAGGACAGCTGATGGTATGAGAATTTCATGAGGCAGGTGGAGTTGTTTTGGCAGTGGAAGAGCTGTGCTGCTGCTTCGGGCAGTTGCCATTCACCAGCACACTCCCTTCCCTAGGTGTCATATCCACTTTCAGACATATGTGCTGCCAGAGCACTTGGTTTCCATGGCAGCGGGAAATGGCTTGGGCACTGAACTTGTCTTTGGCCGTGGAGTTTTGAGCGCCTTGAGTGAGGAGCTCCATGTTCGTTTTGTGTGGGTGCTCAAGCTGCTTGATTCCATCCCACTGGGCTCAATGGGCATGGGACTGGAAGTGACCCAACAGGGTTTCCTGGATAGCTGCCAGGACAGCTGATGGTATGTGAAGTTCATGAGGCAGGTGGAGTTGTTTTGGCAGTGGAAGAGCTGTGCTGCTGCTTCGGGCAGTTGCCATTCACCAGCACACTCCCTTCCCTAGGTGTCATATCCACTTTCAGACATATGTGCTGCCAGAGCACTTGGTTTCCATGGCAGCGGGAAATGGCTTGGGCACTGAACTTGTCTTTGGCTGTGGAGTTTTTAGCGCCTTGAGTGAGGAGCTCCATGTTCGTTTTGTGTGGGTGCTGAAGCTGCTTGATTCCATCCCACTGGGCTCAATGGGCATGGGACCGGAAGTGACCCAACAGGGTTTCCTAGATAGCTGCCAGGACAGCTGATGGTATGTGAAGTTCATGAGGTAGGTGGACTTGTTTTGGCAGTGGAAGAGCTGTGCTGCTGCTTCGGGCAGTTGCCATTCACCAGCACACTCCCTTCCCTAGGTGTCATATCCACTTTCAGACATATGTGCTGCCAGAGCACTTGGTTTCCATGGCAGCGGGAAATGGCTTGGGCACTGAACTTGTCTTTGGCTGTGGAGTTTTTAGCGCCTTGAGTGAGGAGCTCCATGTTCGTTTTGTGTGGGTGCTGAAGCTGCTTGATTCCATCCCACTGGGCTCAATGGGCATGGGACCGGAAGTGACCCCACAGGGTTTCCTAGATAGCTGCAGGACAGCTGATGGTATGTGAAGTTCATGAGGTAGGTGGACTTGTTTTGGCAGTGGAAGAGCTGTGCTGCTGCTTCGGGCAGTTGCCATTCACCAGCACACTCCCTTCCCTAGGTGTCATATCCACTTTCAGACATATGTGCTGCCAGAGCACTTGGTTTCCATGGCAGCGGGAAAAGGCTTGGGCACTGAACTTGTCTTTGGCTGTGAGTTTTTAGGGCCTTGAGTGAGGACCTCCATGTTCGTTTTGTGTGGGTGCTGAAGCTGCTTGATTCCATCCCACTGAGCTCAATGGGCAGGGGACAGGAAGTCACCAAACAGGGTTTCCTAGATAGCTGCCAGGACAGCTGATGGTATGTGAAGTTCATGAGGTAGGTGGAGTTGTTTTGGCACTGGAAGAGCTGTGCTGATGCTTCGGGCAGTTGCCATTCACCAGCACACTCCCTTCCCTAGGTGTCATATCCACTTTCAGACATATGTGCTGCCAGAGCACTTGGTTTCCATGGCAGCGGGAAATGGCTTGGGCACTGAACTTGTCTTTCGCCATGTAGTTTTTAGCGCCTTGAGTGAGGAGCTCCATGTTCGTTTTGTGTGGGTGCTGAAGCTGCTTGATTCCATCCCACTGGGCTCAATGGCCATGGGACCGGAAGTGACCCAACAGGGTTTTCTAGATAGCTGCCAGGACAGCTGATGGTATGTGAAGTTCATGAGGTAGGTGGAGTTGTTTTGGCAGTGGAAGAGCTGTGCTGCTGCTTCTGACAGTTGCCATTCACCAGCACACTCCCTTCCATAGGTGTCATATCCACTTTCTTTTTTTTTTTTTTAATTATTTATTATTTAACTTCAGTAATTACATTGTATTATGTGACACAGTTACATAGATACTTGGGTTCTCCCCACCCCTCCCCAAACCCTCCCACCATGGTGGATTCCTCCACCTTACTGCATAACCACAGCTCAAGTTCAGTTGAGATTTCCCCATTGCAAGCGTATACCAAACATAGAGTCAAGCATCTTATTGTCCCGTCAAGTTCAACGGTTTCTTAGGTATACCCTCTCTGGTCTGATGACAGAGCCAGCAGAGTATCATCCCAGTCAATTTAAGCTCCAACATACCATCAGCAAAAATTTACATCATTATGGAATTAATTGACATAGTAATGAGTAACCAATATGTTAAAAGTAAATGCGGGTTCCCAGCCACCTTCTGTGACCACCTCACCTATACTTCAATTTTAGTTTATACACAACATATAACATTCAAAACATAACATGTTATACATAACATCATATCATCTTAAATTAAGGCAAACATGTGGTATTTAACCTTTTGGGATTGGCTCATTTCCCTTAGCATTATGGTTTCCAGTTTGGCCCATTTGGCCACAAAGAACTGCATTTTGTTTTTTTTAATAGCTGAGTAGTATTCCATGGAGTAGATGAACCATAGCTTTCTTATCCAATCCTCTTTTGATGGGCATTTTGGTTGTTTCCATGTTTTTGCAATTACTGATTGTGCTGCTATGAACATAGGAGTACATGTTGGTTTCTCATAGAACAAGTGTTCTGGATATATTCCTAGGAGTGCTATTGCTGGATCATACGGTATGTTGAATTTGAGTTGTTTGAATATTCTCCATACTGATTTCCATAGAGGCTGTACCAGCCTGCAGCCCCACCAGCAGTGGAGTAGGGTTCCCTTTTCCCCGCAACCTCGCCAACAAGTGTCGTTGGTGCTTTTATTCATGTGGGCCAGTCTTACTGGCGTTAGGTGGTACCTCATTGATGTTTTAATTTGGATTTCCCTTATTGCCAGGGAACTTGAGCATTTTTTCATATGTTTATTTGCCATTTGGGTTTGTTCCTTTGTGAAGTGTCTGCCCATTTCCCGTGCCCATTTCTTGAGTGGGTTGTTTGTTTTGACATTTTGGTTGTTTTGTAGCTCTTTGTATATTCTGGATATTAGCCCTCTATCACCTATGTCGTGTGCGAAGATCTTCTCCCATTCTGTGGGTTGCCTTTTTACTTTGTTGATTGTTTCTCTAGCTGTACAGAAGCTTCTTAGTTTGATGAGGTCCCAATTGTTTATTTTGGTCTTGATTTCTACTGCATCTGGAGTCTTTTTTAGGAAGTGAGGGCCTACCCCTAAGTGTTCCAGTGTGTTTCCAACATTTTCTTCCAAAAGTTTGAAGGTTTCTGGATGTAGGTTTAGATCTGTTATCCATTTAGATCTGATCTTAGTGTATGGTGAGAGATGTGGATCTATTTTTTTGTTTCTGCAGGCTATCAACCAGTTGTCCCAGCAGCATTTATTGAACAGACCTTCCCATTTGCCTGGGTTGTCGTTTGTCTTTTTGTCAAAGATTATTTGGCTGTATCTGTGTGGGTTTCCTTCTGGCGTTTCTATTCTGCTCCATTGATCTTCCTCTCTATCTTTGTGCCAGTACCACGCTGTTTTGATAACCACTGCCCTATAGTATGTCCAGAGGTCCGGAACTGTGATTCCCCCTGCTAACTTCCTGTTCTTCAGGATAGTTCTAGCTATCCGTGGTTTTTTGTGCTTCCAGATGAACCTTTGGATCATTGTTTCCAGTTCCATGAAGAATATTTTGGGCAATTTGATTGGGATTGCGTTGAATGTATATATTGCTTTTGGCAGTATAGACATTTTAATGATATTGATTTTACCTATCCAGGAGCATGGGATATTACTCCATCTTTTGAGGTCTTGTTCAATTTCTTTTTTAAGCAGATTGTAGTTTTCTTCAAATAAGTCTTCTACATTTTTGGTTAGATTTATTCCCAGATATTTCATACTTTTCTCTGTTATTTTGAATGGTATCTTGTTGGTTAAGTCTTTTTCCATCTTGGGGCTGTTCGCATACACTATGGCTGTTGATTTTTGTTCATTAATTTTGTACCCTGCCACTCTACCAAACTCTCGTACAAGTTCTAGCAGTCTCTGTATTGAGTCTCTTGGCTCTTCTACATAAAGAATCATATCATCTGCGTATAGTGAGAGCTTGACTTCTTCGTTTCCCATTTGGATTCCTCTGATTTCTTTTTCTTGTCTTATGGCCTCAGCGAGTACCTCTAGGACTATGTTGAATAGTAGTGGAGAAAGTGGACATCCCTGTCTTGTTCCAGATCTCAGTGGGAAGGGTTCCAGCTTTTCTCCATTCAGTATGATGCTGGCGTTGGGTTTTTCATATATTGCTTTAATTATGTTGTGGATTTTTCCATCTATGCCTACCTTGGTTAGGGTTTTTAGTAGGAAGTGATGTTGGATTTTGTCGAAAGCTTTTTCTGCATCTATTGATACTATCATGTGATTCTTGTTTTTCAGTTTTTGGATGTGGTGTATCACATTTATAGATTTTCGAATGTTGAACCATCCCTGCATTCCAGGGATGAATCCTACTTGATCTGGATGAATGATCTGTCTGATGTGTTTTTGAATTCTGTTGGCTAGGATTTTGTTGAGAATCTTAGCATCAATGTTCATCAAAGAGATAGGTCTGTAGTTTTCCTTCTCTGTTAGTTCTCTGTCTGGTTTTGGGATTAAGGTAATGTTGGCTTCATAGAATGAGTTTGGAAGGGTTGCCTCTTTTTCTATTGTTTTGAAGAGTTTGTAGAGGATTGGGGTCAGCTCTGTTCGGAATGTTTTGTAGAATTCTGGAGTGAAGCCGTCTGGGCCTGGGCTTTTCCTTGTTGGGAGGTCTTTAATCACTGATTCAATCTCTACTTCAGTTATGGGTTTGTTCAGGTCGTTTGTTGCCTCTGGGCTAAGTTTTGGCAAGTGGTAGAAGTCTAAGAACTTTTCCATTTCTTGGTGATCTTCTGATTTGTTGGAGTACAGTGCTTTGTAGTAATTTCTGATTATGGCCTTAATGGATGCGGTGTCTGTTGTTATGTTGCCTTTTTCATCTTTGATGCTGTTAATTCTTGCCTTCTCTTGTTTTTTCTTTGTCAGTCGGGCCAGTGGAGTGTCTATCTTGTTTATCTTCTCAAAAAACCAGCTTTTTGATTCATTGATTTTGTGTATGGTTTTTTTTATTTCTATCTGGTTGATTTCCTCCCTTGTTTTGATGATTTCTTGTTTCCTATTGTGTGTGGGGCTCTTCTGCTGTTGTTTTTCCAGTTCCTGGAGGTGTGTGTTTAGTTCCTGTATTTGGCGCCTCTCTTGGGCCTTGACATGAGCTCCAATTGCGATGAGTTTACCCCGTAGCACTGCTTTGGCAGTGTCCCACAAATTTTGGAATGTTGTGTCAGAGTTTTCATTGGTTTCCATAAATTTTTTGATCTCATCTTTAATTTCTTCTCTGATCCATTGTTCGTTTAGTAGCATATTGTTCAGCCTCCAAGAGTTTCTGTATTTCCTGGGGCATTTTGAATTGCTGATTTCCAGCTTCATTCCGTGGTGGTCTGAGAGGGTACATGGTATGATTCCTATCTTTTTGAAGTTATTTAGGTTTGCTTTGTGTCCTATCATGTGGTCGATCCTGGAGAAGGTGCCATGCACTGCTGAAAAAAATGTATAATCTGTGGCCTTAGGGTAAAAAATTCTATAAATGTCAACAAAGTCCAGTTGTTCTATTGTTTGTATGAGTTCTGTTGTTTCTTTGTTGAGTTTTTGTTTTGTTGATCTGTCTATAGTTGTTAGTGGGGTGTTAAGATCACCCACTATTATTGTGTGCATATCTATGTCTCCCCTTAAGTCCGTGAGTAATTGCTTCACGTAGCTAGGTGCGTTTGAATTTGGTGCATATATGTTCACAATGGTAATTACTTCCTGATGGATCAGTCCCTTCACCAATATATAATGTCCTTCCCTGTCCTTTTTGATGTGTGTCAGATTGAAGTCCACATCATCTGAAATTAAGACAGCTACCCCATCCTTTTTTTCTCGTCCATTGGCATGAAATATCTGTTTCCAACCTTTCACTTTCAGCTTCTTTGAATCTCTTCTGGTTAGATGTGTCTCTTGTAGGCAACAGATAGTTGGGTGCTGTTTGATAATCCATTCTGTTAATCTATGCCTTTTGATTGGTGAGTTCAGGCCATTTGTGTTGAGAGTTAAAATTGAGTTTTGAGCGCCTTGAGTGAGGAGCTCCATGTTCGTTTTCTGTGGGTGCTGAAGCTGCTTGATTCCATCCCACTGGGCTCAATGGGCATGGGGCCGGAAGTGACCCAACAGGGTTTCCTAGATAGGTGCCAGGACAGCTGATGGTATGAGAATTTCATGAGGCAGGTGGAGTTGTTTTGGCAGTGGAAGAGCTGTGCTGCTGCTTCGGGCAGTTGCCATTCACCAGCACACTCCCTTCCCTAGGTGTCATATCCACTTTCAGACATATGTGCTGCCAGAGCACTTGGTTTCCATGGCAGCGGGAAATGGCTTGGGCACTGAACTTGTCTTTGGCTGTGTAGTTTTGAGCGCCTTGAGTGAGGAGCTCCATGTTCGTTTTGTGTGGGTGCTGAAGCTGCTTGATTCCATCCCACTGGGCTCAATGGGCATGCGACCGGAAGTGACCCAGCAGGGTTTCCTAGATAGCTGCCAGGACAGCTGATGGTATGAGAATTTCATGAGGCAGGTGGAGTTGTTTTGGCAGTGGAAGAGCTGTGCTGCTGCTTCGGGCAGCTGCCATTCACCAGCACACTCCCTTCCCTAGGTGTCATACCCACTTTCAGACATATGTGCTGCCAGAGCACTTGGTTTTCATGGCAGCGGGAAATGGCTTTGGCACTGAACTTGTCTTTCGCCATGTAGTTTTGAGCGCCTTGAGTGAGGAGCTCCATGTTCGTTTTGTGTGGGTGCTGAAGCTGCTTGATTCCATCCCACTGGGCTCAATGGGCATGGGACAGGAAGTGACCCAACAGGGTTTCCTAGATAGCTGCCAGGACAGCTGATGGTATGTGAAGTTCATGAGGCAGGTGGAGTTGTTTTGGCAGTGGAAGAGCTGTGCTGCTGCTTCGTGCAGTTGCCATTCACCAGCACACTCCCTTCCCTAGGTGTCATATTAACTTTCAGACATATGTGCTTCCAGAACACTTGGTTTCCATGGCAGCGGGAAATGGCTTGGGCACTGAACTTGTCTTTGGCTGTGAAGTTTTGAGCGCCTTGAGTGAGGAGCTCATTGTTAGATTTGTGTGGGTGCTGAAGCTGCTTGATTCCATCCCACTGGGCTCAATGGGCATGGGACTGGAAGTGACCCAACAGGGTTTCCTAGATAGCTGCCAGGACAGCTGATGGTATGAGAATTTCATGAGGCAGGTGGAGTTGTTTTGGCACTGGAAGAGCTGTGCTGCTGCTTCGGGCAGCTGCCATTCACCAGCACACTCCCTTCCCTAGGTGTCATACCCACTTTCAGACATATGTGCTGCCAGAGCACTTGGTTTCCATGGCAGCGGGAAATGTCTTGGGCACTGAACTTGTCTTTCGCCATGTAGTTTTGAGCGCCTTGAGTGAGGAGCTCCATGTTCATTTTGTGTGGGTGCTGAAGCTGCTTGATTCCATCCCACTGGGCTCAATGGGCATGGGACTGGAAGTGACCCAACAGGGTTTCCTAGATAGCTGCCAGGACAGCTGATGATATGTGAAGTTCATGAGGCAGGTGGAGTTGTTTTGGCACTGGAAGAGCTGTGCTGCTGCTTCGGGCAGTTGCCATTCACCAGCACACTCCCTTCCCTAGGTGTCATATCCACTTTCAGACATATGTGCTGCCACAGCACTTGGTTTCCATGGCAGCGGGAAATGGCTTGGGCACTGAACTTGTCTTTGGCTGTGGAGTTTTGAGCGCCTTGAGTGAGGAGCTCCATGTTCGTTTTGTGTGGGTGCTGAAGCTGCTTGATTCCATCCCACTGGGCTCAATGGGCAGGGGAGCAGAAGTGACCCAACAGAGTTTCCTAGATAGCTGCCAGGACAGCTGATGGTATGTGAAGTTCATGAGGCAGGTGGAGTTGTTTTGGCACTGGAAGAGCTGTGCTGCTGCTTCGGGCAGTTGCCATTCACCAGCACACTCCCTTCCCTAGGTGTCATATCCACTTTCAGACATATGTGCTGCCAGAGCACTTGGTTTCCATGGCAGCGGGAAATTGCTTGGGCACTGAACTTGTCTTTGGCTGTGGAGTTTTGAGCGCCTTGAGTGAGGAGCTCCATGTTCGTTTTGTGTGGGTGCTGAAGCTGCTTGATTCCATCCCACTGGGCTCAATGAGCAGGGGACCGGAAGTGACCCAACATGGGTTCCTAGATAGCTGCCAGGACAGCTGATGGTATGTGAAGTTAATGAAGCAGGTGGAGTTGTTTTGGCACTGGAAGAGCTGTGCTGCTGCTTCGGGCGGTTGCCATTCACCAGCACACTCCCTTCCCTAGGTGTCATATCCACTTTCAGACATATGTGCTGCCAGAGCACTTGGTTTCCATGGCAGCGGGAAATGGCTTGGGCACTGAACTTGTCTTTGGCTGTGGAGTTTTGAGCGCCTTGAGTGAGGAGCTCCATGTTCGTTTTGTGTGGGTGCTGAAGCTGCTTGATTCCATCCCACTGGGCTCAATGGGCATGGGACCGGAAGTGACCCAACAGGGTTTCCTAGATAGCTGCCAGGACAGCTGATGGTATGTGAAGTTCATGAGGTAGGTGGAGTTGTTTTGGCAGTGGAAGAGCTGTGCTGCTGCTTCGGGCAGTTGCCATTCACCAGCACACTCCCTTCCCTAGGTGTCATATCCACTTTCAGACATATGTGCTGCCAGAGCACTTGGTTTCCATGGCAGCGGGAAATGGCTTGGGCACTGAACTTGTCTTTGGCTGTGGAGCTTTGAGCGCCTTGAGTGAGGAGCTCCATGTTCGTTTTGTGTGGGTGCTGAAGCTGCATGATTCCATCCCACTGGGCTCAATGGGCATGGGACCGGAAGTGACCCAACAGGGTTTCCTAGATAGCTGCGAGGACAGCTGATGGTATGTGAAGTTCATGAGGCAGGTGGAGTTGTTTTGGCAGTGGAAGAGCTGTGCTGCTGCTTCGGGCAGTTGCCATTCACCAGCACACTCCCTTCCCTAGGTGTCATATCCACTTTCAGACATATGTGCTGCCAGAGCACTTGGTTTCCATGGCAGCGGGAAACGGCTTGGGCACTGAACTTGTCTTTGGCTGTGGAGTTTGGAGCGCCTTGAGTGAGGAGCTCCATGTTCGTTTTGTGTGGGTGCTGAAGCTGCTTGATTCCATCCCACTGAGCTCAATGGGCATGGGACCGGAAGTGACCCAACAGGGTTTCCAAGATAGCTGCCAGGACAGCTGATGGTATGTGAAGTTCATGAGGCAGGTGGAGTTGTTTTGGCACTGGAAGAGCTGTGCTGCTGCTTTGGGCAGTTGCCATTCACCAGCACACTCCCTTCCCTAGGTGTCATATCCACTTTCAGACATATGTGCTGCCAGAGCACTTGGTTTCCATGGCAGCGGGAAATGGCTTGGGCACTGAACTTCTCTTTGGCCGTGTAGTTTTTAGGACCTTGATTGACGAGCTCCATGTTCGTTTTGTGTGGGTGCTGAAGCTGCATGATTCCATCCCACTGGGCTCAATGGGCTAGGGAGCGGAAGTGACTCAACAGGGTTTCCTAGATAGCTGCCAGGACAGCTGATGGTATGTGAAGTTCATGAGGCAGGTGGAGTTGTTTTGGCAGTGGAAGAGCTGTGCTGCTGCTTCGGGCAGTTGCCATTCACCAGCACTCTCCCTTCCCTAGGTGTCATATCCACTTTCAGACATATGTGCTGCCAGAGCACTTGGTTTCCATGGCAGCGGGAAATGGCTTGGGCACTGAACTTGTCTTTGACTGTGGGCTTTGAGCGCCTTGTGTGAGGAGCTCCATGTTCGTTTTGTGTGGGTGCTGAAGCTGCATGATTCCATCCCACTGGGCTCAATGGGCATGGGACCGGAAGTGACCCAACAGGGTTTCCTAGATAGCTGCCAGGACAGCTGATGGTATGTGAAGTTCATGAGGCAGGTGGAGTTGTTTTGGCACTGGAAGAGCTGTGCTGCTGCTTCGGGCAGTTGCCATTCACCAGCACGCTCCCTTCCCTAGGTGTCATATCCACTTTCAGACATATGTGCTGCCAGAGCACTTGGTTTCCATGGCAGCGGGAAATGGCTTGGGCACTGAACTTGTCTTTGGCTGTGTAGTTTTTAGGACCTTGATTGAGGAGCTCCATGTTCGTTTTGTGTGGGTGCTCAAGCTGCTTGATTCCATCCCACTGGGCTCAATGGGCATGGGACTGGAAGTGACCCAACAGGGTTTCCTAGATAGCTGCCAGGACAGCTGATGGTATGTGAAGTTCATGAGGTAGGTGGAGTTGTTTTGGCAGTGGAAGAGCTGTGCTGCTGCTTCGGGCAGTTGCCATTCACCAACACACTCCCTTCCCTAGGTGTCATATCCACTTTCAGACATATTTGCTGCTAGAGCACTTGGTTTCCATGGCAGCGGGAAATGGCTTGGGCACTGAACTTGTCTTTGGCTGTGGAGTTTTTAGGGCTTTAAGTGAGGAGCTCCATGTTCGTTTTGTGTGGGTGCTGAAGCTGCTTGATTCCATCCCACTGGGCTCAATGGGCATGGGACCGGAAGTGACCCAACAGGGTTTCCTAGATAGAGGCCAGGACAGCTGATGGTATGTGAAATTCATGAGGCAGTGGGAGTTGTTTTGGCACTGGAAGAGCTGTGCTGCTGCTTCGGGCAGTTGCCATTCACCAGCACACTCCCTTCCCTAGGTGTCATATCCACTTTCAGACATATGTGCTGCCAGAGCACTTGGTTTCCATGGCAGCGGGAAATGGCTTGGGCACTGAACTTGTCTTTGGCTGTGGAGCTTTGAGCGCCTTGAGTGAGGAGCTCCATGTTCGTTTTGTGTGGGTGCTGAAGCTGCTTGATTCCATCCCACTGGGCTCAATGGGCATGGGACAGGAAGTGACCCAACAGGGTTTCCTAGATAGCTGCCAGGACAGCTGATGGTATGTGAAGTTCATGAGGTAGGTGGAGTTGTTTTGGCACTGGAAGAGCTGTGCTGCTGCTTTGGGCAGTTGCCATTCACCAGCACACTCCCTTCCCTAGGTGTCATATCCACTTTCAGACATATGTGCTGCCAGAGCACTTGGTTTCCATGGCAGCGGGAAATGTCTTGGGCACTGAACTTGTCTTTGGCCGTGGAGTTTTGAGCGCCTTGTTTGAGGAGCTCCATGTTCGTTTTGTGTGGGTGCTGAAGCTGCTTGATTCCATCCCACTGGGCTCAATGGGCATGGGACCGGAAGTGACCCAACAGGGTTTCCTAGATAGCTGCCAGGACAGCTGATGGTATGTGAAGTTCATGAGGGAGGTGGAGTTGTTTTGGCAGTGGAAGAGCTGTGCTGCTGCTTCGGGCAGTTGCCATTCACCAGCACACTCCCTTCCCTAGGTGTCATATTAACTTTCAGACATATGTGCTGCCAGAGCACTTGGTTTCCATGGCAGCGGGAAATGGCTTGGGCACTGAACTTGTCTTTGGCTGTGAAGTTTTGAGCGCCTTGAGTGAGGAGCTCCATGTTCGTTTTGTGTGGGTGCTGAAGCTGCTTGATTCCATCCCACTGGGCTCAATGGGCATGGGACCGGAAGTGACCCAACAGAGTTTCCTAGATAGCTGCCAGGACAGCTGATGGTATGTGAAGTTCATGAGGTAGGTGGAGTTGTTTTGGCAGTGTAAGAGCTGTGCTGCTGCTTCTGACAGTTGCCATTCACCAGCACACTCCCTTCCCTAGGTGTCATATCCACTTTCAGACATATGTGCTGCCACAGCACGTGGTTTCCATGGCAGCGGGAAATGGCTTGGGCACTGAACTTGTCTTTGGCTGTGGAGTTTTGAGCGCCTTGAGTGAGGAGCTCCATGTTCGTTTTGTGTGGGTGCTGAAGCTGCTTGATTCCATCCCACTGGGCTCAATGGGCATGGGACCGGAAGTGACCCAACAGGGTTTCCTAGATAGCTGCCAGGACAGCTGATGGTATGTGAAGTTCATGAGGTAGGTGGAGTTGTTTTGGCACTGGAAGAGCTGTGCTGCTGCTTCTGACAGTTGCCATTCACCAGCACACTCCCTTCCCTAGGTGTCATATCCACTTTCAGACATATGTGCTGCCAGAGCACTTGGTTTCCATGGCAGCGGGAAATGGCTTGGGCACTGAACTTGTCTTTGGCTGTGGAGTTTTTTGCGCCTTTAGTGAGGAGCTCCATGTTCGTTTTGTGTGGGTGCTGAAGCTGCTTGATTCCATCCCACTGGGCTCAATGGGCATGGGACCGGAAGTGACCCAACAGGGTTTCCTAGATAGCTGCCAGGACAGCTGATGGTATGTGAAGTTCATGAGGCAGGTGGAGTTGTTTTTTGCAGTGGAAGAGCTGTGCTGCTGCTTCGGGCAGTTGCCATTCACCAGCACACTCCCTTCCCTAGGTGTCATATCCACTTTCATAGATATGTGCTGCCAGAGCACTTGGTTTCCATGGCAGCGGGAAATGGCTTGGGCACTGAACTTGTCTTTGGCTGTGGAGCTTTGAGCGCCTTGAGTGAGGAGCTCCATGTTCGTTTTGTGTGGGTGCTGAAGCTGCTTGATTCCATCCCACTGAGCTCAATGGGCATGGGACAGGAAGTCAACAAACAGGGTTTCCTAGATAGCTGCCAGGACAGCTGATGGTATGTGAAGTTCATGAGGCAGGTTGAGTTGTTTTGGCAGTGGAAGAGCTGTTTTGCTGGTTCGGGCAGTTGCCATTCACCAGCACACTCCCTTCCCTAGGTGTCATATCCACTTTCAGACATATGTGCTGCCAGAGCACTTGGTTTCCATGGCAGCGGGAAATGGCTTGGGCACTGAACTTGTCTTTGGCTGTGGATTTTTGAGCGCCTTGAGTGAGGAGCTCCATGTTCGTTTTGTGTGGGTGCTGAAGCTGCTTGATTCCATCCCACTGGGCTCAATGGGCATGGGACCGGAAGTGACCCAACAGGGTTTCCTAGATAGCTGCCAGGACAGCTGATGGTATGTGAAGTTCATGAGGCAGGTGGAGTTGTTTTGGCACTGGAAGAGCTGTGCTGCTGCTTCTGACAGTTGCCATTCACCAGCACACTCCCTTCCCTAGGTGTCATATCCACTTTCAGACATATGTGCTGCCAGAGCACTTGGTTTCCATGGCAGCGGGAAATGGCTTGGGCACTGAACTTGTCTTTGGCTGTGGAGTTTTAGGGCCTTGAGTGAGGAGCTCCATGTTCGTTTTGTGTGGGTGCTGAAGCTGCTTGATTCCATCCCACTGGGCTCAATGGGCATGGGACCGGAAGTGACCCCACAGGGTTTCCTAGATAGCTGCCAGGACAGCTGATGGTATGTGAAGTTCATGAGGCAGGTGGAGTTGTTTTGGCACTGGAAGAGCTGTGCTGCTGCTTCGGGCAGTTGTCATTCACCAACACACTCCCTTCCCTAGGTGTCATATCCACTTTCAGACATATTTGCTGCCAGAGCACTTGGTTTCCATGGCAGCGGGAAATGGCTTGGGCACTGAACTTGTCTTTGGCCGTGAAGTTTTTAGGGCCTTGTTTGAGGAGCTCCATGTTCGTTTTGTGTGGGTGCTGAAGCTGCTTGATTCCATCCCACTGGGCTCAATGGGCATGGGACCGGAAGTGACCCAACAGGGTTTCCTTGATAGCTGCCAGGACAGTTGATGGTATGTGAAGTTCATGAGGTAGGTGGAGTTGTTTTAGCAGTGGAAGAGCTGTGCTGCTGCTTCTGACAGTTGCCATTCACCAGCACACTCCCTTCCCTAGGTGTCATATCCACTTTCAGACATATGTGCTGCCAGAGCACTTGGTTTCCATGTCCGCGGGAAATGGCTTGGGCACTGAACTTGTCTTTGGCTGTGGAGTTTTAGGGCCTTGAGTGAGGAGCTCCATGTTCGTTTTGTGTGGGTGCTCAAGCTGCTTGATTCCATCCCACTGGGCTCAATGGGCATGGGACCGGAAGTGACCCAACAGGGTTTCCTAGATAGCTGCCAGGACAGCTGATGGTATGTGAAGTTCATGAGGCAGGTGGAGTTGTTTTGACAGTGGAAGAGCTGTGCTGCTGCTTCGGGCAGTTGCCATTCACCAGCACACTCCCTTCCCTAGGTGTCATATCCACTTTCAGTCATATGTGCTGCCAGAGCACTTGGTTTCCATGGCAGCGGGAAATGGCTTGGGCACTGAACTTGTCTTTGGCCGTGGAGTTTTTTGTGCCTTGAGTGAGGAGCTCCATGTTCGTTTTGTGTGGGTGCTGAAGCTGCTTGATTCCATCCCACTGGGCTCAATGGGCATGGGACCGGAAGTGACATCACAGGGTTTCCTAGATAGCTGCCAGGACAGCTGATGGTATGTGAAGTTCATGAGGTAGGTGGAGTTGTTTTGGCAGTGGAAGAGCTGTGCTGCTGCTTCGGGCAGTTGCCATTCACCAGCACACTCCCTTCCCTAGGTGTCATATCCACTTTGAGACATATGTGCTGCCAGAGCACTTGGTTTCCATGGCAGCGGGAAATGGCTTGGGCACTGAACTTGTCTTTCGCCATGTAGTTTTGAGTGCCTTGAGTGAGGAGCTCCATGTTCGTTTTGTGTGGGTGCTCAAGCTGCTTGATTCCATCCCACTGGGCTCAATGGGCATGGGACCGGAAGTGACCCAACAGGGTTTCCTAGATAGCTGCCAGGACAGCTGATGGTATGTGAAGTTCATGAGGCAGGTGGAGTTGTTTTGGCACTGGAAGAGCTGTTTTGCTGGTTCGGGCAGTTGCCATTCACCAGCACACTCCCTTCCCTAGGTGTCATATCCACTTTCAGACATATGTGCTGCCAGAGCACTTGGTTTCCATGGCAGCGGGAAATGGCTTGGGCACTGAACTTGTCTTTGGCCGTGGAGTTTTTTGTGCCTTGAGTGAGGAGCTCCATGTTCGTTTTGTGTGGGTGCTGAAGCTGCTTGATTTCATCCCACTGGGCTCAATGGGCATGGGACCGGAAGTGACCCAACAGGGTTTCCTAGATAGCTGCCAGGACTGCTGATGGTATGTGAAGTTCATGAGGCAGGTGGACTTGTTTTGGCACTGGAAGAGCTGTGCTGCTGCTTCAGGCAGTTGCCATTCACCAGCACACTCCCTTCCCTAGGTGTCATATCCACTTTCAGACATATGTGCTGCCAGAGCACTTGGTTTCCATGGCAGCGGGAAATGGCTTCGGCACTGAACTTGTTTTCGCCATGTAGTTTTGAGCGCCTTGAGTGAGGAGCTCCATGTTCGTTTTGTGTGGGTGCTGAAGCTGCTTGATTCCATCCCACTGAGCTCAATGGGCATGGGACACGAAGTCACCAAACAGGGTTTCCTAGATAGCTGCCAGGACAGCTGATGGTATGTGAAGTTCATGAAGTAGGTGGAGTTGTTTTGGCACTGGAAGAGCTGTGCTGCTGCTTCGTGCAGTTGCGATTCACGAGCACACTCCCTTCCCTAGGTGTCATATCCACTTTCAGACATATGTGCTGCCAGAGCACTTGGTTTCCATGGCAGCGGGAAATGGCTTGGGCACTGAACTTGTCTTTCGCCATGTAGTTTTGAGCGCCTTGAGTGAGGAGCTCCATGTTCGTTTTGTGTGGGTGCTGAAGCTGCTTGATTCCATCCCACTGGGCTCAATGGGCATGGGACCGGAAGTGACCCAACAGGGTTTCCTAGATAGCTGCCAGGACAGCTGATGGTATGTGAAGTTCATGAGGTAGGTGGAGCTGTTTTGGCACTGGAAGAGCTGTGCTGCTGCTTCGGGCAGTTGCCATTCACCAGCACACTCCCTTCCCTAGGTGTCATATCCACTTTCAGACATATGTGCTGCCAGAGCACTTGGTTTCCATGGCAGCGGGAAATGGCTTGGGCACTGAACTTGTCTTTGGCTGTGGAGTTTTTAGGGCCTTGAGTGAGGAGCTCCATGTTCGTTTTGTGTGGGTGCTGAAGCTGCTTGATTCCATCCCACTGGGCTCAATGGGCATGGGACCGGAAGTGACCCAACAGGGTTTCCTAGATAGCTGCCAGGACAGCTGATGGTATGTGAAGTTCATGAGGTAGGTGGAGCTGTTTTGGCACTGGAAGAGCTGTGCTGCTGCTTCGGGCAGTTGCCATTCACCAGCACACTCCCTTCCCTAGGTGTCATATCCACTTTCAGACATATGTGCTGCCAGAGCACTTGGTTTCCATGGCAGCGGGAAATGGCTTGGGCACTGAACTTGTCTTTGGCTGTGGAGTTTTTAGGGCCTTGAGTGAGGAGCTCCATGTTCGTTTTGTGTGGGTGCTGAAGCTGCTTGATTCCATCCCACTGGGCTCAATGGGCATGGGACCGGAAGTGACCCAACAGGGTTTCCTAGATAGCTGCCAGGACAGCTGATGGTATGTGAAGTTCATGAGGCAGGTGGAGTTGTTTTGGCAGTGCAAGAGCTGTGCTGCTGCTTCGGGCAGTTGCCATTCACCAGCACACTCCCTTCCCTAGGTGTCATATCCACTTTCAGACATATGTGCTGCCAGAGCACTTGGTTTCCATGGCAGCGGGAAATGGCTTGGGCACTGAACTTGTCTTTGGCTGTGTAGCTTTGAGCGCCTTGAGTGAGGAGCTCCATGTTCGTTTTGTGTGGGTGCTCAAGCTGCTTGATTCCATCCCACTGGGCTCAATGGGCATCGGACCGGAAGTGACCCAACAGAGTTTCCTAGATAGCTGCCAAGACAGCTTATGGTATGTGAAGTTCATGAGGCAGGTGGAGTTGTTTTGGCAGTGGAAGAGCTGTGCTGCTGCTTCTGACAGTTGCCATTCACCAGCACACTCCCTTTCCTAGGTGTCATATCCACTTTCAGACATATGTGCTGCCAGAGCACTTGGTTTCCATGGCAGCGGGAAATGGCTTGGGCACTGAACTTGTCTTTGGCCGTGGAGTTTTGAGCGCCTTGAGTGAGGAGCTCCATGTTAGATTTGTGTGGGTGCTGAAGCTGCTTGATTCCATCCCACTGGGCTCAATGGGCATGGGACCGGAAGTGACCCAACAGGGTTTCCAAGATAGCTGCCTGGACAGCTGATGGTATGTGAAGTTCATGAGGCAGGTGGAGTTGTTTTGGCACTGGAAGAGCTGTTTTGCTGCTTCGGGCAGTTGCCATTCACCAGCACACTCCCTTCCCTAGGTGTCATATCCACTTTCAGACATATGTGCTGCCAGAGCACTTGGTTTCCATGGCAGCGGGAAATGGCTTGGGCACTGAACTTGTCTTTGGCTGTGGAGTTTTTTGTGCCTTGAGTGAGGAGCTCCATGTTCGTTTTGTGTGGGTGCTGAAGCTGCTTGATTCCATCCCACTGGGCTCAATGGGCATGGGACAGGAAGTGACCAAACAGGGTTTCCTAGATAGCTGCCAGGACAGCTGATGGTATGTGAAGTTCATGAGGTAGGTGGAGTTGTTTTGGCAGTGGAAGAGCTGTGCTGCTGCTTCGGGCAGTTGCCATTCACCAGCACACTCCCTTCCCTAGGTGTCATATCCACTTTCACACATATGTGCTGCCAGAGCACTTGGTTTCCATGGCAGCGGGAAATGGCTTGGGCACTGAACTTGTCTTTGGCGGTGGAGTTTTTAGGGCCTTGAGTGAGGAGCTCCATGTTCGTTTTGTGTGGGTGCTGAAGCTGCTTGATTCCATCCCACTGGGCTCAATGGGCATGGGACCGGAAGTGACCCAACAGGATTTCCTAGATAGCTGCCAGGACAGCTGATGGTATGTGAAGTTCATGAGGCAGGTGGAGTTGTTTTGGCACTGGAAGAGCTGTGCTGCTGCTTCGGGCAGTTGCCATTCACCAGCACACTCCCTTCCCTAGGTGTCATATCCACTTTCAGACATATGTGCTGCCAGAGCACTTGGTTTCCATGGCAGCGGGAAATGGCTTGGGCACTGAACTTGTCTTTCGCCATGTAGTTTTGAGCGCCTTGAGTGAGGAGCTCCATGTTCGTTTTGTGTGGGTGCTGAAGCTGCTTGATTCCATCCCACTGGGCTCAATGGGCATGGGACCGGAATTGACCCCACAGGGTTTCCTAGATGGCTGCCAGGACAGCTGATAGTATGTGAAGTTCATGAGGTAGGTGGAGTTGTTTTGGCAGTGGAAGAGCTGTGCTGCTGCTTCGGGCAGTTGCCATTCACCAGCACACTCCCTTCCCTAGGTGTCATATCCACTTTCAGACATATGTGCTGCCAGAGCACTTGGTTTCCATGGCAGCGGGAAATGGCTTGGGCACTGAACTTGTCTTTCGCCATGTAGTTTTGAGTGCCTTGAGTGAGGAGCTCCATGTTCGTTTTGTGTGGGTGCTCAAGCTGCTTGATTCCATCCCACTGGGCTCAATGGGCATGGGACCGGAAGTGACCCAACAGGGTTTCCTAGATAGCTGCCAGGACAGCTGATGGTATGTGAAGTTCATGAGGCAGGTGGAGTTGTTTTCGCACTGGAAGAGCTGTGCTGCTGCTTCGGGCAGTTGCCATTCACCAGCACACTCCCTTCCCTAGGTGTCATATCCACTTTCAGACATATGTGCTGCCAGAGCACTTGGTTTCCATGGCAGCGGGAAATGGCTTGGGCACTGAACTTGTCTTTGGCTGTGGAGTTTTGAGCGCCTTGAGTGAGGAGCTCCATGTTCGTTTTGTGTGGGTGCTGAAGCTGCTTGATTCCATCCCACTGGGCTCAATGGGCATGGGACCGGAAGTGACCCAACAGGGTTTCCTAGATAGCTGCCAGGACAGCTGATGGTATGTGAAGTTCATGAGGTAGGTGGAGTTGTTTTGGCAGTGGAAGAGCTGTGCTGCTGCTTCGGGCAGTTGCCATTCACCAGCACACTCCCTTCCCTAGGTGTCATATCCACTTTCAGACATATGTGCTGCCAGAGCACTTGGTTTCCATGTCCGCGGGAAATGGCTTGGGCACTGAACTTGTTTTCGCCATGTAGTTTTGAGCGCCTTGAGTGAGGAGCTACATGTTCGTTTTGTGTGGGTGCTGAAGCTGCTTGATTCCATCCCACTGAGCTCAATGGGCATGGGACAGGAAGTGACCAAACAGGGTTTCCTAGATAGCTGCCAGGACAGCTGATGGTATGTGAAGTTCATGAGGCAGGTGGAGTTGTTTTGGCAGTGGAAGAGCTGTGCTGCTGCTTCGGGCAGTTGCCATTCACCAGCACACTCCCTTCCCTAGGTGTCATATCCACTTTCACACATATGTGCTGCCAGAGCACTTGGTTTCCATGGCAGCGGGAAATGGCTTGGGCACTGAACTTGTCTTTGGCTGTGGAGTTTTGAGTGCCTTGAGTGAGGAGCTCCATGTTCGTTTTGTGTGGGTGCTGAAGCTGCTTGATTCCATCCCACTGGGCTCAATGGGCATGGGACCGGAATTGACCCCACATGGTTTCCTAGATAGCTGCCAGGACAGCTGATGGTATGTGAAGTTCATGAGGTAGGTGGAGTTGTTTTGGCAGTGGAAGAGCTGTGCTGCTGCTTCGGGCAGTTGCCATTCACCAGCACACTCCCTTCCCTAGGTGTCATATCCACTTTCAGACATATGTGCTGCCAGAGCACTTGGTTTCCATGGCAGCGGGAAATGGCTTGGGCACTGAACTTGTCTTTCGCCATGTAGTTTTGAGTGCCTTGAGTGAGGAGCTCCATGTTCGTTTTGTGTGGGTGCTGAAGCTGCTTGATTCCATCCCACTGGGCTCAATGGGCATGGGACCGGAAGTGACCCAACAGGGTTTCCTAGATAGCTGCCAGGACAGCTGATGGTATGTGAAGTTCATGAGGCAGGTGGAGTTGTTTTGGCACTGGAAGAGCTGTGCTGCTGCTTCTGACATTTGCCATTCACCAGCACACTCCCTTCCCTAGGTGTCATATCCACTTTCACACATATGTGCTGCCAGAGCACTTGGTTTCCATGGCAGCGGGAAATGGCTTGGGCACTGAACTTGTCTTTGGCTGTGGAGTTTTGAGCGCCTTGAGTGAGGAGCTCCATGTTCGTTTTGTGTGGGTGCTCAAGCTGCTTGATTCCATCCCACTGGGCTCAATGGGCATGGGACCGGAAGTGACCCAACAGGGTTTCCTAGATAGCTGCCAGGACAGCTGATGGTATGTGAAGTTCATGAGGCAGGTGGAGTTGTTTTGGCACTGGAAGAGCTGTGCTGCTGCTTCGGGCAGTTGCCATTCACCAGCACACTCCCTTCCCTAGGTGTCATATCCACTTTCAGACATATGTGCTGCCAGAGCACTTGGTTTCCATGGCAGCGGGAAATGGCTTGGGCACTGAACTTGTCTTTGGCTGTGGAGTTTTGAGCGCCTTGAGTGAGGAGCTCCATGTTCGTTTTGTGTGGGTGCTGAAGCTGCTTGATTCCATCCCACTGGGCTCAATGGGCATGGGACCGGAAGTGACCCAACAGGGTTTCCTAGATAGCTGCCAGGACAGCTGATGGTATGTGAAGTTCATGAGGCAGGTGGAGTTGTTTTGGCACTGGAAGAGCTGTGCTGCTGCTTCGGGCAGTTGCCATACACCAGCACACTCTCTTCCCTAGGTGTCATATCCACTTTCAGACATATGTGCTGCCAGAGCACTTGGTTTCCATGGCAGCGGGAAATGGCTTGGGCACTGAACTTGTCTTTGGCCGTGGAGTTTTTAGGGCCTTGAGTGAGGAGCTCCATGTTCGTTTTGTGTGGGTGCTCAAGCTGCTTGATTCCATCCCACTGGGCTCAATGGGCATGGGACCGGAAGTGACCCAACAGGGTTTCCTAGATAGCTGCCAGGACAGCTGATGGTATGTGAAGTTCATGAGGCAGGTGGAGTTGTTTTGGCACTGGAAGAGCTGTGCTGCTGCTTCGGGCAGTTGCCATTCACCAGCACACTCCCTTCCCTAGGTGTCATATCCACTTTCACACATATGTGCTGCCAGAGCACTTGGTTTCCATGGCAGCAGGAAATGGCTTGGGCACTGAACTTGTCTTTCGCCATGTAGTTTTGAGCGCCTTGAGTGAGGAGCTCCATGTTCGTTTTGTGTGGGTGCTGAAGCTGCTTGATTCCATCCCACTGGGCTCAATGGGCATGGGACCGGAAGTGACCCAACAGGGTTTCCTAGATAGCTGCCAGGACAGCTGATGGTATGTGAAGTTCATGAGGCAGGTGGAGTTGTTTTGGCACTGGAAGAGCTGTGCTGCTGCTTCAGGCAGTTGCCATTCACCAGCACACTCCCTTCTCTAGGTGTCATATCCACTTTCAGACATATGTGCTGCCAGAGCACTTGGTTTCCATGGCAGCGGGAAATGGCTTGGGCACTGAACTTGTCTTTGGCCGTGGAGTTTTTTGTGCCTTGAGTGAGGAGCTCCATGTTGGTTTTGTGTGGGTGCTGAAGCTGCTTGATTGCATCCCACTGGGCTCACTGGGCATGGGACCGGAATTGACCCCACAGGGTTTCCTAGATAGCTGCCAGGACAGCTGATAGTATGTGAAGTTCATGAGGTAGGTGGAGTTGTTTTGGCAGTGGAAGAGCTGTGCTGCTGCTTCGGGCAGTTGCCATTCACCAGCACACGCCCTTCCCTAGGTGTCATATCCACTTTCAGACATATGTGCTGCCAGAGCACTTGGTTTCCATGGCAGCGGGAAATGGCTTGGGCACTGAACTTGTCTTTCGCCATGTAGTTTTGAGTGCCTTGAGTGAGGAGCTCCATGTTCGTTTTGTGTGGGTGCTCAAGCTGCTTGATTCCATCCCACTGGGCTCAATGGGCATGGGACCGGAAGTGACCCAACAGGGTTTCCTAGATAGCTGCCAGGACAGCTGATGGTATGTGAAGTTCATGAGGCAGGTGGAGTTGTTTTGGCACTGGAAGAGCTGTGCTGCTGCTTCGGGCAGTTGCCATTCACCAGCACACTCCCTTCCCTAGGTGTCATACCCACTTTCAGACATATGTGCTGCCAGAGCACTTGGTTTCCATGGCAGCGGGAAATGGCTTGGGCACTGAACTTGTCTTTGGCTGTGGAGTTTTGAGCGCCTTGAGTGAGGAGCTCCATGTTCGTTTTGTGTGGGTGCTGAAGCTGCTTGATTCTATCCCACTGGGCTCAATGGGCATGGGACCGGAAGTGACCCAACAGGGTTTCCTAGATAGCTGCCAGGACAGCTGATGGTATGTGAAGTTCATGAGGCAGGTGGAGTTGTTTTGGCACTGGAAGAGCTGTGCTGCTGCTTCGGGCAGTTGCCATTCACCAGCACACTCCCTTCCCTAGGTGTCATATCCACTTTCAGACATATGTGCTGCCAGAGCACTTGGTTTCCATGGCAGCGGGAAATGGCTTGGGCACTGAACTTGTCTTTGGCTGTGGAGTTTTGAGCGCCTTGAGTGAGGAGCTCCATGTTCGTTTTGTGTGGGTGCTCAAGCTGCTTGATTCCATCCCACTGAGCTCAATGGGCATGGGACAGGAAGTCACCAAACAGGGTTTCCTAGATAGCTGCAAGGACAGCTGATGGTATGTGAAGTTCATGAGGTAGGTGGAGTTGTTTTGGCACTGGAAGAGCTGTGTTGCTGCTTCGAGCAGTTGTCATTCACCAACACACTCCCTTCCCTAGGTGTCATATCCACTTTCATACATATTTGCTGCTAGAGCACTTGGTTTCCATGGCAGCGGGAAATGGCTTGGGCACTGAACTTGTCTTTCGCCATGTAGTTTTGAGTGCCTTGAGTGAGGAGCTCCATGTTAGATTTGTGTGGGTGCTGAAGCTGCTTGATTCCATCCCACTGGGCTCAATGGGCATGGGACCGGAAGTGACCCAACAGGGTTTCCTAGATAGCTGCCAGGACAGCTGATGGTATGTGAAGTTCATGAGGCAGGTGGAGTTGTTTTGGCACTGGAAGAGCTGTGTTGCTGCTTCGGGCAGTTGCCATACACCAGCACACTCTCTTCCCTAGGTGTCATATCCACTTTCAGACATATGTGCTGCCAGAGCACTTGGTTTCCATGGCAGCGGGAAATGGCTTGGGCACTGAACTTGTCTTTGGCCGTGGAGTTTTTAGGGCCTTGAGTGAGGAGCTCCATGTTTGTTTTGTGTGGGTGCTGAAGCTGCTGGATTCCATCCCACTGGGCTCAATGGGCATGGGAGTAGAAGTGACCCAACAGGGTTTCCTAGATAGCTGCCAGGACAGCTGATGGTATGTGAAGTTCATGAGGTAGGTGGAGTTGTTTTGGCACTGGAAGAGCTGTGCTGCTGCTTCGGGCAGTTGCCATTCACCAGCACACTCACTTCCCTAGGTGTCATATCCACTTTCAGACATATGTGCTGCCAGAGCACTTGGTTTCCATGGCAGCGGGAAATGGCTTGGGCACTGAACTTGTCTTTGGCTGTGGAGTTTTGAGTGCCTTGAGTGAGGAGCTCCATGTTCGTTTTGTGTGGGTGCTGAAGCTGCTTGATTCCATCCCACTGAGCTCAATGGGCATGGGACACGAAGTCACCAAACAGCGTTTCCTAGATAACTGCCAGGACAGCTGATGGTATGTGAAGTTCATGAGGTAGGTGGAGTTGTTTTGGCAGTGGAAGAGCTGTGCTGCTGCTTCGGGCAGTTGCCATTCACCAGCACACTCGCTTCCCTTGGTGTCATATCCACTTTCAGACATATGTGCTGCCAGAGCACTTGGTTTCCATGGCAGCGGGAAATGGCTTGGGCACTGAACTTGTCTTTGGCTGTGTAGCTTTGAGCGCCTTGAGTGAGGAGCTCCATGTTCGTTTTGTGTGGGTGCTGAAGCTGCTTGATTCCATCCCACTGGGCTCAATGGGCATGGGACCGGAAGTGACCCAACAGAGTTTCCTAGATAGCTGCCAAGACAGCTTATGGTATGTGAAGTTCATGAGGCAGGTGGAGTTGTTTTGGCACTGGAAGAGCTGTGCTGCTGCTTCGGGCAGTTGCCATTCACCAGCACACTCCCTTCCCTAGGTGTCATATCCACTTTCAGACATATGTGCTGCCAGAGCACTTGGTTTCCATGGCAGCGGGAAATGGCTTGGGCACTGAACTTGTCTTTGGCTGTGGAGCTTTGAGCGCCTTGAGTGAGGAGCTCCATGTTCGTTTTGTGTGGGTGCTGAAGCTGCTTGATTCCATCCCACTGGGCTCAATGGGCATGGGACAGGAAGTGACCAAACAGGGTTTCCTAGATAGCTGCCAGGACAGCTGCTGGTATGTGAAGTTCATGAGGTAGGTGGAGTTGTTTTGGCAGTGGAAGAGCTGTGCTGCTGCTTCGGGCAGTTGCCATTCACCAGCACACTCCCTTCCCTAGGTGTCATATCCACTTTCAGACATATGTGCTGCCAGAGCACTTGGTTTCCATGGCAGCGGGAAATGGCTTGGGCACTGAACTTGTCTTTCGCCATGAAGTTTTGAGCGCCTTGAGTGAGGAGCTCCATGTTCGTTTTGTGTGGGTGCTCAAGCTGCTTGATTCCATCCCACTGAGCTCAATGGGCATGGGACAGGAAGTCACCAAACAGGGTTTCCTAGATAGCTGCCAGGACCGCTGATGGTATGTGAAGTTCATGAGGTAGGTGGAGTTGTTTTGGCACTGGAAGAGCTGTGCTGATGCTTCGGTCAGTTGCCATTCACCAGCACACTCCCTTCCCTAGGTGTCATATCCACTTTTAGACATATGTGCTGCCAGAGCACTTGGTTTTCATGGCAGCGGGAAATGGCTTGGGCACTGAACTTGTCTTTCGTCGTGTAGTTTTGAGCGCCTTGAGTGAGGAGCTCCATGTTAGTTTTGTGTGGGTGCTGAAGCTGCTTGATTCCATCCCACTGGGCTCAATGGGCATGGGACCGGAAGTGACCCAACAGGGTTTCCTAGATAGCTGCCAGGACAGCTGATGGTATGTGAAGTTCATGAGGCAGGTGGAGTTGTTTTGGCACTGGAAGAGCTGTGCTGCTGCTTCGGGCAGTTGCCATTCACCAGCACACTCGCTTCCCTTGGTGTCATATCCACTTTCAGACATATGTGCTGCCAGAGCACTTGGTTTCCATGGCAGCGGGAAATGGCTTGGGCACTGAACTTGTCTTTGGCTGTGGAGTTTTTAGGGCCTTGAGTGAGGAGCTCCATGTTCGTTTTGTGTGGGTGCTGAAGCTGCTTGATTCCATCCCACTGGGCTGAATTTGCATGGGACCGGAAGTGACCCAACAGGGTTTCCTAGATAGCTGCCAGGACAGCTGATGGTATGTGAAGTTCATGAGGCAGGTGGAGTTGTTTTGGCACTGGAAGAACTGTGCTGCTGCTTCGGGCAGTTGCCATTCACCAGCACACTCCCTTCCCTAGGTGTCATATCCACTTTCAGACATATGTGCTGCCAGAGCACTTGGTTTCCATGGCAGCGGGAAATGGCTTGGGCACTGAACTTGTCTTTGGCCGTGGAGTTTTGAGCGCCTTGAGTGAGGAGCTCCATGTTAGATTTGTGTGGGTGCTGAAGCTGCTTGATTCCATCCCACTGGGCTCAATGGGCATGGGACCGGAAGTGACCAAACAGGGTTTCCAAGATAGCTGCCAGGACAGCTGATGGTATGTGAAGTTCATGAGGCAGGTGGAGTTGTTTTGGCACTGGAAGAGCTGTTTTGCTGCTTCGGGCAGTTGCCATTCACCAGCACACTCCCTTCCCTAGGTGTCATATCCACTTTCAGACATATGTGCTGCCAGAGCACTTGGTTTCCATGGCAGCGGGAAATGGCTTGGGCACTGAACTTGTCTTTGGCCGTGGAGTTTTTTGTGCCTTGAGTGAGGAGCTCCATGTTCGTTTTGTGTGGGTGCTGAAGCTGCTTGATTGCATCCCACTGGGCTCAATGAGCATGGGACCGGAATTGACCCCACAGGGTTTCCTAGATAGCTGCCAGGACAGCTGATGGTATGTGAAGTTCATGAGGTAGGTGGAGTTGTTTTGGCAGTGGAAGAGCTGTGCTGCTGCTTCGGGCAGTTGCCATTCACCAGCACACTCCCTTCCCTAGGTGTCATATCCACTTTCAGACATATGTGCTGCCAGAGCACTTGGTTTCCATGGCAGCGGGAAATGGCTTGGGCACTGAACTTGTCTTTCGCCATGTAGTTTTGAGTGCCTTGAGTGAGGAGCTCCATGTTCGTTTTGTGTGGGTGCTGAAGCTGCTTGATTCCATCCCACTGGGCTCAATGGGCATGGGACCGGAAGTGACCCCACAGGGTTTCCTACATAGCTGCCAGGACAGCTGATGGTATGTGAAGTTCATGAGGCAGGTGGAGTTGTTTTGGCACTGGAAGAGCTGTTTTGCTGGTTCGGACAGTTGCCATTCACCAGCACACTCCCTTCCCTAGGTGTCATATCCACTTTCAGACATATGTGCTGCCAGAGCACTTGGTTTCCATGGCAGCGGGAAATGGCTTGGGCACTGAACTTGTCTTTGGCCTTGGAGTTTTTTGTGCCTTGAGTGAGGAGCTCCATGTTCGTTTTGTGTGGGTGCTGAAGCTGCTTGATTGCATCCCACTGGGCTCAATGGGCATGGGACCGGAAGTGACCCAACAGGGTTTCCTAGATAGCTGCCAGGACAGCTGCTGGTATGTGAAGTTCATGAGGTAGGTGGAGTTGTTTTGGCAGTGGAAGAGCTGTGCTGCTGCTTCGGGCAGTTGCCATTCACCAGCACACTCCCTTCCCTAGGTGTCATATCCACTTTCAGACATATGTGCTGCCAGAGCACTTGGTTTCCATGGCAGCGGGAAATGGCTTGGGCACTGAACTTGTCTTTCGCCATGAAGTTTTGAGCGCCTTGAGTGAGGAGCTCCATGTTCGTTTTGTGTGGGTGCTCAAGCTGCTTGATTCCATCCCACTGAGCTCAATGGGCATGGGACAGGAAGTCACCAAACAGGGTTTCCTAGATAGCTGCCAGGACCGCTGATGGTATGTGAAGTTCATGAGGTAGGTGGAGTTGTTTTGGCACTGGAAGAGCTGTGCTGATGCTTCGGTCAGTTGCCATTCACCAGCACACTCCCTTCCCTAGGTGTCATATCCACTTTTAGACATATGTGCTGCCAGAGCACTTGGTTTTCATGGCAGCGGGAAATGGCTTGGGCACTGAACTTGTCTTTCGTCGTGTAGTTTTGAGCGCCTTGAGTGAGGAGCTCCATGTTAGTTTTGTGTGGGTGCTGAAGCTGCTTGATTCCATCCCACTGGGCTCAATGGGCATGGGACCGGAAGTGACCCAACAGGGTTTCCTAGATAGCTGCCAGGACAGCTGATGGTATGTGAAGTTCATGAGGCAGGTGGAGTTGTTTTGGCACTGGAAGAGCTGTGCTGCTGCTTCGGGCAGTTGCCATTCACCAGCACACTCGCTTCCCTTGGTGTCATATCCACTTTCAGACATATGTGCTGCCAGAGCACTTGGTTTCCATGGCAGCGGGAAATGGCTTGGGCACTGAACTTGTCTTTGGCTGTGGAGTTTTTAGGGCCTTGAGTGAGGAGCTCCATGTTCGTTTTGTGTGGGTGCTGAAGCTGCTTGATTCCATCCCACTGGGCTGAATTTGCATGGGACCGGAAGTGACCCAACAGGGTTTCCTAGATAGCTGCCAGGACAGCTGATGGTATGTGAAGTTCATGAGGCAGGTGGAGTTGTTTTGGCACTGGAAGAACTGTGCTGCTGCTTCGGGCAGTTGCCATTCACCAGCACACTCCCTTCCCTAGGTGTCATATCCACTTTCAGACATATGTGCTGCCAGAGCACTTGGTTTCCATGGCAGCGGGAAATGGCTTGGGCACTGAACTTGTCTTTGGCCGTGGAGTTTTGAGCGCCTTGAGTGAGGAGCTCCATGTTAGATTTGTGTGGGTGCTGAAGCTGCTTGATTCCATCCCACTGGGCTCAATGGGCATGGGACCGGAAGTGACCAAACAGGGTTTCCAAGATAGCTGCCAGGACAGCTGATGGTATGTGAAGTTCATGAGGCAGGTGGAGTTGTTTTGGCACTGGAAGAGCTGTTTTGCTGCTTCGGGCAGTTGCCATTCACCAGCACACTCCCTTCCCTAGGTGTCATATCCACTTTCAGACATATGTGCTGCCAGAGCACTTGGTTTCCATGGCAGCGGGAAATGGCTTGGGCACTGAACTTGTCTTTGGCCGTGGAGTTTTTTGTGCCTTGAGTGAGGAGCTCCATGTTCGTTTTGTGTGGGTGCTGAAGCTGCTTGATTGCATCCCACTGGGCTCAATGAGCATGGGACCGGAATTGACCCCACAGGGTTTCCTAGATAGCTGCCAGGACAGCTGATGGTATGTGAAGTTCATGAGGTAGGTGGAGTTGTTTTGGCAGTGGAAGAGCTGTGCTGCTGCTTCGGGCAGTTGCCATTCACCAGCACACTCCCTTCCCTAGGTGTCATATCCACTTTCAGACATATGTGCTGCCAGAGCACTTGGTTTCCATGGCAGCGGGAAATGGCTTGGGCACTGAACTTGTCTTTCGCCATGTAGTTTTGAGTGCCTTGAGTGAGGAGCTCCATGTTCGTTTTGTGTGGGTGCTGAAGCTGCTTGATTCCATCCCACTGGGCTCAATGGGCATGGGACCGGAAGTGACCCCACAGGGTTTCCTACATAGCTGCCAGGACAGCTGATGGTATGTGAAGTTCATGAGGCAGGTGGAGTTGTTTTGGCACTGGAAGAGCTGTTTTGCTGGTTCGGACAGTTGCCATTCACCAGCACACTCCCTTCCCTAGGTGTCATATCCACTTTCAGACATATGTGCTGCCAGAGCACTTGGTTTCCATGGCAGCGGGAAATGGCTTGGGCACTGAACTTGTCTTTGGCCTTGGAGTTTTTTGTGCCTTGAGTGAGGAGCTCCATGTTCGTTTTGTGTGGGTGCTGAAGCTGCTTGATTGCATCCCACTGGGCTCAATGGGCATGGGACCGGAAGTGACCCAACAGGGTTTCCTAGATAGCTGCCAGGACAGCTGATGGTATGTGAAGTTCATGAGGCAGGTGGAGTTGTTTTGGCACTGGAAGAGCTGTGCTGCTGCTTCGGGCAGTTGCCATTCACCAGCACACTCCCTTCCCTTGGTGTCATATCCACTTTCACACATATGTGCTGCCAGAGCACTTGGTTTCCATGGCAGCGGGAAATGGCTTGGGCACTGAACTTGTCTTTCGCCATGTAGTTTTGAGCGCCTTGAGTGAGGAGCTCCATGTTCGTTTTGTGTGGGTGCTGAAGCTGCTTGATTCCATCCCACTGGGCTCAATGGCCATGGGACCGGAAGTGACCCAACAGGGTTTCCTAGATAGCTGCCAGGACAGCTGATGGTATGTGAAGTTCATGAGGCAGGTGGAGTTGTTTTGGCACTGGAAGAGCTGTGTTGCTGGTTCGGGCAGTTGCCATTCACCAGCACACTCCCTTCCCTAGGTGTCATATCCACTTTCAGACATATGTGCTGCCAGAGCACTTGGTTTCCATGGCAGCGGGAAATGGCTTGGGCACTGAACTTGTCTTTGGCCGTGGAGTTTTTTGTGTCTTGAGTGAGGAGCTCCATGTTCGTTTTGTGTGGGTGCTGAAGCTGCTTGATTCCATCCCACTGAGCTCAATGGGCATGGGACCGGAAGTGACCCCACAGGGTTTCCTAGATAGCTGCCAGGACAGCTGATGGTATGTGAAGTTCATGAGGTAGGTGGAGTTCTTTTGGCACTGGAAGAGCTGTGCTGCTGCTTCGGGCAGTTGCCATTCACCAGCACACTCCCTTCCCTAGGTGTCATATCCACTTTCAGACATATGTGCTGCCAGAGCACTTGGTTTCCATGGCAGCGGGAAATGGCTTGGGCACTGAACTTGTCTTTCGCCATGTAGTTTTGAGTGCCTTGAGTGAGGAGCTCCATGTTCGTTTTGTGTGGGTGCTCAAGCTGCTTGATTCCATCCCACTGGGCTCAATGGGCATGGGACCGGAAGTGACCCAACAGGGTTTCCTAGATAGCTGCCAGGACAGCTGATGGTATGTGAAGTTCATGAGGCAGGTGGAGTTGTTTTGACAGTGGAAGAGCTGTGCTGCTGCTTCGGGCAGTTGCCATTCACCAGCACACTCCCTTCCCTAGGTGTCATATCCACTTTCAGACATATGTGCTGCCAGAGCACTTGGTTTCCATGGCAGCGGGAAATGGCTTGGGCACTGAACTTGTCTTTGGCTGTGGAGTTTTGAGCGCATTGAGTGAGGAGCTCCATGTTCGTTTTGTGTGGGTGCTCAAGCTGCTTGATTCCATCCCACTGGGCTCAATGGGCATGGGACCGGAAGTGACCCAACAGGGTTTCCTAGATAGCTGCCAGGACAGCTGATGGTATGTGAAGTTCATGAGGCAGGTGGAGTTGTTTTTGCACTGGAAGAGCTGTGCTGCTGCTTCGGTCAGTTGCCATTCACCAGCACACTCCCTTCCCTAGGTGTCATATCCACTTTCAGACATATGTGCTGCCAGAGCACTTGGTTTCCATGGCAGCGGGAAATGGCTTGGGCACTGAACTTGTCTTTGGCCGTGGAGTTTTGAGCGCCTTGAGTGAGGAGCTCCATGTTCGTTTTGTGTGGGTGCTGAAGCTGCTTGATTCCATCCCACTGGGCTCAATGGGCATGGGACCGGAAGTGACCCAACAGGGTTTCCTAGATAGCTGCCATTACAGCTGATGGTATTTGAAGTTCATGAGGTAGGTGGAGTTGTTTTGGCAGTGGAAGGGCTGTGCTGCTGCTTCGGTCAGTTGCCATTCACCAGCACACTCCCTTCCCTAGGTGTCATATCCACTTTCAGACATATGTGCTGCCAGAGCACTTGGTTTCCATGGCAGCGGGAAATGGCTTGGGCACTGAACTTGTCTTTGGCTGTGGAGTTTTTAGGGCCTTGAGTGAGGAGCTCCATGTTCGTTTTGTGTGGGTGCTGAAGCTGCTTGATTCCATCCCACTGGGCTCAATGGGCATGGGACCGGAAGTGACCCAACAGGGTTTCCTAGATAGCTGCCAGGACAGCTGATGGTATGTGAAGTTCATGAGGTAGGTGGAGTTGTTTTGGCAGTGGAAGAGCTGTGCTGCTGCTTCGGTCAGTTGCCATTCACCAGCACACTCCCTTCCCTAGGTGCCATATCCACTTTCAGACATATGTGCTGCCAGAGCACTTGGTTTCCATGGCAGCGGGAAATGGCTTCGGCACTGAACTTGTCTTTGGCTGTGGAGTTTTGAGCGCCTTGAGTGAGGAGCTCCATGTTCGTTTTGTGTGGGTGCTGAAGCTGCTTGATTCCATCCCACTGGGCTCAATGGGCATGGGACCGGAAGTGACCCAACAGGGTTTCCTAGATAGCTGCCATTACAGCTGATGGTATTCGAAGTTCATGAGGTAGGTGGAGTTGTTTTGGCACTGGAAGAGCTGTGCTGCTGCTTCGGGCAGTTGCCATTCACCAGCACACTCCCTTCCCTAGGTGTCATATCCACTTTCAGACATATGTGCTGCCAGAGCACTTGGTTTCCATGGCAGCGGGAAATGGCTTGGGCACTGAACTTGTCTTTGGCTGTGGAGTTTTGAGCGCCTTGAGTGAGGAGCTCCATGTTCGTTTTGTGTGGGTGCTCAAGCTGCTTGATTCCACCCCACTGGGCTCAATGGGCATGGGACCGGAAGTGACCCAACAGGGTTTCCTAGATAGCTGCCAGGACAGCTGATGGTATGTGAAGTTCATGAGGCAGGTGGAGTTGTTTTGGCAGTGGAAGAGCTGTGCTGCTGCTTCGGGCAGTTGCCATTCACCAGCACACTCCCTTCTCTGGGTGTCATATCCACTTTCAGACATATGTGCTGCCAGAGCACTTGGTTTCCATTTCCGCGGGAAATGGCTTGGGCACTGAACTTGTTTTCGACATGTAGTTTTGAGCGCCTTGAGTGAGGAGCTCCATGTTCGTTTTGTGTGGGTGCTGAAGCTGCTTGATTCCATCCCACTGAGCTCAATGGGCATGGGACCGGAAGTGACCCAACAGGGTTTCCTAGATAGCTGCCAGGACAGCTGATGGTATGTGAAGTTCATGAGGTAGGTGGAGTTCTTTTGGCACTGGAAGAGCTGTGCTGCTGCTTCGGGCAGTTGCCATTCACCAGCACACTCCCTTCCCTAGGTGTCATATCCACTTTCAGACATATGTGCTGCCAGAGCACTTGGTTTCCATGGCAGCGGGAAATGGCTTGGGCACTGAACTTGTCTTTGGCTGTGGAGCTTTGAGCGCCTTGAGTGAGGAGCTCCATGTTCGTTTTGTGTGGGTGCTGAAGCTGCTTGATTCCATCCCACTGGGCTCAATGGGTATGGGACCGGAAGTGACCCAACAGGGTTTCCTAGATAGCTGCCAGGACAGCTGATGGTATGTGAAGTTTATGAGGCAGGTGGAGTTGTTTTGGCACTGGAAGAGCTGTGCTGCTGCTTCTGACAGTTTCCATTCACCAGCACACTCCCTTCCCTAGGTGTCATATCCACTTTCAGACATATGTGCTGCCAGAGCACTTGGTTTCCATGGCAGCGGGAAATGGCTTGGGCACTGAACTTGTCTTTGGCTGTGGAGCTTTGAGCGCCTTGAGTGAGGAGCTCCATGTTCGTTTTGTTTGGGTGCTGAAGCTGCTTGATTCCATCCCACTGGGCTCAATGGGCAGGGGACCGGAAGTGACCCAACAGGGTTTCCTAGATAGCTGCGAGGACAGCTGATGGTATGTGAAGTTCATGAGGTAGGTGGAGTTGTTTTGGCAGTGGAAGAGCTGTGCTGCTGCTTCGGGCAGTTGCCATTCACCAACACACTCCCTTCCCTAGGTGTCATATCCACTTTCAGACATATGTGCTGCCAGAGCACTTGGTTTCCATGGCAGCGGGAAATGGCTTGGGCACTGAACTTGTCTTTGGCCATGTAGTTTTGAGCGCCTTGAGTGAGGAGCTCCATGTTCGTTTTGTGTGGGTGCTGAAGCTGCTTGATTCCATCCCACTGGGCTCAATGGGCATGGGACCGGAAGTGACCCAACAGGATTTCCCAGATAGCTGCCATTACAGCTGATGGTATGTGAAATTCATGAGGCAGGTGGAGTTGTTTTGGCACTGGAAGAGCTGTGCTGCTGCTTCGGGAGTTGCCATTCACCAGCACACTCCCTTCCCTAGGTGTCATATCCACTTTCAGACATATGTGCTGCCAGAGCACTTGGTTTCCATGGCAGCGGGAAATGGCTTGGGCACTGAACTTGTCTTTGGTCGTGGAGTTTTTTGTGCCTTGAGTGAGGAGCTCTATGTTCGTTTTGTGTGGGTGCTGAAGCTGCTTGATTCCATCCCACTGGGCTCAATGGGCATGGGACCGGAAGTGACCCAACAGGGTTTCCTAGATAGCTGCCAGGACAGCTGATGGTATGTGAAGTTCATGAGGCAGGTGGAGTTGTTTTGGCAGTGGAAGAGCTGTGCTGCTGCTTCGGGCAGTTGCCATTCACCAGCACACTCCCTTCCCTAGGTGTCATATCCACTTTCAGACATATGTGCTGCCAGAGCACTTGGTTTCCATGGCAGCGGGAAATGGCTTGGGCACTGAACTTGTCTTTGGCCATGTAGTTTTGAGCGCCTTGAGTGAGGAGCTCCATGTTCGTTTTGTGTGGGTGCTGAAGCTGCTTGATTCTATCCCACTGGGCTCAATGGGCATGGGACCGGAAGTGACCCAACAGGGTTTCCTAGATAGCTGCCAGGACAGCTGATGCTATGTGAAGTTCATGAGGCAGGTGGAGTTGTTTTGGCAGTGGAAGAGCTGTGCTGCTGCTTCGGGCAGTTGCCATTCACCAGCACACTCCCTTCCCTAGGTGTCATATCCACTTTCAGACATATGTGCTGCCAGAGCACTTGGTTTCCATGGCAGCGAGAAATGGCTTGTGCACTGAACTTGTCTTTGGCTGTGAAGTTTTGAGCGCCTTGAGTGAGGAGCTCCATGTTCGATTTGTGTGGGTGCTGAAGCTGCTTGATTCCATCCCACTGGGCTCAATGGGCAGGGGACCGGAAGTGAGCCAACAGGGTTTCCTAGATAGCTGCCAGGACAGCTGATGGTATGTGAAGTTCATGAGGCAGGTGGAGTTGTTTTGGCACTGGAAGAGCTATGCTGCTTCTTCGACAGTTGCCATTCAGCAGCACACTCCCTTCCCTAGGTGTCATATCCACTTTCAGACATATGTGCTGCCAGAGCACTTGGTTTTCATGGCAGCGGGAAATGGCTTAGGCACTGAACTTGTCTTTGGCTGTGGAGTTTTGAGCGCCTTGAGTGAGGAGCTCCATGTTCGTTTTGTGTGGGTGCTGAAGCTGCTTGATTGCATCCCACTGGGCTCAATGAGCATGGGACCGGAAGTGACCCCACAGGGTTTCCTAGATAGCTGCCAGGACAGCTGATGGTACGTGAAGTTCATGAGGTAGGTGGAGTTGTTTTGGCAGTGGAAGAGCTGTGCTGCTGCTTCGGGCAGTTGCCATTCACCAGCACACTCCCTTCCCTAGGTGTCATATCCACTTTCAGACATATGTGCTGCCAGAGCACTTGGTTTCCATGGCAGCGGGAAATGGCTTAGGCACTAAACTTGTCTTTGGCTGTGGAGCTTTGAGCGCCTTGAGTGAGGAGCTCCATGTTAGTTTTGTGTGGGTGCTCAAGCTGCATGATTCCATCCCATTGGGCTCAATGGGCATGGGACCGGAAGTGACCCAACAGGGTTTCCTAGATAGCTGCCAGGACAGCTGATGGTATGTGAAGTTCATGAGGCAGGTGGAGTTGTTTTGGCACTGGAAGAGCTGTGCTGCTGCTTCGGGCAGTTGCCATTCACCAGCACACTCCCTTCCCTAGGTTTCATATCCACTTTCAGACATATGTGCTGCCAGAGCACTTGTTTTCCATGGCAGCGGGAAATGGCTTGGGCACTGAACTTGTCTTTGGCTGTGGAGTTTTGAGCGCCTTGAGTGAGGAGCTCCATGTTCGTTTTGTGTGGGTGCTGAAGCTGCTTGATTCCATCCCACTGGGCTCAATGGGCATGGGACCGGAAGTGACCCAACAGGGTTTCCTAGATAGCTGCCAGGACAGCTGATGGTATGTGAAGTTCATGAGGTAGGCGGAGTTGTTTTGGCAGTGGAAGAGCTGTGCTGCTGCTTCGAGCAGTTGCCATTCACCAGCACACTCCCTTCCCTAGGTGTCATATCCACTTTCAGACATATGTGCTGCCAGAGCACTTGGTTTCCATGGCAGCGGGAAATGTCTTAGGCACTGAACTTGTCTTTGGCTGTGGAGTTTTGAGCGCCTTGAGTGAGGAGCTCCATGTTCGTTTTGTGTGGGTGCTCAAGCTGCTTGATTCCATCCCACTGGGCTCAATGGGCATGGGACCGGAAGTGACCCAACAGGGTTTCCTAGATAGCTGCCAGGACAGCTGATGGTATGTGAAGTTCATGAGGCAGGTGGAGTTGTTTTGGTAGTGGAAGAACTGTGTTGCTGCTTCGGGCAGTTGCCATTCACCAGCACACTCCCTTCCCTAGGTGTCATATCCACTTTCAGACATATGTGCTGCCAGATCACTTGGTTTCCATGGCAGCGGGAAATGGCTTGGGCACTGAACTTGTCTTTGGCCGTGGAGTTTTGAGCGCCTTGAGTGAGGAGCTCCATGTTCGTTTTGTGTGGGTGCTGAAGCTGCTTGATTCCATCCCTCTGAGCTCAATGGGCATGGGACCGGAAGTGACCCAACAGGCTTTCCTAGATAGCTGCCAGGACAGCTGATGGTATGTGAAGTTCATGAGGTAGGCGGAGTTGTTTTTTGCAGTGGAAGAGCTGTGCTGCTGCTTCGGGCAGTTGCCATTCACCAGCACACTCCCTTCCCTAGGTGTCATATCCACTTTCACACAAATGTGCTGCCAGAGCACTTGGTTTCCATGGCAGCGAGAAATGGCTTGTGCACTGAACTTGTCTTTGGCTGTGAAGTTTTGAGCGCCTTGAGTGAGGAGCTCCATGTTCGATTTGTGTGGGTGCTGAAGCTGCTTGATTCCATCCCACTGGGCTCAATGGGCAGGGGACCGGAAGTGACCCAACAGGGTTTCCTAGATAGCTGCCAGGACAGCTGATGGTATGTGAAGTTCATGAGGCAGGTGGAGTTGTTTTGGCACTGGAAGAGCTATGCTGCTTCTTCGACAGTTGCCATTCAGCAGCACACTCCCTTCCCTAGGTGTCATATCCACTTTCAGACATATGTGCTGCCAGAGCACTTGGTTTTCATGGCAGCGGGAAATGGCTTAGGCACTGAACTTGTCTTTGGCTGTGGAGTTTTGAGCGCCTTGAGTGAGGAGCTCCATGTTCGTTTTGTGTGGGTGCTGAAGCTGCTTGATTGCATCCCACTGGGCTCAATGAGCATGGGACCGGAAGTGACCCCACAGGGTTTCCTAGATAGCTGCCAGGACAGCTGATGGTACGTGAAGTTCATGAGGTAGGTGGAGTTGTTTTGGCAGTGGAAGAGCTGTGCTGCTGCTTCGGGCAGTTGCCATTCACCAGCACACTCCCTTCCCTAGGTGTCATATCCACTTTCAGACATATGTGCTGCCAGAGCACTTGGTTTCCATGGCAGCGGGAAATGGCTTAGGCACTAAACTTGTCTTTGGCTGTGGAGCTTTGAGCGCCTTGAGTGAGGAGCTCCATGTTAGTTTTGTGTGGGTGCTCAAGCTGCATGATTCCATCCCATTGGGCTCAATGGGCATGGGACCGGAAGTGACCCAACAGGGTTTCCTAGATAGCTGCCAGGACAGCTGATGGTATGTGAAGTTCATGAGGCAGGTGGAGTTGTTTTGGCACTGGAAGAGCTGTGCTGCTGCTTCGGGCAGTTGCCATTCACCAGCACACTCCCTTCCCTAGGTGTCATATCCACTTTCAGACATATGTGCTGCCAGAGCACTTGTTTTCCATGGCAGCGGGAAATGGCTTGGGCACTGAACTTGTCTTTGGCTGTGGAGTTTTGAGCGCCTTGAGTGAGGAGCTCCATGTTCGTTTTGTGTGGGTGCTGAAGCTGCTTGATTCCATCCCACTGGGCTCAATGGGCATGGGACCGGAAGTGACCCAACAGGGTTTCCTAGATAGCTGCCAGGACAGCTGATGGTATGTGAAGTTCATGAGGTAGGCGGAGTTGTTTTGGCAGTGGAAGAGCTGTGCTGCTGCTTCGAGCAGTTGCCATTCACCAGCACACTCCCTTCCCTAGGTGTCATATCCACTTTCAGACATATGTGCTGCCAGAGCACTTGGTTTCCATGGCAGCGGGAAATGTCTTAGGCACTGAACTTGTCTTTGGCTGTGGAGTTTTGAGCGCCTTGAGTGAGGAGCTCCATGTTCGTTTTGTGTGGGTGCTCAAGCTGCTTGATTCCATCCCACTGGGCTCAATGGGCATGGGACCGGAAGTGACCCAACAGGGTTTCCTAGATAGCTGCCAGGACAGCTGATGGTATGTGAAGTTCATGAGGCAGGTGGAGTTGTTTTGGTAGTGGAAGAACTGTGTTGCTGCTTCGGGCAGTTGCCATTCACCAGCACACTCCCTTCCCTAGGTGTCATATCCACTTTCAGACATATGTGCTGCCAGATCACTTGGTTTCCATGGCAGCGGGAAATGGCTTGGGCACTGAACTTGTCTTTGGCCGTGGAGTTTTGAGCGCCTTGAGTGAGGAGCTCCATGTTCGTTTTGTGTGGGTGCTGAAGCTGCTTGATTCCATCCCTCTGAGCTCAATGGGCATGGGACCGGAAGTGACCCAACAGGCTTTCCTAGATAGCTGCCAGGACAGCTGATGGTATGTGAAGTTCATGAGGTAGGCGGAGTTGTTTTTTGCAGTGGAAGAGCTGTGCTGCTGCTTCGGGCAGTTGCCATTCACCAGCACACTCCCTTCCCTAGGTGTCATATCCACTTTCACACAAATGTGCTGCCAGAGCACTTGGTTTCCATGGCAGCGGGAAATGGCCTGGGCACTGAACTTGTCTTTGGCTGTGGAGTTTCTAGCGCCTTGAGTGAGGAGCTCCATGTTCGTTTTGTGTGGGTGCTGAAGCTGCTTGATTCCATCCCACTGGGCTCAATGGGCATGGGACCGGAAGTGACCCCACAGGGTTTCCTAGATAGCTGCCAGGACAGCTGATGGTATGTGAAGTTCATGAGGTAGGTGGAGTTGTTTTGGCACTGGAAGAGCTGTGATGCTGCTTCGGGCAGTTGCCATTCACCAGCACACTCCCTTCCCTAGGTGTCATATCCACTTTCAGACATATGTGCTGCCAGAGCACTTGGTTTCCATGGCAGCGGGAAATGGCTTGGGCACTGAACTTGTCTTTGGCTGTGAAGTTTTGAGCGCCTTGAGTGAGGAGCTCCATGTTCGTTTTGTGTGGGTGCTCAAGCTGCTTGATTCCATCCCACTGGGCTCAATGGGCATGGGACCGGAAGTGACCCAACAGGGTTTCCTAGATAGCTGCCAGGACAGCTGATGGTATGTGAAGTTCATGAGGCAGGCGGGGTTGTTTTGGCAGTGGAAGAGCTGTGCTGCTGCTTCAGGCAGTTGCCATTCACCAGCACACTCCCTTCCATAGGTGTCATATCCACTTTCAGACATATGTGCTGCCAGAGCACTTGGTTTCCATGGCAGCGGGAAATGGCTTGGGCACTGAACTTGTCTTTGGCCGTGGAGTTTTGAGCGCCTTGAGTGAGGAGCTCCATGTTCGTTTTGTGTGGGTGCTGAAGCTGCTTGATTCCATCCCACTGGGCTCAATGGGCATGGGACCGGAAGTGACCCAACAGGGTTTCCTAGATAGCTGCGAGGACAGCTGATGGTATGTGAAGTTCATGAGGCAGGTGGAGTTGTTTTGGCACTTGAAGAGCTGTGCCGCTGCTTCGGACAGTTGCCATTCACCAGCACACTCCCTTCCCTAGGTGTCATATCCACTTTCAGACATATGTGCTGCCAGAGCACTTGGTTTCCATGGCAGCGGGAAATGGCTTGGTCACTGAACTTGTCTTTGGCTGTGGAGTTTTGAGCGTCTTGAGTGAGGAGCTCCATGTTCGTTTTGTGTGGGTGCTGAAGCTGCTTGATTCCATCCCACTGGGCTCAACGGGCATGGGACCGGAAGTGAGCCAACAGGGTTTCCTAGATAGCTGCCAGGACAGCTGATGGTATGTGAAGTTCATGAGGCAGGTGGAGTTGTTTTGGCAGTGGAAGAACTGTGTTGCTGCTTCGGGCAGTTGCCATTCACCAACACACTCCCTTCCCTAGGTGTCATATCCACTTTCAGACATATGTGCTGCCAGAGCACGTGGTTTCCATGGCAGCGGGAAATGGCTTGGGCACTGAACTTGTCTTTGGCTGTGGAGTTTTGTGCGGCTTGAGTGAGGAGCTCCATGTTCGTTTTGTGTGGGTGCTCAAGCTGCTTGATTCCATCCCACTGGGCTCAATGGGCATGGGACCGGAAGTGAGCCAACAGGGTTTCCTAGATAGCTGCCAGGACAGCTGATGGTATGTGAAGTTCATGAGGCAGGTGGAGTTGTTTTGGCACTTGAAGAGCTGTGCCGCTGCTTCGGGCAGTTGCCATTCACCAGCACACTCCCTTCCCTAGGTGTCATATCCACTTTCAGACATATGTGCTGCCAGAGCACTTGGTTTCCATGGCAGCGGGAAATGGCTTGGGCACTGAACTTGTCTTTGGCTGTGGAGTTTTGAGCGCCTTGAGTGAGGAGCTCCATGTTCGTTTTGTGTGGGTGCTGAAGCTGCTCGATTCCATCCCACTGGACTCAATTGGCATGGGACCGGAAGTGACCCAACAGGGTTTCCTAGATAGCTGCCAAGACAGCTGATGGTATGTGAAGTTCATGAGGCAGGTGGAGTTGTTTTGGCACTGGAAGAGCTGTGCTGCTGCTTCGGGCAGTTGCCATTCACCAGCACACTCCCTTCCCTAGGTGTCATATCCACTTTCAGACATATGTGCTGCCAGAGCACGTGGTTTCCATGGCAGCGGGAAATGGCTTGGGCACTGAACTTGTCTTTGGCCGTGGAGTTTTGAGCGCCTTGAGTGAGGAGCTCCATGTTCGTTTTGTGTGGGTGCTGAAGCTGCTTGATTGCATCCCACTGGACTCAATGGGCATGGGACCGGAAGTGACCCAACAGGGTTTCCTAGATAGCTGCGAGGACAGCTGATGGTATGTGAAGTTCATGAGGCAGGTGGAGTTGTTTTGGCACTGGAAGAGCTGTGCTGCTGCTTCGGACATTTCCCATTCACCAACACACTCCCTTGCCTAGGTGTCATATCCACTTTCAGACATATGTGCTGCCAGAGCACTTGGTTTCCATGGCAGCGGGAAATGGCTTGGGCACTGAACTTGTCTTTGGCTGTGGAGTTTTGAGCGTCTTGAGTGAGGAGCTCCATGTTCGTTTTGTGTGGGTGCTGAAGCTGCTTGATTCCATCCCACTGGGCTCAATGGGCATGGGACCGGAAGTGAGCCAACAGGGTTTCCTAGATAGCTGCCAGGACAGCTGATGGTATGTGAAGTTCATGAGGCAGTTGGAGTTGTTTTGGCAGTGGAAGAACTGTGTTGCTGCTTCGGGCAGTTGCCATTCACCAACACACTCCCTTCCCTAGGTGTCATATCCACTTTCAGACATATGTGCTGCCAGAGCACGTGGTTTCCATGGCAGCGGGAAATGGCTTGGGCACTGAACTTGTCTTTGGCTGTGAAATTTTGAGCGCCTTGAGTGAGGAGCTCCATGTTCGTTTTGTGTGGGTGCTGAAGCTGCTTGATTCCATCCCACTGGGCTCAATGGGCATGGGACCGGAAGTGACGCAACAGGGTTTCCTAGATAGCTGCCAGGACAGCTGATGGTATGTGAAGTTCATGAGGCAGGCGGGGTTGTTTTGGCAGTGGAAGAGCTGTGCTGCTGCTTCAGGCAGTTGCCATTCACCAGCACACTCCCTTCCCTAGGTGTCATATCCACTTTCAGACATATGTGCTGCCAGAGCACTTGGTTTCCATGGCAGCGGGAAATGGCTTGGGCACTGAACTTGTCTTTGGCCGTGGAGTTTTGAGCGCCATGAGTGAGGAGCTCCATGTTCGTTTTGTGTGGGTGCTCAAGTTGCTTGATTCCATCCCACTGGGCTCAATGGGCATGGGACCGGAAGTGACCCAACAGGGTTTCCTAGATAGCTGCCAGGACAGCTGATGGTATGTGAAGTTCATGAGGCAGGTGGAGTTGTTTTGGAAGTGGAAGAGCTGTGCCGCTGCTTCGGACAGTTACCATTCACCAGCACACTCCCTTCCCTAGGTGTCATATCCACTTTCAGACATATGTGCTGCCAGAGCACTTGGTTTCCATGGCAGCGGGAAATGGCTTGGGCACTGAACTTGTCTTTGGCTGTGGAGTTTTGAGCGCCTTGAGTGAGGAGCTCCATGTTCGTTTTGTGTGGGTGCTCAAGCTGCTTGATTCCATCCCACTGGGCTCAATGGGCATGGGACCGGAAGTGACCCAACAGGGTTTCCTAGACAGCTGCCAGGACACCTGATGGTATGTGAAGTTCATGAGGCAGGTGGAGTTGTTTTGGCACTGGAAGAACTGTGTTGCTGCTCGGACAGTTGCCATTCACCAACACACTCCCTTCCCTAGGTGTCATATCCACTTTCAGACATATGTGCTGCCAGCGCACGTGGTTTCCATGGCAGAGGGAAATGGCTTGGGCACTGAACTTGTCTTTGGCCGTGGAGTTTTGAGCGCCTTGAGTGAGGAGCTCCATGTTCATTTTGTGTGGGTGCTGAAGCTGCTTGATTCCATCCCACTGGGCTCAATGGGCATGGGACCGGAAGTGAGCCAACAGGGTTTCCTAGATAGCTGCCAGGACAGCTGATGGTATGTGAAGTTCATGAGGTAGGCGGGGTTGTTTTGGCAGTGGAAGAGCTGTGCTGCTGCTTCGGGCAGTTGCCATTCACCAGCACACTCCCTTCCCTAGGTGTCATATCCACTTTCAGACATATGTGCTGCCAGAGCACGTGGTTTCCATGACAGCGGGAAATGGCTTGGGCACTGAACTTGTCTTTGGCCGTGGAGTTTTGAGCGCCTTGAGTGAGGAGCTCCATGTTCATTTTGTGTGGGTGCTGAAGCTGCTTGATTCCATCCCACTGGGCTCAATGGGCATGGGACCGGAAGTGAGCCAACAGGGTTTCCTAGATAGCTGCCAGGACAGCTGATGGTATGTGAAGTTCATGAGGTAGGCGGGGTTGTTTTGGCAGTGGAAGAGCTGTGCTGCTGCTTCGGGCAGTTGCCATTCACCAGCACACTCCCTTCCCTAGGTGTCATATCCACTTTCAGACATATGTGCTGCCAGAGCACGTGGTTTCCATGGCAGCGGGAAATGGCTTGGGCACTGAACTTGTCTTTGGCCGTGGAGTTTTGAGCGCCTTGAGTGAGGAGCTCCATGTTCGTTTTGGGTGGGTGCTCAAGCTGCTTGATTCCATCCCACTGGGCTCAATGGGCATGGGACCGGAAGTGAGCCAACAGGGTTTCCTAGATAGCTGCCAGGACAGCTGATGGTATGTGAAGTTCATGAGGCAGTTGGAGTTGTTTTGGCAGTGGAAGAACTGTGTTGCTGCTTCGGGCAGTTGCCATTCACCAACACACTCCCTTCCCTAGGTGTCATATCCACTTTCAGACATATGTGCTGCCAGAGCACGTGGTTTCCATGGCAGCGGGAAATGGCTTGGGCACTGAACTTGTATTTGGCTGTGGAGTTTTGTGCGCCTTGAGTGAGGAGCTCCATGTTCGTTTTGTGTGGGTGCTCAAGCTGCTTGATTCCATCCCACTGGGCTCAATGGGCATGGGACCGGAAGTGACCCAACAGGGTTTCCTAGATAGCTGCCAGGACAGCTGATGGTATGTGAAGTTCATGAGGCAGGTGAGTTGTTTTGGCAGTGGAAGAGCTGTGCTGCAGCTTCGGGCAGTTGCCATTCACCAGCACACTCCCTTCCCTAGGTGTCATATCCACTTTCAGACATATGTGCTGCCAGAGCACTTGGTTTCCATGGCAGCGGGAAATGGCTTGGGCACTAAACTTGTCTTTGGCTGTGAAGTTTTGAGCGCCTTGAGTGAGGAGCTCCATGTTCGTTTTGTGTGGGTGCTGAAGCTGCTTGATTCCATCCCACTGGGCTCAATGGGCATGGGACCGGAAGTGACCCAACAGGGTTTCCTAGATAGCTGCCAGGACAGCTGATGGTATGTGAAGTTCATGAGGCAGGCGGGGTTGTTTTGGCAGTGGAAGAGCTGTGCTGCTGCTTCAGGCAGTTGCCATTCACCAGCACACTCCCTTCCATAGGTGTCATATCCACTTTCAGACATATGTGCTGCCAGAGCACTTGGTTTCCATGGCAGCGGGAAATGGCTTGGGCACTGAACTTGTCTTTGGCCGTGGAGTTTTGAGCGCCATGAGTGAGGAGCTCCATGTTCGTTTTGTGTGGGTGCTCAAGTTGCTTGATTCCATCCCCCTGGGCTCAATGGGCATGGGACCGGAAGTGAGCCAACAGGGTTTCCTAGATAGCTGCCAGGACAGCTGATGGTATGTGAAGTTCATGAGGCAGGTGGAGTTGTTTTGGCAGTGGAAGAGCTGTGCCGCTGCTTCGGACAGTTACCATTCACCAGCACATTCCCTTCCCTAGGTGTCATATCCACTTTCAGACATATGTGCTGCCAGAGCACTTGGTTTCCATGGCAGCGGGAAATGGCTTGGGCACTGAACTTGTCTTTGGCTGTGGAGTTTTGAGCGCCTTGAGTGAGGAGCTCCATGTTCGTTTTGTGTGGGTGCTCAAGCTGCTTGATTCCATCCCACTGGGCTCAATGGGCATGGGACCGGAAGTGAGCCAACAGGGTTTCCTAGACAGCTGCCAGGACAGCTGATGGTATGTGAAGTTCATGAGGCAGGTGGAGTTGTTTTGGCACTGGAAGAACTGTGTTGCTGCTCGGACAGTTGCCATTCACCAACACACTCCCTTCCCTAGGTGTCATATCCACTTTCAGACATATGTGCTGCCAGCGCACGTGGTTTCCATGGCAGAGGGAAATGGCTTGGGCACTGAACTTGTCTTTGGCCGTGGAGTTTTGAGCGCCTTGAGTGAGGAGCTCCATGTTCATTTTGTGTGGGTGCTGAAGCTGCTTGATTCCATCCCACTGGGCTCAATGGGCATGGGACCGGAAGTGAGCCAACAGGGTTTCCTAGATAGCTGCCAGGACAGCTGATGGTATGTGAAGTTCATGAGGTAGGCGGGGTTGTTTTGGCAGTGGAAGAGCTGTGCTGCTGCTTCGGGCAGTTGCCATTCACCAGCACACTCCCTTCCCTAGGTGTCATATCCACTTTCAGACATATGTGCTGCCAGAGCACGTGGTTTCCATGGCAGCGGGAAATTGCTTGGGCACTGAACTTGTCTTTGGCTGTGGAGTTTTGAGCGCCTTGAGTGAGGAGCTCCATGTTCGTTTTGTGTGGGTGCTCAAGCTGCTTGATTCCATCCCACTGGGCTCAAAGGTCATGGGACCGGAAGTGACCCAACAGGGTTTCCTAGATAGCTGCCAGGACAGCTGATGGTATGTGAAGTTCATGAGGCAGGTGAGTTGTTTTGGTAGTGGAAGAGCTGTGCTGCTGCTTCGGGCAGTTGCCATTCACCAGCACACTCCCTTCCCTAGGTGTCATATCCACTTTCAGACATATGTGCTGCCAGAGCACGTGGTTTCCATGGCAGCGGGAAATGGCTTGGGCACTGAACTTGTCTTTGGATGTGAAGTTTTGAGCGCCTTGAGTGAGGAGCTCCATGTTCGTTTTGTGTGGGTGCTCAAGCTGCTTGATTCCATCCCACTGGGCTCAATGGGCATGGGACCGGAAGTGACCCAACAGGGTTTCCTAGATAGCTGCCAGGACAGCTGATGGTATGTGAAGTTCATGAGGCAGGCGGGGTTGTTTTGGCAGTGGAAGAGCTGTGCTGCTGCTTCAGGCAGTTGCCATTCACCAGCACACTCCCTTCCATAGGTGTCATATCCACTTTCAGACATATGTGCTGCCAGAGCACTTGGTTTCCATGGCAGCGGGAAATGGCTTGGGCACTGAACTTGTCTTTGGCCGTGGAGTTTTGAGCGCCTTGAGTGAGGAGCTCCATGTTCGTTTTGTGTGGGTGCTCAAGTTGCTTGATTCCATCCCACTGAGCTCAATGGGCATGGGACCGGAAGTGAGCCAACAGGGTTTCCTAGATAGCTGCCAGGACAGCTGATGGTATGTGAAGTTCATGAGGTAGGCGGGGTTGTTTTGGCAGTGGAAGAGCTGTGCTGCTGCTTCAGGCAGTTGCCATTCACCAGCACACTCCCTTCCCTAGGTGTCATATCCACTTTCAGACATATGTGCTGCCAGAGCACGTGGTTTCCATGGCAGCGGGAAATGGCTTGGGCACTGAACTTGTCTTTGGCCGTGGAGTTTTGAGCGCCTTGAGTGAGGAGCTCCATGTTCATTTTGTGTGGGTGCTGAAGCTGCTTGATTCCATCCCACTGGGCTCAATGGGCATGGGACCGGAAGTGAGCCAACAGGGTTTCCTAGATAGCTGCCAGGACAGCTGATGGTATGTGAAGTTCATGAGGCAGTTGGAGTTGTTTTGGCAGTGGAAGAACTGTGTTGCTGCTTCGGGCAGTTGCCATTCACCAACACACTCCCTTCCCTAGGTGTCATATCCACTTTCAGACATATGTGCTGCCAGAGCACGTGGTTTCCATGACAGCGGGAAATGGCTTGGGCACTGAACTTGTATTTGGCTGTGGAGTTTTGTGCGCCTTGAGTGAGGAGCTCCATGTTCGTTTTGTGTGGGTGCTCAAGCTGCTTGATTCCATCCCACTGGGCTCAAAGGGCATGGGACAGGAAGTGACCCAACAGGGTTTCCTAGATAGCTGCCAGGACAGCTGATGGTATGTGAAGTTCATGAGTCAGGTGGAGTTTTTTTTATCAGTGGAAGAGCTGTGCTGCAGCTTCGGGCAGTTGCCATTCACCAGCACACTCCCTTCCCTAGGTGTCATATCCACTTTCAGACATATGTGCTGCCAGAGCACTTGGTTTCCATGGCAGCGGGAAATGGCTTGGGCACTAAACTTGTCTTTGGCTGTGAAGTTTTGAGCGCCTTGAGTGAGGAGCTCCATGTTCGTTTTGTGTGGGTGCTGAAGCTGCTTGATTCCATCCCACTGGGCTCAATGGGCATGGGACCGGAAGTGACCCAACAGGGTTTCCTAGATAGCTGCCAGGACAGCTGATGGTATGTGAAGTTCATGAGGCAGTCGGGGTTGTTTTGGCAGTGGAAGAGCTGTGCTGCTGCTTCGGACATTTCCCATTCACCAACACACTCCCTTCCCTAGGTGTCATATCCACTTTCAGACATATGTGCTGCCAGAGCACTTGGTTTCCATGGCAGCGGGAAATGGCTTGGGCACTGAACTTGTCTTTGGCCGTGGAGTTTTGAGCGCCATGAGTGAGGAGCTCCATGTTCGTTTTGTGTGGGTGCTCAAGTTGCTTGATTCCATCCCACTGGGCTCAATGGGCATGGGACCGGAAGTGACCCAACAGGGTTTCCTAGATAGCTGCCAGGACAGCTGATGGTATGTGAAGTTCGTGAGGCAGGTGGAGTTGTTTTGGCAGTGGAAGAGCTGTGCCGCTGCTTCGGACAGTTACCATTCACCAGCACACTCCCTTCCCTAGGTGTCATATCCACTTTCAGACATATGTGCTGCCAGAGCACTTGGTTTCCATGGCAGCGGGAAATGGCTTGGGCACTGAACTTGTCTTTGGCCGTGGAGTTTTGAGCGCCTTGAGTGAGGAGCTCCATGTTCGTTTTGTGTGGGTGCTCAAGCTGCTTGATTCCATCCCACTGGGCTCAATGGGCATGGGACCGGAAGTGAGCCAACAGGGTTTCCTAGACAGCTGCCAGGACAGCTGATGGTATGTGAAGTTCATGAGGCAGGTGGAGTTGTTTTGGCACTGGAAGAACTGTGTTGCTGCTCGGACAGTTGACATTCACCAACACACTCCCTTCCCTAGGTGTCATATCCACTTTCAGACATATGTGCTGCCAGCGCACGTGGTTTCCATGGCAGAGGGAAATGGCTTGGGCACTGAACTTGTCTTTGGCCGTGGAGTTTTGAGCGCCTTGAGTGAGGAGCTCCATGTTCATTTTGTGTGGGTGCTGAAGCTGCTTGATTCCATCCCACTGGGCTCAATGGGCATGGGACCGGAAGTGACCCAACAGGGTTTCCTAGATAGCTGCCAGGACAGCTGATGGTATGTGAAGTAGTTGAGGTAGGCGGGGTTGTTTTGGCAGTGGAAGAGCTGTGCTGCTGCTTCGGGCAGTTGCCATTCACCAGCACACTCCCTTCCCTAGGTGTCATATCCACTTTCAGACATATGTGCTGCCAGAGCACGTGGTTTCCATGGCAGCGGGAAATTGCTTGGGCACTGAACTTGTCTTTGGCTGTGGAGTTTTGAGCGCCTTGAGTGAGGAGCTCCATGTTCGTTTTGTGTGGGTGCTCAAGCTGCTTGATTCCATCCCACTGGGCTCAAAGGTCATGGGACCGGAAGTGACCCAACAGGGTTTCCTAGATAGCTGCCAGGACAGCTGATGGTATGTGAAGTTCATGAGGCAGGTGAGTTGTTTTGGTAGTGGAAGAGCTGTGCTGCTGCTTCAGGCAGTTGCCATTCACCAGCACACTCCCTTCCCTAGGTGTCATATCCACTTTCAGACATATGTGCTGCCAGAGCACGTGGTTTCCATGGCAGCGGGAAATGGCTTGGGCACTGAACTTGTCTTTGGCTGTGAAGTTTTGAGCGCCTTGAGTGAGGAGCTCCATGTTCGTTTTGTGTGGGTGCTCAAGCTGCTTGATTCCATCCCACTGGGCTCAATCGGCATGGGACCGGAAGTGACCCAACAGGGTTTCCTAGATAGCTGCCAGGACAGCTGATGGTATGTGAAGTTCATGAGGCAGGCGGGGTTGTTTTGGCAGTGGAAGAGCTGTGCTGCTGCTTCAGGCAGTTGCCATTCACCAGCACACTCCCTTCCATAGGTGTCATATCCACTTTCAGACATATGTGCTGCCAGAGCACTTGGTTTCCATGGCAGCGGGAAATGGCTTGGGCACTGAACTTGTCTTTGGCCGTGGAGTTTTGAGCGCCTTGAGTGAGGAGCTCCATGTTCGTTTTGTGTGGGTGCTCAAGTTGCTTGATTCCATCCCACTGGGCTCAATGGGCATGGGACCGGAAGTGAGCCAACAGGGTTTCCTAGATAGCTGCCAGGACAGCTGATGGTATGTGAAGTTCATGAGGCAGGTGGAGTTGTTTTGGCAGTGGAAGAGCTGTGCCGCTGCTTCGGACAGTTACCATTCACCAGCACACTCCCTTCCCTAGGTGTCATATCCACTTTCAGACATATGTGCTGCCAGAGCACTTGGTTTCCATGGCAGCGGGAAATGGCTTGGGCACTGAACTTGTCTTTGGCCGTGGAGTTTTGAGCGCCTTGAGTGAGGAGCTCCATGTTCGTTTTGTGTGGGTGCTGAAGCTGCTTGATTCCATCCCGCTGGGCTCAATGGGCATGGGACCGGAAGTGAGCCAACAGGGTTTCCTAGACAGCTGCCAGGACAGCTGATGGTATGTGAAATTCATGAGGCAGGTGGAGTTGTTTTGGCACTGGAAGAACTGTGTTGCTGCTCGGACAGTTGCCATTCACCAACACACTCCCTTCCCTAGGTGTCATATCCACTTTCAGACATATGTGCTGCCAGCGCACGTGGTTTCCATGGCAGAGGGAAATGGCTTGGGCACTGAACTTGTCTTTGGCCATGGAGTTTTGAGCGCCTTGAGTGAGGAGCTCCATGTTCATTTTGTGTGGGTGCTGAAGCTGCTTGATTCCATCCCACTGGGCTCAATGGGCATGGGACCGGAAGTGACCCAACAGGGTTTCCTAGATAGCTGGAAGGACAGCTGATGGTATGTGAAGTTCATGAGGTAGGCGGGGTTGTTTTGGCAGTGGAAGAGCTGTGCTGCTGCTTCGGGCAGTTGCCATTCACCAGCACACTCCCTTCCCTAGGTGTCATATCCACTTTCAGACATATGTGCTGCCAGAGCACTTGGTTTCCATGGCAGCGGGAAATGGCTTGGGCACTGAACTTGTCTTTGGCTGTGGAGTTTTGAGCGCCTTGAGTGAGGAGCTCCATGTTCGTTTTGTGTGGGTGCTGAAGCTGCTCGATTCCATCCCACTGGATCAATTGGCAAGGGACCGGAAGTGACCCAACAGGGTTTCCTAGATAGCTGCCAAGACAGCTGATGGTATGTGAAGTTCATGAGGCAGGTGGAGTTGTTTTGGCACTGGAAGAGCTGTGCTGCTGCTTCGGGCAGTTGCCATTCACCAGCACACTCCCTTCCCTAGGTGTCATATCCACTTTCAGACATATGTGCTGCCAGAGCACCTGGTTTCCATGGCAGCGGGAAATGGCTTGGGCACTGAACTTGTCTTTGGCTGTGAAGTTTTGAGCGCCTTCAGTGAGGAGCTCCATGTTCGTTTTGTGTGGGTGCTGAAGCTGCTTGATTCCATCCCACTGGGCTCAATGGGCATGGGACCGGAAGTGACCCAACAGGGTTTCCTAGATAGCTGCCAGGACAGCTGATGGTATGTGAAGTTCATGAGGCAGGTGGAGTTGTTTTGGCACTGGAAGAGCTGTGCTGCTGCTTCGGACATTTCCCATTCACCAACACACTCCCTTGCCTAGGTGTCATATCCACTTTCAGACATATGTGCTGCCAGAGCACTTGGTTTCCATGGCAGCGGGAAATGGCTTGGGCACTGAACTTGTCTTTGGCCGTGGAGTTTTGAGCGGCTGGAGTGAGGAGCTCCATGTTCATTTTGTGTGGGTGCTGAAGCTGCTTGATTCCATCCCATTGGGCTCAATGGGCATGGGACCGGAAGTGACCCAACAGGGTTTCTTAGATGGCTGCCAGGACAGCTGATGGTATGTGAAGTTCATGAGGCAGGCGGGGTTGTTTTGGCACTGGAAGAGCTGTGCCGCTGCTTCGGGCAGTTGCCATTCACCAACACACTCCCTTCCCTAGGTGTCATATCCACTTTCAGACATATGTGCTGCCAGAGCACTTGGTTTCCATGGCAGCGGGAAATGGCTTGGGCACTGAACTTGTCTTTGGCTGTGGAGTTTTGAGCGCCTTGAGTGAGGAGCTCCATGTTCGTTTTGTGTGGGTGCTGAAGCTGCTCGATTCCATCCCACTGGACTCAATTGGCATGGGACCGGAAGTGACCCAACAGGGTTTCCTAGATAGCTGCCAGGACAGCTGATGGTATGTGAAGTTCATGAGGCAGGTGGAGTTGTTTTGGCACTGGAAGAGCTGTGCTGCTGCTTCGGGCAGTTGCCATTCACCAGCACACTCCCTTCCCTAGGTGTCATATCCACTTTCAGACATATGTGCTGCCAGAGCACCTGGTTTCCATGGCAGCGGGAAATGGCTTGGGCACTGAACTTGTCTTTGGCTGTGAAGTTTTGAGCGCCTTGAGTGAGGAGCTCCATGTTCGTTTTGTGTGGGTGCTGAAGCTGCTTGATTGCATCCCACTGGGCTCAATGGGCATGGGACCGGAAGTGACCCAACAGGGTTTCCTAGATAGCTGCGAGGACAGCTGATGTTATGTGAAGTTCATGAGGCAGGTGGAGTTGTTTTGGCACTGGAAGAGCTGTGCTGCTGCTTCGGACATTTCCCATTCACCAACACACTCCCTTCCCTAGGTGTCATATCCACTTTCAGACATATGTGCTGCCAGAGCACTTGGTTTCCATGGCAGCGGGAAATGGCTTGGGCACTGAACTTGTCTTTGGCTGTGGAGTTTTGAGCGTCTTGAGTGAGGAGCTCCATGTTCGTTTTGTGTGGGTGCTGAAGCTGCTTGATTCCATCCCACTGGGCTCAATGGGCATGGGACCGGAAGTGAGCCAACAGGGTTTCCTAGATAGCTGCCAGGACAGCTGATGGTATGTGAAGTTCATGAGGCAGTTGGAGTTGTTTTGGCACTGGAAGAACTGTGTTGCTGCTTCGGGCAGTTGCCATTCACCAACACACTCCCTTCCCTAGGTGTCATATCCACTTTCAGACATATGTGCTGCCAGAGCACGTGGTTTCCATGGCAGCGGGAAATGGCTTGGGCACTGAACTTGTATTTGGCTGTGGAGTTTTGTGCGCCTTGAGTGAGGAGCTCCATGTTCGTTTTGTGTGGGTGCTCAAGCTGCTTGATTCCATCCCACTGGGCTCAAAGGTCATGGGACCGGAAGTGACCCAACAGGGTTTCCTAGATAGCTGCCAGGACAGCTGATGGTATGTGAAGTTCATGAGGCTGGTGAGTTGTTTTGGCAGTGGAAGAGCTGTGCTGCAGCTTCGGGCAGTTGCCATTCACCAGCACACTCCCTTCCCTAGGTGTCATATCCACTTTAAGACATATGTGCTGCCAGAGCACTTGGTTTCCATGGCAGCGGGAAATGGCTTGGGCACTGAACTTGTCTTTGGCTGTGAAGTTTTGAGCGTCTTGAGTGAGGAGCTCCATGTTCGTTTTGTGTGGGTGCTGAAGCTGCTTGATTCCATCCCACTGGGCTCAATGGGCATGGGACCGGAAGTGACCCAACAGGGTTTCCTAGATAGCTGCCAGGACAGCTGATGGTATGTGAAGTTCATGAGGCAGGTGGAGTTGTTTTGGCACTGGAAGAGCTGTGCTGCTGCTTCGGGCAGTTGCCATTCACCAGCACACTCCCTTCCCTAGGTGTCATATCCACTTTCAGACATATGTGCTGCCAGAGCACCTGGTTTCCATGGCAGCGGGAAATGGCTTGGGCACTGAACTTGTCTTTGGCTGTGAAGTTTTGAGCGCCTTGAGTGAGGAGCTCCATGTTCGTTTTGTGTGGGTGCTGAAGCTGCTTGATTGCATCCCACTGGGCTCAATGGGCATGGGACCGGAAGTGACCCAACAGGGTTTCCTAGATAGCTGCGAGGACAGCTGATGTTATGTGAAGTTCATGAGGCAGGTGGAGTTGTTTTGGCACTGGAAGAGCTGTGCTGCTGCTTCGGACATTTCCCATTCACCAACACACTCCCTTCCCTAGGTGTCATATCCACTTTCAGACATATGTGCTGCCAGAGCACTTGGTTTCCATGGCAGCGGGAAATGGCTTGGGCACTGAACTTGTCTTTGGCTGTGGAGTTTTGAGCGCCTTGAGTGAGGAGCTTCATGTTCGTTTTGTGTGGGTGCTGAAGCTGCTTGATTCCATCCCACTGGGCTCAATGGGCATGGGACCGGAAGTGACCCAACAGGGTTTCTTAGATGGCTGCCAGGACAGCTGATGGTATGTGAAGTTCATGAGGAAGGCGGGGTTGTTTTGGCACTTGAAGAGCTGTGCCGCTGCTTCGGACAGTTGCCATTCACCAGCACACTCCCTTCCATAGGTGTCATATCCACTTTCAGACATATGTGCTGCCAGAGCACTTGGTTTCCATGGCAGCGGGAAATGGCTTGGGCACTGAACTTGTCTTTGGCTGTGGAGTTTTGAGCGCCTTGAGTGAGGAGCTCCATGTTCGTTTTGTGTGGGTGCTGAAGCTGCTTGATTCCATCCCACTGGGCTCAATGGGCATGGGACCGGAAGTGAGCCAACAGGGTTTCCTAGATAGCTGCCAGGACAGCTGATGGTATGTGAAGTTCATGAGGCAGTTGGAGTTGTTTTGGCAGTGGAAGAACTGTGTTGCTGCTTCGGGCAGTTGCCATTCACCAACACACTCCCTTCCCTAGGTGTCATATCCACTTTCAGACATATGTGCTGCCAGAGCACATGGTTTCCATGGCAGCGGGAAATGGCTTGGGCACTGAACTTGTCTTTGGCTGTGGAGTTTTGTGCGGCTTGAGTGAGGAGCTCCATGTTCGTTTTGTGTGGGTGCTCAAGCTGCTTGATTCCATCCCACTGGGCTCAATGGGCATGGGACCGGAAGTGACCCAACAGGGTTTCCTAGATAGCTGCCAGGACAGCTGATGGTATGTGAAGTTCATGAGGCAGGTGGAGTTGTTTTGGCAGTGGAAGAGCTGTGCTGCAGCTTCGGGCAGTTGCCATTCACCAGCACACTCCCTTCCCTAGGTGTCATATCCACTTTCAGACATATGTGCTGCCAGAGCACTTGGTTTCCATGGCAGCGGGAAATGGCTTGGGCACTGAACTTGTCTTTGGCTGTGAAGTTTTGAGCGCCTTGAGTGAGGAGCTCCATGTTTGTTTTGTGTGGGTGCTCAAGCTGCTTGATTCCATCCCACTGGGCTCAATGGGCATGGGACCGGAAGTGACCCAACAGGGTTTCCTAGATAGCTGCCAGGACAGCTGATGGTATGTGAAGTTCATGAGGCAGGCGGGGTTGTTTTGGCAGTGGAAGAGCTGTGCTGCTGCTTCAGGCAGTTGCCATTCACCAGCACACTCCCTTCCATAGGTGTCATATCCACTTTCAGACATATGTGCTTCCAGAGCACTTGGTTTCCATGGCAGCGGGAAATGGCTTGGGCACTGAACTTGTCTTTGGCTGTGGAGTTTTGAGCGCCTTGAGTGAGGAGCTCCATGTTCGTTTTGTGTGGGTGCTGAAGCTGCTTGATTCCATCCCACTGGGCTCAATGGGCATGGGACCGGAAGTGAGCCAACAGGGTTTCCTAGATAGCTGCCAGGACAGCTGATGGTATGTGAAGTTCATGAGGCAGTTGGAGTTGTTTTGGCAGTGGAAGAACTGTGTTGCTGCTTCGGGCAGTTGCCATTCACCAACACACTCCCTTCCCTAGGTGTCATATCCACTTTCAGACATATGTGCTGCCAGAGCACTTGGTTTCCATGGCAGCGGGAAATGGCTTGGGCACTGAACTTGTCTTTGGCTGTGAAGTTTTGAGCGCCTTGAGTGAGGAGCTCCATGTTCGTTTTGTGTGGGTGCTGAAGCTGCTTGATTCCATCCCACTGGGCTCAATGGGCATGGGACCGGAAGTGACGCAACAGGGTTTCCTAGATAGCTGCCAGGACAGCTGATGGTATGTGAAGTTCATGAGGCAGGCGGGGTTGTTTTGGCAGTGGAAGAGCTGTGCTGCTGCTTCAGGCAGTTGCCATTCACCAGCACACTCCCTTCCCTAGGTGTCATATCCACTTTCAGACATATGTGCTGCCAGAGCACTTGGTTTCCATGGCAGCGGGAAATGGCTTGGGCACTGAACTTGTCTTTGGCCGTGGAGTTTTGAGCGCCATGAGTGAGGAGCTCCATGTTCGTTTTGTGTGGGTGCTCAAGTTGCTTGATTCCATCCCACTGGGCTCAATGGGCATGGGACCGGAAGTGACCCAACAGGGTTTCCTAGATAGCTGCCAGGACAGCTGATGGTATGTGAAGTTCATGAGGCAGGTGGAGTTGTTTTGGCAGTGGAAGAGCTGTGCCGCTGCTTCGGACAGTTACCATTCACCAGCACACTCCCTTTCCTAGGTGTCATATCCACTTTCAGACATATGTGCTGCCAGAGCACTTGGTTTCCATGGCAGCGGGAAATGGCTTGGGCACTGAACTTGTCTTTGGCCGTGGAGTTTTGAGCGCCTTGAGTGAGGAGCTCCATGTTCGTTTTGTGTGGGTGCTCAAGCTGCTTGATTCCATCCCACTGGGCTCAATGGGCATGGGACCGGAAGTGAGCCAACAGGGTTTCCTAGACAGCTGCCAGGACAGCTGATGGTATGTGAAGTTCATGAGGCAGGTGGAGTTGTTTTGGCACTGGAAGAACTGTGTTGCTGCTCGGACAGTTGCCATTCACCAACACACTCCCTTCCCTAGGTGTCATATCCACTTTCAGACATATGTGCTGCCAGCGCACGTGGTTTCCATGGCAGAGGGAAATGGCTTGGGCACTGAACTTGTCTTTGGCCGTGGAGTTTTGAGCGCCTTGAGTGAGGAGCTCCATGTTCATTTTGTGTGGGTGCTGAAGCTGCTTGATTCCATCCCACTGGGCTCAATGGGCATGGGACCGGAAGTGAGCCAACAGGGTTTCCTAGATAGCTGCCAGGACAGCTGATGGTATGTGAAGTTCATGAGGTAGGCGGGGTTGTTTTGGCAGTGGAAGAGCTGTGCTGCTGCTTCGGGCAGTTGCCATTCACCAGCACACTCCCTTCCCTAGGTGTCATATCCACTTTCAGACATATGTGCTGCCAGAGCACGTGGTTTCCGTGGCAGCGGGAAATGGCTTGGGCACTGAACTTGTCTTTGGCCGTGGAGTTTTGAGCGCCTTGAGTGAGGAGCTCCATGTTCATTTTGTGTGGGTGCTGAAGCTGCTTGATTCCATCCCACTGGGCTCAATGGGCATGGGACCGGAAGTGAGCCAACAGGGTTTCCTAGATAGCTGCCAGGACAGCTGATGGTATGTGAAGTTCATGAGGTAGGCGGGGTTGTTTTGGCAGTGGAAGAGCTGTGCTGCTGCTTCGGGCAGTTGCCATTCACCAGCACACTCCCTTCCCTAGGTGTCATATCCACTTTCAGACATATGTGCTGCCAGAGCACGTGGTTTCCATGGCAGCGGGAAATGGCTTGGGCACTGAACTTGTCTTTGGCCGTGGAGTTTTGAGCGCCTTGAGTGAGGAGCTCCATGTTCATTTTGTGTGGGTGCTGAAGCTGCTTGATTCCATCCCACTGGGCTCAATGGGCATGGGACCGGAAGTGAGCCAACAGGGTTTCCTAGATAGCTGCCAGGACAGCTGATGGTATGTGAAGTTCATGAGGCAGTTGGAGTTGTTTTGGCAGTGGAAGAACTGTGTTGCTGCTTCGGGCAGTTGCCATTCACCAACACACTCCCTTCCCTAGGTGTCATATCCACTTTCAGACATATGTGCTGCCAGAGCACGTGGTTTCCATGGCAGCGGGAAATGGTTTGGGCACTGAACTTGTCCTTCGCTCACTAGTATTGAGCGCCTTGAGTGAGGAGCTCCATGTTCGTTTTGTGTGGGTGCTGAAGCTGCTTGATTCCATCCCACTGGGCTCAATGGGCATGGGACCGGAAGTGACCCAACAGGGTTTCCTAGATAGCTGCCAGGACAGCTGATGGTATGTGAAGTTCATGAGGCAGGTGGAGTTGTTTTGGCACTGGAAGAGCTGTGCTGCTGCTTCGGACATTTCCCATTCACCAACACACTCCTTTGCCTAGGTGTCATATCCACTTTCAGACATATGTGCTGCCAGAGCACTTGGTTTCCATGGCAGCGGGAAATGGCTTGGGCATTGAATTTGTCTTTGGCCGTGGAGTTTTGAGCGCCTGGAGTGAGGAGCTCCATGTTCGTTTTGTGTGGGTGCTGAAGCTGCTTGATTCCATCCCACTGGGCTCAATGGGCATGGGACCGGAAGTGACCCAACAGGGTTTCTTAGATGGCTGCCAGGACAGCTGATGGTATGTGAAGTTCATGAGGAAGGCGGGGTTGTTTTGGCACTTGAAGAGCTGTGCCGCTGCTTCGGACAGTTGCCATTCACCAGCACACTCCCTTCCATAGGTGTCATATCCACTTTCAGACATATGTGCTGCCAGAGCACTTGGTTTCCATGGCAGCGGGAAATGGCTTGGGCACTGAACTTGTCTTTGGCTGTGGAGTTTTGAGCGCCTTGAGTGAGGAGCTCCATGTTCGTTTTGTGTGGGTGCTCAAGCTGCTTGATTCCATCCCACTGGGCTCAATGGGCATGGGACCGGAAGTGACCCAACAGGGTTTCCTAGATAGCTGCCAGGACAGCTGATGGTATGTGAAGTTCATGAGGCAGTTGGAGTTGTTTTGGCAGTGGAAGAACTGTGTTGCTGCTTCGGGCAGTTGCCATTCACCAACACACTCCCTTCCCTAGGTGTCATATCCACTTTCAGACATATGTGCTGCCAGAGCACTTGGTTTCCATGGCAGCGGGAAATGGCTTGGGCACTGAACTTGTCTTTGGCTGTGGAGTTTTGAGCGCCTTGAGTGAGGAGCTCCATGTTCGTTTTGTGTGGGTGCTGAAGCTGCTCGATTCCATCCCACTGGACTCAATTGGCATGGGACCGGAAGTGACCCAACAGGGTTTCCTAGATAGCTGCCAGGACAGCTGATGGTATGTGAAGTTCATGAGGCAGGTGGAGTTGTTTTGGCAGTGGAAGAGCTGTGCTGCTGCTTCGGGCAGTTGCCATTCACCAGCACACTCCCTTCCCTAGGTGTCATATCCACTTTCAGACATATGTGCTGCCAGAGCACCTGGTTTCCATGGCAGCGGGAAATGGCTTGGGCACTGAACTTGTCTTTGGCTGTGAAGTTTTGAGCGCCTTGAGTGAGGAGCTCCATGTTCGTTTTGTGTGGGTGCTGAAGCTGCTTGATTGCATCCCACTGGGCTCAATGGGCATGGGACCGGAAGTGACCCAACAGGGTTTCCTAGATAGCTGCGAGGACAGCTGATGTTATGTGAAGTTCATGAGGCAGGTGGAGTTGTTTTGGCACTGGAAGAGCTGTGCTGCTGCTTCGGGCAGTTGCCATTCACCAACACACTCCCTTCCCTAGGTGTCATATCCACTTTCAGACATATGTGCTGCCAGAGCACTTGGTTTCCATGGCAGCGGGAAATGGCTTGGGCACTGAACTTGTCTTTGGCTGTGGAGTTTTGAGCGCCTTGAGTGAGGAGCTTCATGTTCGTTTTGTGTGGGTGCTGAAGCTGCTTGATTCCATCCCACTGGGCTCAATGGGCATGGGACCGGAAGTGACCCAACAGGGTTTCTTAGATGGCTGCCAGGACAGCTGATGGTATGTGAAGTTCATGAGGAAGGCGGGGTTGTTTTGGCACTTGAAGAGCTGTGCCGCTGCTTCGGACAGTTGCCATTCACCAGCACACTCCCTTCCATAGGTGTCATATCCACTTTCAGACATATGTGCTGCCAGAGCACTTGGTTTCCATGGCAGCGGGAAATGGCTTGGGCACTGAACTTGTCTTTGGCTGTGGAGTTTTGAGCGCCTTGAGTGAGGAGCTCCATGTTCGTTTTGTGTGGGTGCTCAAGCTGCTTGATTCCATCCCACTGGGCTCAATGGGCATGGGACCGGAAGTGAGCCAACAGGGTTTCCTAGATAGCTGCCAGGACAGCTGATGGTATGTGAAGTTCATGAGGCAGTTGGAGTTGTTTTGGCAGTGGAAGAACTGTGTTGCTGCTTCGGGCAGTTGCCATTCACCAACACACTCCCTTCCCTAGGTGTCATATCCACTTTCAGACATATGTGCTGCCAGAGCACATGGTTTCCATGGCAGCGGGAAATGGCTTGGGCACTGAACTTGTCTTTGGCTGTGGAGTTTTGTGCGGCTTGAGTGAGGAGCTCCATGTTCGTTTTGTGTGGGTGCTCAAGCTGCTTGATTCCATCCCACTGGGCTCAATGGGCATGGGACCGGAAGTGACCCAACAGGGTTTCCTAGATAGCTGCCAGGACAGCTGATGGTATGTGAAGTTCATGAGGCAGGTGGAGTTGTTTTGGCAGTGGAAGAGCTGTGCTGCAGCTTCGGGCAGTTGCCATTCACCAGCACACTCCCTTCCCTAGGTGTCATATCCACTTTCAGACATATGTGCTGCCAGAGCACTTGGTTTCCATGGCAGCGGGAAATGGCTTGGGCACTGAACTTGTCTTTGGCTGTGAAGTTTTGAGCGCCTTGAGTGAGGAGCTCCATGTTCGTTTTGTGTGGGTGCTCAAGCTGCTTGATTCCATCCCACTGGGCTCAATGGGCATGGGACCGGAAGTGACCCAACAGGGTTTCCTAGATAGCTGCCAGGACAGCTGATGGTATGTGAAGTTCATGAGGCAGGCGGGGTTGTTTTGGCAGTGGAAGAGCTGTGCTGCTGCTTCAGGCAGTTGCCATTCACCCGCACACTCCCTTCCCTAGGTGTCATATCCACTTTCAGACATATGTGCTGCCAGAGCACTTGGTTTCCATGGCAGCGGGAAATGGCTTGGGCACTGAACTTGTCTTTGGCCGTGGAGTTTTGAGCGCCATGAGTGAGGAGCTCCATGTTCGTTTTGTGTGGGTGCTCAAGTTGCTTGATTCCATCCCACTGGGCTCAATGGGCATGGGACCGGAAGTGACCCAACAGGGTTTCCTAGATAGCTGCCAGGACAGCTGATGGTATGTGAAGTTCATGAGGCAGGTGGAGTTGTTTTGGCAGTGGAAGAGCTGTGCCGCTACTTCGGACAGTTACCATTCACCAGCACACTCCCTTCCCTAGGTGTCATATCCACTTTCAGACATATGTGCTTCCAGAGCACTTGGTTTCCATGGCAGCGGGAAATGGCTTGGGCACTGAACTTGTCTTTGGCCGTGGAGTTTTGAGCGCCTTGAGTGAGGAGCTCCATGTTCGTTTTGTGTGGGTGCTCAAGCTGCTTGATTCCATCCCACTGGGCTCAATGGGCATGGGACCGGAAGTGAGCCAACAGGGTTTCCTAGACAGCTGCCAGGACAGCTGATGGTATGTGAAGTTCATGAGGCAGGTGGAGTTGTTTTGGCACTGGAAGAACTGTGTTGCTGCTCGGACAGTTGCCATTCACCAACACACTCCCTTCCCTAGGTGTCATATCCACTTTCAGACATATGTGCTGCCAGCGCACGTGGTTTCCATGGCAGAGGGAAATGGCTTGGGCACTGAACTTGTCTTTGGCCGTGGAGTTTTGAGCGCCTTGAGTGAGGAGCTCCATGTTCATTTTGTGTGGGTGCTGAAGCTGCTTGATTCCATCCCACTGGGCTCAATGGGCATGGGACCGGAAGTGAGCCAACAGGGTTTCCTAGATAGCTGCCAGGACAGCTGATGGTATGTGAAGTTCATGAGGTAGGCGGGGTTGTTTTGGCAGTGGAAGAGCTGTGCTGCTGCTTCGGGCAGTTGCCATTCACCAGCACACTCCCTTCCCTAGGTGTCATATCCACTTTCAGACATATGTGCTGCCAGAGCACGTGGTTTCCATGGCAGCGGGAAATGGCTTGGGCACTGAACTTGTCTTTGGCCGTGGAGTTTTGAGCGCCTTGAGTGAGGAGCTCCATGTTCATTTTGTGTGGGTGCTGAAGCTGCTTGATTCCATCCCACTGGGCTCAATGGGCATGGGACCGGAAGTGAGCCAACAGGGTTTCCTAGATAGCTGCCAGGACAGCTGATGGTATGTGAAGTTCATGAGGTAGGCGGGGTTGTTTTGGCAGTGGAAGAGCTGTGCTGCTGCTTCGGGCAGTTGCCATTCACCAGCACACTCCCTTCCCTAGGTGTCATATCCACTTTCAGACATATGTGCTGCCAGAGCACGTGGTTTCCATGGCAGCGGGAAATGGCTTGGGCACTGAACTTGTCTTTGGCCGTGGAGTTTTGAGCGCCTTGAGTGAGGAGCTCCATGTTCATTTTGTGTGGGTGCTGAAGCTGCTTGATTCCATCCCACTGGGCTCAATGGGCATGGGACCGGAAGTGAGCCAACAGGGTTTCCTAGATAGCTGCCAGGACAGCTGATGGTATGTGAAGTTCATGAGGCAGTTGGAGTTGTTTTGGCAGTGGAAGAACTGTGTTGCTGCTTCGGGCAGTTGCCATTCACCAACACACTCCCTTCCCTAGGTGTCATATCCACTTTCAGACATATGTGCTGCCAGAGCACGTGGTTTCCATGGCAGCGGGAAATGGTTTGGGCACTGAACTTGTCCTTCGCTCACTAGTATTGAGCGCCTTGAGTGAGGAGCTCCATGTTCGTTTTGTGTGGGTGCTGAAGCTGCTTGATTCCATCCCACTGGGCTCAATGGGCATGGGACCGGAAGTGACCCAACAGGGTTTCCTAGATAGCTGCCAGGACAGCTGATGGTATGTGAAGTTCATGAGGCAGGTGGAGTTGTTTTGGCACTGGAAGAGCTGTGCTGCTGCTTCGGACATTTCCCATTCACCAACACACTCCTTTGCCTAGGTGTCATATCCACTTTCAGACATATGTGCTGCCAGAGCACTTGGTTTCCATGGCAGCGGGAAATGGCTTGGGCATTGAATTTGTCTTTGGCCGTGGAGTTTTGAGCGCCTGGAGTGAGGAGCTCCATGTTCGTTTTGTGTGGGTGCTGAAGCTGCTTGATTCCATCCCACTGGGCTCAATGGGCATGGGACCGGAAGTGACCCAACAGGGTTTCTTAGATGGCTGCCAGGACAGCTGATGGTATGTGAAGTTCATGAGGCAGGCGGGGTTGTTTTGGCACTGGAAGAGCTGTGCCGCTGCTTCGGGCAGTTGCCATTCACCAACACACTCCCTTCCCTAGGTGTCATATCCACTTTCAGACATATGTGCTGCCAGAGCACTTGGTTTCCATGGCAGCGGGAAATGGCTTGGGCACTGAACTTGTCTTTGGCTGTGGAGTTTTGAGCGCCTTGAGTGAGGAGCTCCATGTTCGTTTTGTGTGGGTGCTGAAGCTGCTCGATTCCATCCCACTGGACTCAATTGGCATGGGACCGGAAGTGACCCAACAGGGTTTCCTAGATAGCTGCCAGGACAGCTGATGGTATGTGAAGTTCATGAGGCAGGTGGAGTTGTTTTGGCACTGGAAGAGCTGTGCTGCTGCTTCGGGCAGTTGCCATTCACCAGCACACTCCCTTCCCTAGGTGTCATATCCACTTTCAGACATATGTGCTGCCAGAGCACCTGGTTTCCATGGCAGCGGGAAATGGCTTGGGCACTGAACTTGTCTTTGGCTGTGAAGTTTTGAGCGCCTTGAGTGAGGAGCTCCATGTTCGTTTTGTGTGGGTGCTGAAGCTGCTTGATTGCATCCCACTGGGCTCAATGGGCATGGGACCGGAAGTGACCCAACAGGGTTTCCTAGATAGCTGCGAGGACAGCTGATGTTATGTGAAGTTCATGAGGCAGGTGGAGTTGTTTTGGCACTGGAAGAGCTGTGCTGCTGCTTCGGACATTTCCCATTCACCAACACACTCCCTTCCCTAGGTGTCATATCCACTTTCAGACATATGTGCTGCCAGAGCACTTGGTTTCCATGGCAGCGGGAAATGGCTTGGGCACTGAACTTGTCTTTGGCTGTGGAGTTTTGAGCGTCTTGAGTGAGGAGCTCCATGTTCGTTTTGTGTGGGTGCTGAAGCTGCTTGATTCCATCCCACTGGGCTCAATGGGCATGGGACCGGAAGTGAGCCAACAGGGTTTCCTAGATAGCTGCCAGGACAGCTGATGGTATGTGAAGTTCATGAGGCAGTTGGAGTTGTTTTGGCACTGGAAGAACTGTGTTGCTGCTTCGGGCAGTTGCCATTCACCAACACACTCCCTTCCCTAGGTGTCATATCCACTTTCAGACATATGTGCTGCCAGAGCACGTGGTTTCCATGGCAGCGGGAAATGGCTTGGGTACTGAACTTGTATTTGGCTGTGGAGTTTTGTGCGCCTTGAGTGAGGAGCTCCATGTTCGTTTTGTGTGGGTGCTCAAGCTGCTTGATTCCATCCCACTGGGCTCAAAGGTCATGGGACCGGAAGTGACCCAACAGGGTTTCCTAGATAGCTGCCAGGACAGCTGATGGTATGTGAAGTTCATGAGGCAGGTGAGTTGTTTTGGCAGTGGAAGAGCTGTGCTGCAGCTTCGGGCAGTTGCCATTCACCAGCACACTCCCTTCCCTAGGTGTCATATCCACTTTAAGACATATGTGCTGCCAGAGCACTTGGTTTCCATGGCAGCGGGAAATGGCTTGGGCACTGAACTTGTCTTTGGCTGTGAAGTTTTGAGCGCCTTGAGTGAGGAGCTCCATGTTCGTTTTGTGTGGGTGCTGAAGCTGCTTGATTCCTTCCCACTGGGCTCACTGGGCATGGGACCGGAAGTGACCCAACAGGGTTTCCTAGATAGCTGCCAGGACAGCTGATGGTATGTTAAGTTCATGAGGCAGGCGGGGTTGTTTTGGCACTGGAAGAGCTGTGCTGCTGCTTCAGGCAGTTGCCATTCACCAGCACACTCCCTTCCCTAGGTGTCATATCCACTTTCAGACATATGTGCTGCCAGAGCACTTGGTTTCCATGGCAGCGGGAAATGGCTTGGGCACTGAACTTGTCTTTCGCCATGTAGTTTTGAGCGCCTTGAGTGAGGAGCTCCATGTTCGTTTTGTGTGGGTGCTGAAGCTGCTTGATTGCATCCCACTGGACTCAATTGGCATGGGACCGGAAGTGACCCAACAGGGTTTCCTAGATAGCTGCGAGGACAGCTGATGTTATGTGAAGTTCATGAGGCAGGTGGAGTTGTTTTGGCACTGGAAGAGCTGTGCTGCTGCTTCGGACATTTCCCATTCACCAACACACTCCCTTCCCTAGGTGTCATATCCACTTTCAGACATATGTGCTGCCAGAGCACTTGGTTTCCATGGCAGCGGGAAATGGCTTGGGCACTGAACTTGTCTTTGGCTGTGGAGTTTTGAGCGCCTTGAGTGAGGAGCTTCATGTTCGTTTTGTGTGGGTGCTGAAGCTGCTTGATTCCATCCCACTGGGCTCAATGGGCATGGGACCGGAAGTGACCCAACAGGGTTTCTTAGATGGCTGCCAGGACAGCTGATGGTATGTGAAGTTCATGAGGAAGGCGGGGTTGTTTTGGCACTTGAAGAGCTGTGCCGCTGCTTCGGACAGTTGCCATTCACCAGCACACTCCCTTCCATAGGTGTCATATCCACTTTCAGACATATGTGCTGCCAGAGCACTTGGTTTCCATGGCAGCGGGAAATGGCTTGGGCACTGAACTTGTCTTTGGCTGTGGAGTTTTGAGCGCCTTGAGTGAGGAGCTCCATGTTCGTTTTGTGTGGGTGCTCAAGCTGCTTGATTCCATCCCACTGGGCTCAATGGGCATGGGACCGGAAGTGAGCCAACAGGGTTTCCTAGATAGCTGCCAGGACAGCTGATGGTATGTGAAGTTCATGAGGCAGTTGGAGTTGTTTTGGCAGTGGAAGAACTGTGTTGCTGCTTCGGGCAGTTGCCATTCACCAGCACACTCCCTTCCCTAGGTGTCATATCCACTTTCAGACATATGTGCTGCCAGAGCACATGGTTTCCATGGCAGCGGGAAATGGCTTGGGCACTGAACTTGTCTTTGGCTGTGGAGTTTTGTGCGGCTTGAGTGAGGAGCTCCATGTTCGTTTTGTGTGGGTGCTCAAGCTGCTTGATTCCATCCCACTGGGCTCAATGGGCATGGGACCGGAAGTGACCCAACAGGGTTTCCTAGATAGCTGCCAGGACAGCTGATGGTATGTGAAGTTCATGAGGCAGGTGGAGTTGTTTTGGCAGTGGAAGAGCTGTGCTGCAGCTTCGGGCAGTTGCCATTCACCAGCACACTCCCTTCCCTAGGTGTCATATCCACTTTCAGACATATGTGCTGCCAGAGCACTTGGTTTCCATGGCAGCGGGAAATGGCTTGGGCACTGAACTTGTCTTTGGCTGTGAAGTTTTGAGCGCCTTGAGTGAGGAGCTCCATGTTCGTTTTGTGTGGGTGCTCAAGCTGCTTGATTCCATCCCACTGGGCTCAATGGGCATGGGACCGGAAGTGACCCAACAGGGTTTCCTAGATAGCTGCCAGGACAGCTGATGGTATGTGAAGTTCATGAGGCAGGCGGGGTTGTTTTGGCAGTGGAAGAGCTGTGCTGCTGCTTCAGGCAGTTGCCATTCACCAGCACACTCCCTTCCATAGGTGTCATATCCACTTTCAGACATATGTGCTGCCAGAGCACTTGGTTTCCATGGCAGCGGGAAATGGCTTGGGCACTGAACTTGTCTTTGGCTGTGGAGTTTTGAGCGTCTTGAGTGAGGAGCTCCATGTTCGTTTTGTGTGGGTGCTGAAGCTGCTTGATTCCATCCCACTGGGCTCAATGGGCATGGGACCGGAAGTGACCCAACAGGGTTTCCTAGATAGCTGCCAGGACAGCTGATGGTATGTGAAGTTCATGAGGCAGTTGGAGTTGTTTTGGCAGTGGAAGAACTGTGTTGCTGCTTCGGGCAGTTGCCATTCACCAACACACTCCCTTCCCTAGGTGTCATATCCACTTTCAGACATATGTGCTGCCAGAGCACGTGGTTTCCATGGCAGCGGGAAATGGCTTGGGCACTGAACTTGTCTTTGGCTGTGAAGTTTTGAGCGCCTTGAGTGAGGAGCTCCATGTTCGTTTTGTGTGGGTGCTGAAGCTGCTTGATTCCATCCCACTGGGCTCAATGGGCATGGGACCGGAAGTGACGCAACAGGGTTTCCTAGATAGCTGCCAGGACAGCTGATGGTATGTGAAGTTCATGAGGCAGGCGGGGTTGTTTTGGCAGTGGAAGAGCTGTGCTGCTGCTTCAGGCAGTTGCCATTCACCAGCACACTCCCTTCCCTAGGTGTCATATCCACTTTCAGACATATGTGCTGCCAGAGCACTTGGTTTCCATGGCAGCGGGAAATGGCTTGGGCACTGAACTTGTCTTTGGCCGTGGAGTTTTGAGCGCCATGAGTGAGGAGCTCCATGTTCGTTTTGTGTGGGTGCTCAAGTTGCTTGATTCCATCCCACTGGGCTCAATGGGCATGGGACCGGAAGTGACCCAACAGGGTTTCCTAGATAGCTGCCAGGACAGCTGATGGTATGTGAAGTTCATGAGGCAGGTGGAGTTGTTTTGGCAGTGGAAGAGCTGTGCCGCTGCTTCGGACAGTTACCATTCACCAGCACACTCCCTTCCCTAGGTGTCATATCCACTTTCAGACATATGTGCTGCCAGAGCACTTGGTTTCCATGGCAGCGGGAAATGGCTTGGGCACTGAACTTGTCTTTGGCCGTGGAGTTTTGAGCGCCTTGAGTGAGGAGCTCCATGTTCGTTTTGTGTGGGTGCTCAAGCTGCTTGATTCCATCCCACTGGGCTCAATGGGCATGGGACCGGAAGTGAGCCAACAGGGTTTCCTAGACAGCTGCCAGGACAGCTGATGGTATGTGAAGTTCATGAGGCAGGTGGAGTTGTTTTGGCACTGGAAGAACTGTGTTGCTGCTCGGACAGTTGCCATTCACCAACACACTCCCTTCCCTAGGTGTCATATCCACTTTCAGACATATGTGCTGCCAGCGCACGTGGTTTCCATGGCAGAGGGAAATGGCTTGGGCACTGAACTTGTCTTTGGCCGTGGAGTTTTGAGCGCCTTGAGTGAGGAGCTCCATGTTCATTTTGTGTGGGTGCTGAAGCTGCTTGATTCCATCCCACTGGGCTCAATGGGCATGGGACCGGAAGTGAGCCAACAGGGTTTCCTAGATAGCTGCCAGGACAGCTGATGGTATGTGAAGTTCATGAGGTAGGCGGGGTTGTTTTGGCAGTGGAAGAGCTGTGCTGCTGCTTCGGGCAGTTGCCATTCACCAGCACACTCCCTTCCCTAGGTGTCATATCCACTTTCAGACATATGTGCTGCCAGAGCACGTGGTTTCCATGGCAGCGGGAAATGGCTTGGGCACTGAACTTGTCTTTGGCCGTGGAGTTTTGAGCGCCTTGAGTGAGGAGCTCCATGTTCATTTTGTGTGGGTGCTGAAGCTGCTTGATTCCATCCCACTGGGCTCAATGGGCATGGGACCGGAAGTGACCCAACAGGGTTTCCTAGATAGCTGCCAGGACAGCTGATGGTATGTGAAGTTCATGAGGTAGGCGGGGTTGTTTTGGCAGTGGAAGAGCTGTGCTGCTGCTTCAGGCAGTTGCCATTCACCAGCACACTCCCTTCCCTAGGTGTCATATCCACTTTCAGACATATGTGCTGCCAGAGCACGTGGTTTCCATGGCAGCGGGAAATGGCTTGGGCACTGAACTTGTCTTTGGCCGTGGAGTTTTGAGCGCCTTGAGTGAGGAGCTCCATGTTCATTTTGTGTGGGTGCTGAAGCTGCTTGATTCCATCCCACTGGGCTCAATGGGCATGGGACCGGAAGTGAGCCAACAGGGTTTCCTAGATAGCTGCCAGGACAGCTGATGGTATGTGAAGTTCATGAGGCAGTTGGAGTTGTTTTGGCAGTGGAAGAACTGTGTTGCTGCTTCGGGCAGTTGCCATTCACCAACACACTCCCTTCCCTAGGTGTCATATCCACTTTCAGACATATGTGCTGCCAGAGCACGTGGTTTCCATGGCAGCGGGAAATGGCTTGGGCACTGAACTTGTATTTGGCTGTGGAGTTTTGTGCGCCTTGAGTGAGGAGCTCCATGTTCGTTTTGTGTGGGTGCTCAAGCTGCTTGATTCCATCCCACTGGGCTCAAAGGTCATGGGACCGGAAGTGACCCAACAGGGTTTCCTAGATAGCTGCCAGGACAGCTGATGGTATGTGAAGTTCATGAGGCAGGTGAGTTGTTTCGGCAGTGGAAGAGCTGTGCTGCAGCTTCGGGCAGTTGCCATTCACCAGCACACTCCCTTCCCTAGGTGTCATATCCACTTTCAGACATATGTGCTGCCAGAGCACTTGGTTTCCATGGCAGCAGGAAATGGCTTGGGCACTAAACTTGTCTTTGGCTGTGAAGTTTTGAGCGCCTTGAGTGAGGAGCTCCATGTTCGTTTTGTGTGGGTGCTGAAGCTGCTTGATTCCATCCCACTGGGCTCAATGGGCATGGGACCGGAAGTGACCCAACAGGGTTTCCTAGATAGCTGCCAGGACAGCTGATGGTATGTGAAGTTCATGAGGCAGGCGGGGTTGTTTTGGCAGTGGAAGAGCTGTGCTGCTGCTTCAGGCAGTTGCCATTCACCAGCACACTCCCTTCCATAGGTGTCATATCCACTTTCAGACATATGTGCTGCCAGAGCACTTGGTTTCCATGGCAGCGGGAAATGGCTTGGGCACTGAACTTGTCTTTGGCCGTGGAGTTTTGAGCGCCATGAGTGAGGAGCTCCATGTTCGTTTTGTGTGGGTGCTCAAGTTGCTTGATTCCATCCCACTGGGCTCAATGGGCATGGGACCGGAAGTGACCCAACAGGGTTTCCTAGATAGCTGCCAGGACAGCTGATGGTATGTGAAGTTCATGAGGCAGGCGGGGTTGTTTTGGCAGTGGAAGAGCTGTGCTGCTGATTCAGGCAGTTGCCATTCACCAGCACACTCCCTTCCATAGGTGTCATATCCACTTTCAGACATATGTGCTTCCAGAGCACTTGGTTTCCATGGCAGCGGGAAATGGCTTGGGCACTGAACTTGTCTTTGGCTGTGGAGTTTTGAGCGTCTTGAGTGAGGAGCTCCATGTTCGTTTTGTGTGGGTGCTGAAGCTGCTTGATTCCATCCCACTGGGCTCAATGGGCATGGGACCGGAAGTGAGCCAACAGGGTTTCCTAGATAGCTGCCAGGACAGCTGATGGTATGTGAAGTTCATGAGGCAGTTGGAGTTGTTTTGGCAGTGGAAGAACTGTGTTGCTGCTTCGGGCAGTTGCCATTCACCAACACACTCCCTTCCCTAGGTGTCATATCCACTTTCAGACATATGTGCTGCCAGAGCACGTGGTTTCCATGGCAGCGGGAAATGGCTTGGGCACTGAACTTGTCTTTGGCTGTGAAGTTTTGAGCGCCTTGAGTGAGGAGCTCCATGTTCGTTTTGTGTGGGTGCTGAAGCTGCTTGATTCCATCCCACTGGGCTCAATGGGCATGGGACCGGAAGTGACGCAACAGGGTTTCCTAGATAGCTGCCAGGACAGCTGATGGTATGTGAAGTTCATGAGGCAGGCGGGGTTGTTTTGGCAGTGGAAGAGCTGTGCTGCTGCTTCAGGCAGTTGCCATTCACCAGCACACTCCCTTCCCTAGGTGTCATATCCACTTTCAGACATATGTGCTGCCAGAGCACTTGGTTTCCATGGCAGCGGGAAATGGCTTGGGCACTGAACTTGTCTTTGGCCGTGGAGTTTTGAGCGCCATGAGTGAGGAGCTCCATGTTCGTTTTGTGTGGGTGCTCAAGTTGCTTGATTCCATCCCACTGGGCTCAATGGGCATGGGACCGGAAGTGACCCAACAGGGTTTCCTAGATAGCTGCCAGGACAGCTGATGGTATGTGAAGTTCATGAGGCAGGTGGAGTTGTTTTGGCAGTGGAAGAGCTGTGCCGCTGCTTCGGACAGTTACCATTCACCAGCACACTCCCTTCCCTAGGTGTCATATCCACTTTCAGACATATGTGCTGCCAGAGCACTTGGTTTCCATGGCAGCGGGAAATGGCTTGGGCACTGAACTTGTCTTTGGCCGTGGAGTTTTGAGCGCCTTGAGTGAGGAGCTCCATGTTCGTTTTGTGTGGGTGCTCAAGCTGCTTGATTCCATCCCACTGGGCTCAATGGGCATGGGACCGGAAGTGAGCCAACAGGGTTTCCTAGACAGCTGCCAGGACAGCTGATGGTATGTGAAGTTCATGAGGCAGGTGGAGTTGTTTTGGCACTGGAAGAACTGTGTTGCTGCTCGGACAGTTGCCATTCACCAACACACTCCCTTCCCTAGGTGTCATATCCACTTTCAGACATATGTGCTGCCAGCGCACGTGGTTTCCATGGCAGAGGGAAATGGCTTGGGCACTGAACTTGTCTTTGGCCGTGGAGTTTTGAGCGCCTTGAGTGAGGAGCTCCATGTTCATTTTGTGTGGGTGCTGAAGCTGCTTGATTCCATCCCACTGGGCTCAATGGGCATGGGACCGGAAGTGAGCCAACAGGGTTTCCTAGATAGCTGCCAGGACAGCTGATGGTATGTGAAGTTCATGAGGTAGGCGGGGTTGTTTTGGCAGTGGAAGAGCTGTGCTGCTGCTTCGGGCAGTTGCCATTCACCAGCACACTCCCTTCCCTAGGTGTCATATCCACTTTCAGACATATGTGCTGCCAGAGCACGTGGTTTCCATGGCAGCGGGAAATGGCTTGGGCACTGAACTTGTCTTTGGCCGTGGAGTTTTGAGCGCCTTGAGTGAGGAGCTCCATGTTCATTTTGTGTGGGTGCTGAAGCTGCTTGATTCCATCCCACTGGGCTCAATGGGCATGGGACCGGAAGTGAGCCAACAGGGTTTCCTAGATAGCTGCCAGGACAGCTGATGGTATGTGAAGTTCATGAGGTAGGCGGGGTTGTTTTGGCAGTGGAAGAGCTGTGCTGCTGCTTCGGGCAGTTGCCATTCACCAGCACACTCCCTTCCCTAGGTGTCATATCCACTTTCAGACATATGTGCTGCCAGAGCACGTGGTTTCCATGGCAGCGGGAAATGGCTTGGGCACTGAACTTGTCTTTGGCCGTGGAGTTTTGAGCGCCTTGAGTGAGGAGCTCCATGTTCATTTTGTGTGGGTGCTGAAGCTGCTTGATTCCATCCCACTGGGCTCAATGGGCATGGGACCGGAAGTGAGCCAACAGGGTTTCCTAGATAGCTGCCAGGACAGCTGATGGTATGTGAAGTTCATGAGGCAGTTGGAGTTGTTTTGGCAGTGGAAGAACTGTGTTGCTGCTTCGGGCAGTTGCCATTCACCAACACACTCCCTTCCCTAGGTGTCATATCCACTTTCAGACATATGTGCTGCCAGAGCACGTGGTTTCCATGGCAGCGGGAAATGGCTTGGGCACTGAACTTGTATTTGGCTGTGGAGTTTTGTGCGCCTTGAGTGAGGAGCTCCATGTTCGTTTTGTGTGGGTGCTCAAGTTGCTTGATTCCATCCCACTGGGCTCAAAGGTCATGGGACCGGAAGTGACCCAACAGGGTTTCCTAGATAGCTGCCAGGACAGCTGATGGTATGTGAAGTTCATGAGGCAGGTGAGTTGTTTCGGCAGTGGAAGAGCTGTGCTGCAGCTTCGGGCAGTTGCCATTCACCAGCACACTCCCTTCCCTAGGTGTCATATCCACTTTCAGACATATGTGCTGCCAGAGCACTTGGTTTCCATGGCAGCGGGAAATGGCTTGGGCACTAAACTTGTCTTTGGCTGTGAAGTTTTGAGCGCCTTGAGTGAGGAGCTCCATGTTCGTTTTGTGTGGGTGCTCAAGCTGCTTGATTCCATCCCACTGGGCTCAATGGGCATGGGACCGGAAGTGACCCAACAGGGTTTCCTAGATAGCTGCCAGGACAGCTGATGGTATGTGAAGTTCATGAGGCAGGCGGGGTTGTTTTGGCAGTGGAAGAGCTGTGCTGCTGCTTCAGGCAGTTGCCATTCACCAGCACACTCCCTTCCATAGGTGTCATATCCACTTTCAGACATATGTGCTGCCAGAGCACTTGGTTTCCATGGCAGCGGGAAATGGCTTGGGCACTGAACTTGTCTTTGGCCGTGGAGTTTTGAGCGCCATGAGTGAGGAGCTCCATGTTCGTTTTGTGTGGGTGCTCAAGTTGCTTGATTCCATCCCACTGGGCTCAATGGGCATGGGACCGGAAGTGACCCAACAGGGTTTCCTAGATAGCTGCCAGGACAGCTGATGGTATGTGAAGTTCATGAGGCAGGTGGAGTTGTTTTGGCAGTGGAAGAGCTGTGCCGCTGCTTCGGACATTTACCATTCACCAGCACACTCCCTTCCCTAGGTGTCATATCCACTTTCAGACATATGTGCTGCCAGAGCACTTGGTTTCCATGGCAGCGGGAAATGGCTTGGGCACTGAACTTGTCTTTGGCCGTGGAGTTTTGAGCGCCTTGAGTGAGGAGCTCCATGTTCGTTTTGTGTGGGTGCTCAAGCTGCTTGATTCCATCCCACTGGGCTCAATGGGCATGGGACCGGAAGTGAGCCAACAGGGTTTCCTAGACAGCTGCCAGGACAGCTGATGGTATGTGAAGTTCATGAGGCAGGTGGAGTTGTTTTGGCACTGGAAGAACTGTGTTGCTGCTCGGACAGTTGCCATTCACCAACACACTCCCTTCCCTAGGTGTCATATCCACTTTCAGACATATGTGCTGCCAGCGCACGTGGTTTCCATGGCAGAGGGAAATGGCTTGGGCACTGAACTTGTCTTTGGCCGTGGAGTTTTGAGCGCCTTGAGTGAGGAGCTCCATGTTCATTTTGTGTGGGTGCTGAAGCTGCTTGATTCCATCCCACTGGGCTCAATGGGCATGGGACCGGAAGTGAGCCAACAGGGTTTCCTAGATAGCTGCCAGGACAGCTGATGGTATGTGAAGTTCATGAGGTAGGCGGGGTTGTTTTGGCAGTGGAAGAGCTGTGCTGCTGCTTCGGGCAGTTGCCATTCACCAGCACACTCCCTTCCCTAGGTGTCATATCCACTTTCAGACATATGTGCTGCCAGAGCACGTGGTTTCCATGGCAGCGGGAAATTGCTTGGGCACTGAACTTGTCTTTGGCTGTGGAGTTTTGAGCGCCTTGAGTGAGGAGCTCCATGTTCGTTTTGTGTGGGTGCTCAAGCTGCTTGATTCCATCCCACTGGGCTCAAAGGTCATGGGACCGGAAGTGACCCAACAGGGTTTCCTAGATAGCTGCCAGGACAGCTGATGGTATGTGAAGTTCATGAGGCAGGTGAGTTGTTTTGGCAGTGGAAGAGCTGTGCTGCTGCTTCGGGCAGTTGCCATTCACCAGCACACTCCCTTCCCTAGGTGTCATATCCACTTTCAGACATATGTGCTGCCAGAGCACGTGGTTTCCATGGCAGCGGGAAATGGCTTGGGCACTGAACTTGTCTTTGGCTGTGAAGTTTTGAGCGCCTTGAGTGAGGAGCTCCATGTTCGTTTTGTGTGGGTGCTCAAGCTGCTTGATTCCATCCCACTGGGCTCAATGGGCATGGGACCGGAAGTGACCCAACAGGGTTTCCTAGATAGCTGCCAGGACAGCTGATGGTATGTGAAGTTCATGAGGCAGGCGGGGTTGTTTTGGCAGTGGAAGAGCTGTGCTGCTGCTTCAGGCAGTTGCCATTCACCAGCACACTCCCTTCCATAGGTGTCATATCCACTTTCAGACATATGTGCTGCCAGAGCACTTGGTTTCCATGGCAGCGGGAAATGGCTTGGGCACTGAACTTGTCTTTGGCCGTGGAGTTTTGAGCGCCTTGAGTGAGGAGCTCCATGTTCGTTTTGTGTGGGTGCTCAAGTTGCTTGATTCCATCCCACTGAGCTCAATGGGCATGGGACCGGAAGTGAGCCAACAGGGTTTCCTAGATAGCTGCCAGGACAGCTGATGGTATGTGAAGTTCATGAGGTAGGCGGGGTTGTTTTGGCAGTGGAAGAGCTCTGCTGCTGCTTCGGGCAGTTGCCATTCACCAGCACACTCCCTTCCCTAGGTGTCATATCCACTTTCAGACATATGTGCTGCCAGAGCACGTGGTTTCCATGGCAGCGGGAAATGGCTTGGGCACTGAACTTGTCTTTGGCTGTGAAGTTTTGAGCGCCTTGAGTGAGGAGCTCCATGTTCGTTTTGTGTGGGTGCTGAAGCTGCTTGATTCCATCCCACTGGGCTCAATGGGCATGGGACCGGAAGTGACGCAACAGGGTTTCCTAGATAGCTGCCAGGACAGCTGATGGTATGTGAAGTTCATGAGGCAGGCGGGGTTGTTTTGGCAGTGGAAGAGCTGTGCTGCTGCTTCAGGCAGTTGCCATTCACCAGCACACTCCCTTCCCTAGGTGTCATATCCACATTCAGACATATGTGCTGCCAGAGCACTTGGTTTCCATGGCAGCGGGAAATGGCTTGGGCACTGAACTTGTCTTTGGCCGTGGAGTTTTGAGCGCCATGAGTGAGGAGCTCCATGTTCGTTTTGTGTGGGTGCTCAAGTTGCTTGATTCCATCCCACTGGGCTCAATGGGCATGGGACCGGAAGTGACCCAACAGGGTTTCCTAGATAGCTGCCAGGACAGCTGATGGTATGTGAAGTTCATGAGGCAGGTGGAGTTGTTTTGGCAGTGGAAGAGCTGTGCCGCTGCTTCGGACAGTTACCATTCACCAGCACACTCCCTTCCCTAGGTGTCATATCCACTTTCAGACATATGTGCTGCCAGAGCACTTGGTTTCCATGGCAGCGGGAAATGGCTTGGGCACTGAACTTGTCTTTGGCCGTGGAGTTTTGAGCGCCTTGAGTGAGGAGCTCCATGTTCGTTTTGTGTGGGTGCTCAAGCTGCTTGATTCCATCCCACTGGGCTCAATGGGCATGGGACCGGAAGTGACCCAACAGGGTTTCCTAGACAGCTGCCAGGACAGCTGATGGTATGTGAAGTTCATGAGGCAGGTGGAGTTGTTTTGGCACTGGAAGAACTGTGTTGCTGCTCGGACAGTTGCCATTCACCAACACACTCCCTTCCCTAGGTGTCATATCCACTTTCAGACATATGTGCTGCCAGCGCACGTGGTTTCCATGGCAGAGGGAAATGGCTTGGGCACTGAACTTGTCTTTGGCCGTGGAGTTTTGAGCGCCTTGAGTGAGGAGCTCCATGTTCATTTTGTGTGGGTGCTGAAGCTGCTTGATTCCATCCCACTGGGCTCAATGGGCATGGGACCGGAAGTGAGCCAACAGGGTTTCCTAGATAGCTGCCAGGACAGCTGATGGTATGTGAAGTTCATGAGGTAGGCGGGGTTGTTTTGGCAGTGGAAGAGCTGTGCTGCTGCTTCGGGCAGTTGCCATTCACCAGCACACTCCCTTCCCTAGGTGTCATATCCACTTTCAGACATATGTGCTGCCAGAGCACGTGGTTTCCATGGCAGCGGGAAATGGCTTGGGCACTGAACTTGTCTTTGGCCGTGGAGTTTTGAGCGCCTTGAGTGAGGAGCTCCATGTTCATTTTGTGTGGGTGCTGAAGCTGCTTGATTCCATCCCACTGGGCTCAATGGGCATGGGACCGGAAGTGAGCCAACAGGGTTTCCTAGATAGCTGCCAGGACAGCTGATGGTATGTGAAGTTCATGAGGTAGGCGGGGTTGTTTTGGCAGTGGAAGAGCTGTGCTGCTGCTTCGGGCAGTTGCCATTCACCAGCACACTCCCTTCCCTAGGTGTCATATCCACTTTCAGACATATGTGCTGCCAGAGCACGTGGTTTCCATGGCAGCGGGAAATGGCTTGGGCACTGAACTTGTCTTTGGCCGTGGAGTTTTGAGCGCCTTGAGTGAGGAGCTCCATGTTCATTTTGTGTGGGTGCTGAAGCTGCTTGATTCCATCCCACTGGGCTCAATGGGCATGGGACCGGAAGTGAGCCAACAGGGTTTCCTAGATAGCTGCCAGGACAGCTGATGGTATGTGAAGTTCATGAGGCAGTTGGAGTTGTTTTGGCAGTGGAAGAACTGTGTTGCTGCTTCGGGCAGTTGCCATTCACCAACACACTCCCTTCCCTAGGTGTCATATCCACTTTCAGACATATGTTCTGCCAGAGCACGTGGTTTCCATGGCAGCGGGAAATGGCTTGGGCACTGAACTTGTATTTGGCTGTGGAGTTTTGTGCACCTTGAGTGAGGAGCTCCATGTTCGTTTTGTGTGGGTGCTCAAGCTGCTTGATTCCATCCCACTGGGCTCAAAGGTCATGGGACCGGAAGTGACCCAACAGGGTTTCCTAGATAGCTGCCAGGACAGCTGATGGTATGTGAAGTTCATGAGGCAGGTGAGTTGTTTTGGCAGTGGAAGAGCTGTGCTGCAGCTTCGGGCAGTTGCCATTCACCAGCACACTCCCTTCCCTAGGTGTCATATCCACTTTCAGACATATGTGCTGCCAGAGCACTTGGTTTCCATGGCAGCGGGAAATGGCTTGGGCACTAAACTTGTCTTTGGCTGTGAAGTTTTGAGCGCCTTGAGTGAGGAGCTCCATGTTCGTTTTGTGTGGGTGCTCAAGCTGCTTGATTCCATCCCACTGGGCTCAATGGGCATGGGACCGGAAGTGACCCAACAGGGTTTCCTAGATAGCTGCCAGGACAGCTGATGGTATGTGAAGTTCATGAGGTAGGCGGGGTTGTTTTGGCAGTGGAAGAGCTGTGCTGCTGCTTCAGGCAGTTGCCATTCACCAGCACACTCCCTTCCATAGGTGTCATATCCACTTTCAGACATATGTGCTGCCAGAGCACTTGGTTTCCATGGCAGCGGGAAATGGCTTGGGCACTAAACTTGTCTTTGGCTGTGAAGTTTTGAGCGCCTTGAGTGAGGAGCTCCATGTTCGTTTTGTGTGGGTGCTCAAGCTGCTTGATTCCATCCCACTGGGCTCAATGGGCATGGGACCGGAAGTGACCCAACAGGGTTTCCTAGATAGCTGCCAGGACAGCTGATGGTATGTGAAGTTCATGAGGCAGGCGGGGTTGTTTTGGCACTGGAAGAGCTGTGCTGCTGCTTCAGGCAGTTGCCATTCACCAGCACACTCCCTTCCATAGGTGTCATATCCACTTTCAGACATATGTGCTGCCAGAGCACTTGGTTTCCATGGCAGCGGGAAATGGCTTGGGCACTGAACTTGTCTTTGGCCGTGGAGTTTTGAGCGCCATGAGTGAGGAGCTCCATGTTCGTTTTGTGTGGGTGCTCAAGTTGCTTGATTCCATCCCACTGGGCTCAATGGGCATGGGACCGGAAGTGAGCCAACAGGGTTTCCTAGATAGCTGCCAGGACAGCTGATGGTATGTGAAGTTCATGAGGCAGGTGGAGTTGTTTTGGCAGTGGAAGAGCTGTGCCGCTGCTTCGGACAGTTACCATTCACCAGCACACTCCCTTCCCTAGGTGTCATATCCACTTTCAGACATATGTGCTGCCAGAGCACTTGGTTTCCATGGCAGCGGGAAATGGCTTGGGCACTGAACTTGTCTTTGGCCGTGGAGTTTTGAGCGCCTTGAGTGAGGAGCTCCATGTTCGTTTTGTGTGGGTGCTCAAGCTGCTTGATTCCATCCCACTGGGCTCAATGGGCATGGGACCGGAAGTGAGCCAACAGGGTTTCCTAGACAGCTGCCAGGACAGCTGATGGTATGTGAAGTTCATGAGGCAGGTGGAGTTGTTTTGGCACTGGAAGAACTGTGTTGCTGCTCGGACAGTTGCCATTCACCAACACACTCCCTTCCCTAGGTGTCATATCCACTTTCAGACATATGTGCTGCCAGCGCACGTGGTTTCCATGGCAGAGGGAAATGGCTTGGGCACTGAACTTGTCTTTGGCCGTGGAGTTTTGAGCGCCTTGAGTGAGGAGCTCCATGTTCATTTTGTGTGGGTGCTGAAGCTGCTTGATTCCATCCCACTGGGCTCAATGGGCATGGGACCGGAAGTGAGCCAACAGGGTTTCCTAGATAGCTGCCAGGACAGCTGATGGTATGTGAAGTTCATGAGGTAGGCGGGGTTGTTTTGGCAGTGGAAGAGCTGTGCTGCTGCTTCGGGCAGTTGACATTCACCAGCACACTCCCTTCCCTAGGTGTCATATCCACTTTCAGACATATGTGCTGCCAGAGCACGTGGTTTCCATGGCAGCGGGAAATTGCTTGGGCACTGAACTTGTCTTTGGCTGTGGAGTTTTGAGCGCCTTGAGTGAGGAGCTCCATGTTCGTTTTGTGTGGGTGCTCAAGCTGCTTGATTCCATCCCACTGGGCTCAAAGGTCATGGGACCGGAAGTGACCCAACAGGGTTTCCTAGATAGCTGCCAGGACAGCTGATGGTATGTGAAGTTCATGAGGCAGGTGAGTTGTTTTGGTAGTGGAAGAGCTGTGCTGCTGCTTCGGGCAGTTGCCATTCACCAGCACACTCCCTTCCCTAGGTGTCATATCCACTTTCAGACATATGTGCTGCCAGAGCACGTGGTTTCCATGGCAGCGGGAAATGGCTTGGGCACTGAACTTGTCTTTGGCTGTGAAGTTTTGAGCGCCTTGAGTGAGGAGCTCCGTGTTCGTTTTGTGTGGGTGCTCAAGCTGCTTGATTCCATCCCACTGGGCTCAATGGGCATGGGACCGGAAGTGACCCAACAGGGTTTCCTAGATAGCTGCCAGGACAGCTGATGGTATGTGAAGTTCATGAGGCAGGCGGGGTTGTTTTGGCAGTGGAAGAGCTGTGCTGCTGCTTCAGGCAGTTGCCATTCACCAGCACACTCCCTTCCATAGGTGTCATATCCACTTTCAGACATATGTGCTGCCAGAGCACTTGGTTTCCATGGCAGCGGGAAATGGCTTGGGCACTGAACTTGTCTTTGGCCGTGGAGTTTTGAGCGCCTTGAGTGAGGAGCTCCATGTTCGTTTTGTGTGGGTGCTCAAGTTGCTTGATTCCATCCCACTGAGCTCAATGGGCATGGGACCGGAAGTGAGCCAACAGGGTTTCCTAGATAGCTGCCAGGACAGCTGATGGTATGTGAAGTTCATGAGGTAGGCGGGGTTGTTTTGGCAGTGGAAGAGCTGTGCTGCTGCTTCGGGCAGTTGCCATTCACCAGCACACTCCCTTCCCTAGGTGTCATATCCACTTTCAGACATATGTGCTGCCAGAGCACGTGGTTTCCATGGCAGCGGGAAATGGCTTGGGCACTGAACTTGTCTTTGGCCGTGGAGTTTTGAGCGCCTTGAGTGAGGAGCTCCATGTTCATTTTGTGTGGGTGCTGAAGCTGCTTGATTCCATCCCACTGGGCTCAATGGGCATGGGACCGGAAGTGAGCCAACAGGGTTTCCTAGATAGCTGCCAGGACAGCTGATGGTATGTGAAGTTCATGAGGCAGGTGGAGTTGTTTTGGCAGTGGAAGAGCTGTGCCGCTGCTTCGGACAGTTACCATTCACCAGCACACTCCCTTCCCTAGGTGTCATATCCACTTTCAGACATATGTGCTGCCAGAGCACTTGGTTTCCATGGCAGCGGGAAATGGCTTGGGCACTGAACTTGTCTTTGGCCGTGGAGTTTTGAGCGCCTTGAGTGAGGAGCTCCATGTTCGTTTTGTGTGGGTGCTCAAGCTGCTTGATTCCATCCCACTGGGCTCAATGGGCATGGGACCGGAAGTGAGCCAACAGGGTTTCCTAGACAGCTGCCAGGACAGCTGATGGTATGTGAAGTTCATGAGGCAGGTGGAGTTGTTTTGGCACTGGAAGAACTGTGTTGCTGCTCGGACAGTTGCCATTCACCAACACACTCCCTTCCCTAGGTGTCATATCCACTTTCAGACATATGTGCTGCCAGCGCACGTGGTTTCCATGGCAGAGGGAAATGGCTTGGGCACTGAACTTGTCTTTGGCCGTGGAGTTTTGAGCGCCTTGAGTGAGGAGCTCCATGTTCATTTTGTGTGGGTGCTGAAGCTGCTTGATTCCATCCCACTGGGCTCAATGGGCATGGGACCGGAAGTGAGCCAACAGGGTTTCCTAGATAGCTGCCAGGACAGCTGATGGTATGTGAAGTTCATGAGGTAGGCGGGGTTGTTTTGGCAGTGGAAGAGCTGTGCTGCTGCTTCGGGCAGTTGCCATTCACCAGCACACTCCCTTCCCTAGGTGTCATATCCACTTTCAGACATATGTGCTGCCAGAGCACGTGGTTTCCATGGCAGCGGGAAATTGCTTGGGCACTGAACTTGTCTTTGGCTGTGGAGTTTTGAGCGCCTTGAGTGAGGAGCTCCATGTTCGTTTTGTGTGGGTGCTCAAGCTGCTTGATTCCATCCCACTGGGCTCAAAGGTCATGGGACCGGAAGTGACCCAACAGGGTTTCCTAGATAGCTGCCAGGACAGCTGATGGTATGTGAAGTTCATGAGGCAGGTGAGTTGTTTTGGTAGTGGAAGAGCTGTGCTGCTGCTTCGGGCAGTTGCCATTCACCAGCACACTCCCTTCCCTAGGTGTCATATCCACTTTCAGACATATGTGCTGCCAGAGCACGTGGTTTCCATGGCAGCGGGAAATGGCTTGGGCACTGAACTTGTCTTTGGCTGTGAAGTTTTGAGCGCCTTGAGTGAGGAGCTCCATGTTCGTTTTGTGTGGGTGCTCAAGCTGCTTGATTCCATCCCACTGGGCTCAATGGGCATGGGACCGGAAGTGACCCAACAGGGTTTCCTAGATAGCTGCCAGGACAGCTGATGGTATGTGAAGTTCATGAAGCAGGCGGGGTTGTTTTGGCAGTGGAAGAGCTGTGCTGCTGCTTCAGGCAGTTGCCATTCACCAGCACACTCCCTTCCATAGGTGTCATATCCACTTTCAGACATATGTGCTGCCAGAGCACTTGGTTTCCATGGCAGCGGGAAATGGCTTGGGCACTGAACTTGTCTTTGGCCGTGGAGTTTTGAGCGCCTTGAGTGAGGAGCTCCATGTTCATTTTGTGTGGGTGCTGAAGCTGCTTGATTCCATCCCACTGGGCTCAATGGGCATGGGACCGGAAGTGAGCCAACAGGGTTTCCTAGATAGCTGCCAGGACAGCTGATGGTATGTGAAGTTCATGAGGCAGTTGGAGTTGTTTTGGCAGTGGAAGAACTGTGTTGCTGCTTCGGGCAGTTGCCATTCACCAACACACTCCCTTCCCTAGGTGTCATATCCACTTTCAGACATATGTGCTGCCAGAGCACGTGGTTTCCATGGCAGCGGGAAATGGCTTGGGCACTGAACTTGTATTTGGCTGTGGAGTTTTGTGCGCCTTGAGTGAGGAGCTCCATGTTCGTTTTGTGTGGGTGCTCAAGCTGCTTGATTCCATCCCACTGGGCTCAAAGGGCATGGGACCGGAAGTGACCCAACAGGGTTTCCTAGATAGCTGCCAGGACAGCTGATGGTATGTGAAGTTCATGAGGCAGGTGAGTTGTTTTGGCAGTGGAAGAGCTGTGCTGCAGCTTCGGGCAGTTGCCATTCACCAGCACACTCCCTTCCCTAGGTGTCATATCCACTTTCAGACATATGTGCTGCCAGAGCACTTGGTTTCCATGGCAGCGGGAAATGGCTTGGGCACTAAACTTGTCTTTGGCTGTGAAGTTTTGAGCGCCTTGAGTGAGGAGCTCCATGTTCGTTTTGTGTGGGTGCTGAAGCTGCTTGATTCCATCCCACTGGGCTCAATGGGCATGGGACCGGAAGTGACCCAACAGGGTTTCCTAGATAGCTGCCAGGACAGCTGATGGTATGTGAAGTTCATGAGGCAGGCGGGGTTGTTTTGGCAGTGGAAGAGCTGTGCTGCTGCTTCAGGCAGTTGCCATTCACCAGCACACTCCCTTCCATAGGTGTCATATCCACTTTCAGACATATGTGCTGCCAGAGCACTTGGTTTCCATGGCAGCGGGAAATGGCTTGGGCACTGAACTTGTCTTTGGCCGTGGAGTTTTGAGCGCCATGAGTGAGGAGCTCCATGTTCGTTTTGTGTGGGTGCTCAAGTTGCTTGATTCCATCCCACTGGGCTCAATGGGCATGGGACCGGAAGTGACCCAACAGGGTTTCCTAGATAGCTGCCAGGACAGCTGATGGTATGTGAAGTTCGTGAGGCAGGTGGAGTTGTTTTGGCAGTGGAAGAGCTGTGCCGCTGCTTCGGACAGTTACCATTCACCAGCACACTCCCTTCCCTAGGTGTCATATCCACTTTCAGACATATGTGCTGCCAGAGCACTTGGTTTCCATGGCAGCGGGAAATGGCTTGGGCACTGAACTTGTCTTTGGCCGTGGAGTTTTGAGCGCCTTGAGTGAGGAGCTCCATGTTCGTTTTGTGTGGGTGCTCAAGCTGCTTGATTCCATCCCACTGGGCTCAATGGGCATGGGACCGGAAGTGAGCCAACAGGGTTTCCTAGACAGCTGCCAGGACAGCTGATGGTATGTGAAGTTCATGAGGCAGGTGGAGTTGTTTTGGCACTGGAAGAACTGTGTTGCTGCTCGGACAGTTGCCATTCACCAACACACTCCCTTCCCTAGGTGTCATATCCACTTTCAGACATATGTGCTGCCAGCGCACGTGGTTTCCATGGCAGAGGGAAATGGCTTGGGCACTGAACTTGTCTTTGGCCGTGGAGTTTTGAGCGCCTTGAGTGAGGAGCTCCATGTTCGTTTTGTGTGGGTGCTGAAGCTGCTTGATTCCATCCCACTGGGCTCAATGGGCATGGGACCGGAAGTGAGCCAACAGGGTTTCCTAGATAGCTGCCAGGACAGCTGATGGTATGTGAAGTTCATGAGGTAGGCGGGGTTGTTTTGGCAGTGGAAGAGCTGTGCTGCTGCTTCGGGCAGTTGCCATTCACCAGCACACTCCCTTCCCTAGGTGTCATATCCACTTTCAGACATATGTGCTGCCAGAGCACGTGGTTTCCATGGCAGCGGGAAATGGCTTGGGCACTGAACTTGTCTTTGGCTGTGGAGTTTTGAGCGCCTTGAGTGAGGAGCTCCATGTTCGTTTTGTGTGGGTGCTCAAGCTGCTTGATTCCATCCCACTGGGCTCAAAGGTCATGGGACCGGAAGTGACCCAACAGGGTTTCCTAGATAGCTGCCAGGACAGCTGATGGTATGTGAAGTTCATGAGGCAGGTGAGTTGTTTTGGTAGTGGAAGAGCTGTGCTGCTGCTTCGGGCAGTTGCCATTCACCAGCACACTCCCTTCCCTAGGTGTCATATCCACTTTCAGACATATGTGCTGCCAGAGCACTTGCTTTCCATGGCAGCGGGAAATGGCTTGGGCACTGAACTTGTCTTTGGCTGTGAAGTTTTGAGCGCCTTGAGTGAGGAGCTCCATGTTCGTTTTGTGTGGGTGCTCAAGCTGCTTGATTCCATCCCACTGGGCTCAATGGGCATGGGACCGGAAGTGACCCAACAGGGTTTCCTAGATAGCTGCCAGGACAGCTGATGGTATGTGAAGTTCATGAGGCAGGCGGGGTTGTTTTGGCAGTGGAAGAGCTGTGCTGCTGCTTCAGGCAGTTGCCATTCACCAGCACACTCCCTTCCATAGGTGTCATATCCACTTTCAGACATATGTGCTGCCAGAGCACTTGGTTTCCATGGCAGCGGGAAATGGCTTGGGCACTGAACTTGTCTTTGGCCGTGGAGTTTTGAGCGCCTTGAGTGAGGAGCTCCATGTTCGTTTTGTGTGGGTGCTCAAGTTGCTTGATTCCATCCCACTGGGCTCAATGGGCATGGGACCGGAAGTGAGCCAACAGGGTTTCCTAGATAGCTGCCAGGACAGCTGATGGTATGTGAAGTTCATGAGGCAGGTGGAGTTGTTTTGGCAGTGGAAGAGCTGTGCCGCTGCTTCGGACAGTTACCATTCACCAGCACACTCCCTTCCCTAGGTGTCATATCCACTTTCAGACATATGTGCTGCCAGAGCACTTGGTTTCCATGGCAGCGGGAAATGGCTTGGGCACTGAACTTGTCTTTGGCCGTGGAGTTTTGAGCGCCTTGAGTGAGGAGCTCCATGTTCGTTTTGTGTGGGTGCTCAAGCTGCTTGATTCCATCCCGCTGGGCTCAATGGGCATGGGACCGGAAGTGAGCCAACAGGGTTTCCTAGACAGCTGCCAGGACAGCTGATGGTATGTGAAGTTCATGAGGCAGGTGGAGTTGTTTTGGCACTGGAAGAACTGTGTTGCTGCTCGGACAGTTGCCATTCACCAACACACTCCCTTCCCTAGGTGTCATATCCACTTTCAGACATATGTGCTGCCAGCGCACGTGGTTTCCATGGCAGAGGGAAATGGCTTGGGCACTGAACTTGTCTTTGGCCATGGAGTTTTGAGCGCCTTGAGTGAGGAGCTCCATGTTCATTTTGTGTGGGTGCTGAAGCTGCTTGATTCCATCCCACTGGGCTCAATGGGCATGGGACCGGAAGTGACCCAACAGGGTTTCCTAGATAGCTGCCAGGACAGCTGATGGTATGTGAAGTTCATGAGGTAGGCGGGGTTGTTTTGGCAGTGGAAGAGCTGTGCTGCTGCTTCGGGCAGTTGCCATTCACCAGCACACTCCCTTCCCTAGGTGTCATATCCACTTTCAGACATATGTGCTGCCAGAGCACTTGGTTTCCATGGCAGCGGGAAATGGCTTGGGCACTGAACTTGTCTTTGGCCGTGGAGTTTTGAGCGCCTTGAGTGAGGAGCTCCATGTTCGTTTTGTGTGGGTGCTGAAGCTGCTCGATTCCATCCCACTGGATCAATTGGCAAGGGACCGGAAGTGACCCAACAGGATTTCCTAGATAGCTGCCAAGACAGCTGATGGTATGTGAAGTTCATGAGGCAGGTGGAGTTGTTTTGGCACTGGAAGAGCTGTGCTGCTGCTTCGGGCAGTTGCCATTCACCAGCACACTCCCTTCCCTAGGTGTCATATCCACTTTCAGACATATGTGCTGCCAGAGCACCTGGTTTCCATGGCAGCGGGAAATGGCTTGGGCACTGAACTTGTCTTTGGCTGTGAAGTTTTGAGCGCCTTGAGTGAGGAGCTCCATGTTCGTTTTGTGTGGGTGCTGAAGCTGCTTGATTCCATCCCACTGGGCTCAATGGCCATGGGACCGGAAGTGACCCAACAGGGTTTCCTAGATAGCTGCCAGGACAGCTGATGGTATGTGAAGTTCATGAGGCAGGTGGAGTTGTTTTGGCACTGGAAGAGCTGTGCTGCTGCTTCGGACATTTCCCATTCACCAACACACTCCCTTGCCTAGGTGTCATATCCACTTTCAGACATATGTGCTGCCAGAGCACTTGGTTTCCATGGCAGCGGGAAATGGCTTGGGCACTGAACTTGTCTTTGGCCGTGGAGTTTTGAGCGCCTGGAGTGAGGAGCTCCATGTTCATTTTGTGTGGGTGCTGAAGCTGCTTGATTCCATCCCACTGGGCTCAATGGGCATGGGACCGGAAGTGACCCAACAGGGTTTCCTAGATAGCTGCAAGCACAGCTGATGGTATGTGAAGTTCATGAGGCAGGTGGAGTTGTTTTGGCTGTGGAAGAGCTGTGCCGCTGCTTCGGACAGTTGCCATTCACCAGCACACTCCCTTCCCTAGGTGTCATATCCACTTTCAGACATATGTGCTGCCAGAGCACTTGGTTTCCATGGCAGCGGGAAATGATTTGGGCACTGAACTTGTCCTTCGCTCACTAGTATTGAGCGCCTTGAGTGAGGAGCTCCATGTTCGTTTTGTGTGGGTGCTGAAGCTGCTTGATTCCATCCCACTGGGCTCAATGGGCATGGGACCGGAAGTGACCCAACAGGGTTTCCTAGATAGCTGCAAGGACAGCTGATGGTATGTGAAGTTCATGAGGCAGGTGGAGTTGTTTTGGCACTGGAAGAGCTGTGCTGCTGCTTCGGACATTTCCCATTCACCAACACACTCCTTTGCCTAGGTGTCATATCCACTTTCAGACATATGTGCTGCCAGAGCACTTGGTTTCCATGGCAGCGGGAAATGGCTTGGGCATTGAATTTGTCCTTGGCCGTGGAGTTTTGAGCGCCTGGAGTGAGGAGCTCCATGTTCGTTTTGTGTGGGTGCTGAAGCTGCTTGATTCCATCCCACTGGGCTCACTGGGCATGGGACCGGAAGTGACCCAACAGGGTTTCTTAGATGGCTGCCAGGACAGCTGATGGTATGTGAAGTTCATGAGGCAGGCGGGGTTGTTTTGGCACTGGAAGAGCTGTGCCGCTGCTTCGGGCAGTTGCCATTCACCAACACACTCCCTTCCCTAGGTGTCATATCCACTTTCAGACATATGTGCTGCCAGAGCACTTGGTTTCCATGGCAGCGGGAAATGGCTTGGGCACTGAACTTGTCTTTGGCTGTGGAGTTTTGAGCGCCTTGAGTGAGGAGCTCCATGTTCGTTTTGTGTGGGTGCTGAAGCTGCTCGATTCCATCCCACTGGACTCAATTGGCATGGGACCGGAAGTGACCCAACAGGGTTTCCTAGATAGCTGCCAGGACAGCTGATGGTATGTGAAGTTCATGAGGCAGGTGGAGTTGTTTTGGCACTGGAAGAGCTGTGCTGCTGCTTCGGGCAGTTGCCATTCACCAGCACACTCCCTTCCCTAGGTGTCATATCCACTTTCAGACATATGTGCTGCCAGAGCACCTGGTTTCCATGGCAGCGGGAAATGGCTTGGGCACTGAACTTGTCTTTGGCTGTGAAGTTTTGAGCGCCTTGAGTGAGGAGCTCCATGTTCGTTTTGTGTGGGTGCTGAAGCTGCTTGATTGCATCCCACTGGGCTCAATGGGCATGGGACCGGAAGTGACCCAACAGGGTTTCCTAGATAGCTGCGAGGACAGCTGATGTTATGTGAAGTTCATGAGGCAGGTGGAGTTGTTTTGGCACTGGAAGAACTGTGCTGCTGCTTCGGACATTTCCCATTCACCAACACACTCCCTTCCCTAGGTGTCATATCCACTTTCAGACATATGTGCTGCCAGAGCACTTGGTTTCCATGGCAGCGGGAAATGGCTTGGGCACTGAACTTGTCTTTGGCTGTGGAGTTTTGAGCGTCTTGAGTGAGGAGCTCCATGTTCGTTTTGTGTGGGTGCTGAAGCTGCTTGATTCCATCCCACTGGGCTCAATGGGCATGGGACCGGAAGTGAGCCAACAGGGTTTCCTAGATAGCTGCCAGGACAGCTGATGGTATGTGAAGTTCATGAGGCAGTTGGAGTTGTTTTGGCACTGGAAGAACTGTGTTGCTGCTTCGGGCAGTTGCCATTCACCAACACACTCCCTTCCCTAGGTGTCATATCCACTTTCAGACATATGTGCTGCCAGAGCACGTGGTTTCCATGGCAGCGGGAAATGGCTTGGGCACTGAACTTGTCTTTGGCTGTGGAGTTTTGTGCGCCTTGAGTGAGGAGCTCCATGTTCGTTTTGTGTGGGTGCTCAAGCTGCTTGATTCCATCCCACTGGGCTCAAAGGTCATGGGACCGGAAGTGAGCCAACAGGGTTTCCTAGATAGCTGCCAGGACAGCTGATGGTATGTGAAGTTCATGAGGCAGGTGAGTTGTTTTGGCAGTGGAAGAGCTGTGCTGCAGCTTCGGGCAGTTGCCATTCACCAGCACACTCCCTTCCCTAGGTGTCATATCCACTTTAAGACATATGTGCTGCCAGAGCACTTGGTTTCCATGGCAGCGGGAAATGGCTTGGGCACTGAACTTGTCTTTGGCTGTGAAGTTTTGAGCGCCTTGAGTGAGGAGCTCCATGTTCGTTTTGTGTGGGTGCTGAAGCTGCTTGATTCCATCCCACTGGGCTCAATGGGCATGGGACCGGAAGTGACCCAACAGGGTTTCCTAGATAGCTGCCAGGACAGCTGATGGTATGTGAAGTTCATGAGGCAGGCGGGGTTGTTTTGGCAGTGGAAGAGCTGTGCTGCTGCTTCAGGCAGTTGCCATTCACGAGCACACTCCCTTCCCTAGGTGTCATATCCACTTTCAGACATATGTGCTGCCAGAGCACTTGGTTTCCATGGCAGCGGGAAATGGCTTGGGCACTGAACTTGTCTTTGGCCATGTAGTTTTGAGCGCCTTGAGTGAGGAGCTCCATGTTCGTTTTGTGTGGGTGCTGAAGCTGCTTGATTGCATCCCACTGGGCTCAATGGGCATGGGACCGGAAGTGACACAACAGGGTTTCCTAGATAGCTGCGAGGACAGCTGATGTTATGTGAAGTTCATGAGGCAGGTGGAGTTGTTTTGGCAGTGGAAGAGCTGTGCTGCAGCTTCGGGCAGTTGCCATTCACCAGCACACTCCCTTCCCTAGGTGTCATATCCACTTTCAGACATATGTGCTGCCAGAGCACTTGGTTTCCATGGCAGCGGGAAATGGCTTGGGCACTGAACTTGTCTTTGGCTGTGAAGTTTTGAGCGCCTTGAATGAGGAGCTCCATGTTCGTTTTGTGTGGGTGCTGAAGCTGCTTGATTCCATCCCACTGGGCTCAATGGGCATGGGACCGGAAGTGACCCAACAGGGTTTCCTAGATAGCTGCCAGGACAGCTGATGGTATGTGAAGTTCATGAGGCAGGCGGGGTTGTTTTGGCAGTGGAAGAGCTGTGCTGCTGCTTCAGGCAGTTGCCATTCACCAGCACACTCCCTTCCCTAGGTGTCATATCCACTTTCAGACATATGTGCTGCCAGAGCACTTGGTTTCCATGGCAGCGGGAAATGGCTTGGGCACTGAACTTGTCTTTCGCCATGTAGTTTTGAGCGCCTTGAGTGAGGAGCTCCATGTTCGTTTTGTGTGGGTGCTCAAGCTGCTTGATTCCATCCCACTGGGCTCAATGGGCATGGGACCGGAAGTGAGCCAACAGGGTTTCCTAGACAGCTGCCAGGACAGCTGATGGTATGTGAAGTTCATGAGGCAGGTGAGTTGTTTTGGCATTGGAAGAGCTGTGCTGCTGCTTCGGGCAGTTGCCATTCACCAACACAATCCCTTCCCTAGGTGTCATATCCACTTTCAGACATATGTGCTGCCAGAGCACTTGGTTTCCATGGCAGCGGGAAATGGCTTGGGCACTGAACTTGTCTTTGGCTGTGGAGTTTTGTGCGCCTTGAGTGAGGAGCTCCATGTTCGTTTTGTGTGGGTGCTGAAGCTGCTTGATTCCATCCCACTGGGCTCAATGGGCATGGGACCGGAAGTGACCCAACATGGTTTCCTAGATAGCTGCCAGGACAGCTGATGGTATGTGAAGTTCATGAGGCAGGTGGAGTTGTTTTGGCAGTGGAAGAGCTGTGCTGCTGCTTCGGGCAGTTGCCATTCACCAGCACACTCCCTTCCCTAGGTGTCATATCCACTTTCAGACATATGTGCTGCCAGAGCACTTGGTTTCCATGGCAGCGGGAAATGGTTTGGGCACTGAACTTGTCTTTGGCCGTGGAGTTTTGAGCGCCTTGAGTGAGGAGCTCCATGTTCGTTTTGTGTGGGTGCTCAAGCAGCTTGATTCCATCCCACTGGGCTCAATGGGCATGGGACCGGAAGTGACCCAACAGGGTTTCCTAGATAGCTGCCAGGACAGCTGATGGTATGTGAAGTTCATGAGGCAGGTGGAGTTGTTTTGGCAGTGGAAGAGCTGTGCTGCTGCTTCGGGCAGTTGCCATTCACGAGCACACTCCCTTCCCTAGGTGTCATATCCACTTTCAGACATATGTGCTGCCAGAGCACTTGGTTTCCATGGCAGCGGGAAATGGCTTGGGCACTGAACTTGTCTTTGGCTGTGGTGTTTTGAGCGCCTTGAGTGAGGAGCTCCATGTTCGTTTTTTGTGGGTGCTGAAGCTGCTTGATTCCATCCCACTGGGCTCAATGGGCATGGGACCGGAAGTGACCCAACAGGGTTTCCTAGATAGCTGCCAGGACAGCTGATGGTATGTGAAGTTCATGAGGCAGTTGGAGTTGTTTTGGCTCTGGAAGAGCTGTGCTGCTGCTTCGGGCAGTTGCCTTTCACCAGCACACTCCCTTGCCTAGGTGTCATATCCACTTTCAGACATATGTGCTGCCAGAGCACTTGGTTTCCATGGCAGCGGGAAATGATTTGGGCACTGAACTTGTCTTTGGCTGTGGAGTTTTGAGCGCCTTGAGTGAGGAGCTCCATGTTCGTTTTGTGTGGGTGCTCAAGCTGCTTGATTCCATCCCACTGGGCTCAATGGGCATGGGACCGGAAGTGACCCAACAGGGTTTCCTAGATAGCTGCCAGGACAGCTGATGGTATGTGAAGTTCATGAGGCAGGTGGAGTTGTTTTGGCAGTGGAAGAGCTGTGCCGCTGCTTCGGACAGTTGCCATTCACCAGCACACTCCCTTCCCTAGGTGTCATATCCACTTTCAGACATATGTGCTGCCAGAGCACTTGGTTTCCATGGCAGCGGGAAATGGCTTGGGCACTGAACTTGTCTTCGGCTGTGGAGTTTTGAGCGCCTTGAGTGAGGAGCTCCATGTTCGTTTTGTGTGGGTGCTGAAGCTGCTTGATTCCATCCCACTGGGCTCAATGGGCATGGGACCGGAAGTGACCCAACAGGGTTTCCTAGATAGCTGCCAGGACAGCTGATGGTATGTGAAGTTCATGAGGCAGGCGGGGTTGTTTTGGCAGTGGAAGAGCTGTGCTGCTGCTTCGGGCAGTTGCCATTCACCAGCACACTCCCTTCCATAGGTGTCATATCCACTTTCAGACATATGTGCTGCCAGAGCACGTGGTTTCCATGGCAGCGGGAAATGGCTTGGGCACTGAACTTGTCTTTGGCTGTGGAGTTTTGTGCGCCTTGAGTGAGGAGCTCCATGTTCGTTTTGTGTGGGTGCTGAAGCTGCTTGATTCCATCCCACTGGGCTCAATGGGCATGGGACCGGAAGTGACACAACAGGGTTTCCTAGAGAGCTGCCAAGACAGCTGATGGTATGTGAAGTTCATGAGGCAGGTGGAGTTGTTTTGGCACTAGAAGAGCTGTGCTGCTGCTTCGGGCAGTTGCCATTCACCAGCACACTCCCTTCCCTAGGTGTCATATCCACTTTCAGACATATGTACTGCCAGAGCACTTGGTTTCCATGGCAGCGGGAAATGGCTTGGGCACTGAACTTGTCTTTGGCTGTGAAGTTTTGAGCGCCTTGAGTGAGGAGCTCCATGTTCGTTTTGTGTGGGTGCTGAAGCTGCTTGATTCCATCCCACTGGGCTCAATGGGCATGGGACCGGAAGTGACCCAACAGGGTTTCCTAGATAGCTGCCAGGACAGCTGATGGTATGTGAAGTTCATGAGGCAGGCGGGGTTGTTTTGGCAGTGGAAGAGCTGTGCTGCTGCTTCAGGCAGTTGCCATTCACCAGCACACTCCCTTCCATAGGTGTCATATCCACTTTCAGACATATGTGCTGCCAGAGCACTTGGTTTCCATGGCAGCGGGAAATGGCTTGGGCACTGAACTTGTCTTTGGCTGTGGAGTTTTGAGCGCCTTGAGTGAGGAGCTCCATGTTCGTTTTGTGTGGGTGCTGAAGCTGCTTGATTCCATCCCACTGGGCTCAATGGGCATGGGACCGGAAGTGACCCTACAGGGTTTCCTAGAGAGCTGCCAGGACAGCTGATGGTATGTGAAGTTCATGAGGCAGGTGGAGTTGTTTTGGCACTAGAAGAGCTGTGCTGCTGCTTCGGGCAGTTGCCATTCACCAGCACACTCCCTTCCCTAGGTGTCATATCCACTTTCACACATATGTGCTGCCAGAACACTTGGTTTCCATGGCAGCGGGAAATGGCTTCGGCACTGAACTTGTCTTTGGCCGTGGAGTTTTGAGCGCCTTGAGTGAGGAGCTCCATGTTCGTTTTGTGTGGGTGCTCAAGCTGCTTGATTCCATCCCACTGGGCTCAATGTTCATGGGACCGGAAGTGACCCAACAGGGTTTCCTAGATAGCTGCCAAGACAGCTGATGGTATGTGAAGTTCATGAGGCAGGCGGGGTTGTTTTGGCACTGGAAGAGCTGTGCTGCTGCTTCGGGCAGTTGCCATTCATCAACACACTCCCTTCCTTAGGTGTCATATCCACTTTCAGACATATGTGCTGCCAGAGCACTTGGTTTCCATGGCAGCGGGAAATGGCTTGGGCACTGAACTTGTCTTTGGCTGTGGTGTTTTGAGCGCCTTGAGTGAGGAGCTCCATGTTCGTTTTGTGTGGGTGCTCAAGCTGCTTGATTCCATCCCACTGGGCTCAATGGGCATGGGACCGGAAGTGACCCAACAGGGTTTCCTAGATAGCTGCCAGGACAGCTGATGGTATGTGAAGTTCATGAGTCAGGTGGAGTTGTTTTGGCACTGGAAGAACTGTGCTGCTGCTTCAGGCAGTTGCCATTCACCAGCACACTCCCTTCCCTAGGTGTCATATCCACTTTCAGACATATGTGCTGCCAGAGCACTTGGTTTCCATGGCAGCGGGAAATGGCTTGGGCACTGAACTTGTCTTTGGCCGTAGAGTTTTGTGCGCCTTGAGTGAGGAGCTCCATGTTCGTTTTGTGTGGGTGCTGAAGCTGCTTGATTCCATCCCACTGGGCTCAATGGGCATGGGACCGGAAGTGACCCAACAGGGTTTCCTAATAGCTGCCAGGACAGCTGATGGTATGTGAAGTTCATGAGGCAGGTGGAGTTGTTTTGGCAGTGGAAGAGCTGTGCTGCAGCTTCGGGCAGTTGCCATTCACCAACACACTCCCTTCCCTAGGTGTCATATCCACTTTCAGACATATGTGCTGCCAGAGTACTTGGTTTCCATGGCAGCGGGAAATGGTTTGGGCACTGAACTTGTCTTTGGCTGTGGAGTTTTGAGCGCCTTGAGTGAGGAGCTCCATGTTCGTTTTGTGTGGGTGCTCAAGCTGCTTGATTCCATCCCACTGGGCTCAATGGGCATGGGACCGGAAGTGACCCAACAGGGTTTCCTAGATAGCTGCCAGGACAGCTGATGGTATGTGAAGTTCATGAGTCAGGTAGAGTTGTTTTGGCAGTGGAAGAGCTGTGCCGCTGCTTCGGACAGTTGCCATTCACCAGCACACTCCCTTCCCTAGGTGTCATATCCACTTTCAGACATATGTGCTGCCAGAGCACTTGGTTTCCATGGCAGCGGGAAATGGCTTGGGCACTGAACTTGTCTTTGGCTGTGGAGTTTTGAGCGCCTTGAGTGAGGAGCTCCATGTTCGTTTTGTGTGGGTGCTCAAGCTGCTTGATTCCATCCCACTGGGCTCAATGGGCATGGGACCGGAAGTGACCCAACAGGGTTTCCTAGATAGCTGCCAGGACAGCTGATGGTATGTGAAGTTCATGAGGCAGGTGGAGTTGTTTTGGCACTGGAAGAGCTGTGCTGCTGCTTCGGGCAGTTGCCATTCACCAACACACTCCCTTCCCTAGGTGTCATATCCACATTTGACATATGTGCTGCCAGAGCACTTGGTTTCCATGGCAGCGGGAAATGGCTTCGGCACTGAACTTGTCTTTGGCTGTGGTGTTTTGAGCGCCTTGAGTGAGGAGCTCCATGTTCGTTTTTTGTGGGTGCTGAAGCTGCTTGATTCCATCCCACTGGGCTCAATGGGCATGGGACCGGAAGTGACCCAACAGGGTTTCCTAGATAGCTGCAAGCACAGCTGATGGTATGTGAAGTTCATGAGGCAGGTGGAGTTGTTTTGGCACTTTAAGAACTGTGCTGCTGCTTCAGGCAGTTGCCATTCACCAGCACACTCCCTTCCCTAGGTGTCATATCCACTTTCAGACATATGTGCTGCCAGAGCACTTGGTTTCCATGGCAGCGGGAAATGGCTTGGGCACTGAACTTGTCTTTCGCCATGTAGTTTTGAGCGCCTTGAGTGAGGAGCTCCATGTTCGTTTTTTGTGGGTGCTGAAGCTGCTTGATTCCATCCCACTGGGCTCAATGGGCATGGGACCGGAAGTGAGCCAACAGGGTTTCCTAGACAGCTGCCAGGACAGCTGATGGTATGTGAAGTTCATGAGGCAGGTGAGTTGTTTTGGCACTGGAAGAGCTGTGCTGCTGCTTCGGGCAGTTGCCATTCACCAACACACTCCCTTCCCTAGGTGTCATATCCACTTTCAGACATATGTGCTGCCAGAGCACTTGGTTTGCATGGCAGCGGGAAATGGCTTGGGCACTGAACTTGTCTTTGGCTGTGGAGTTTTGTGCGCCTTGAGTGAGGAGCTCCATGTTCGTTTTGTGTGGGTGCTGAAGCTGCTTGATTCCATCCCACTGGGCTCAATGGGCATGGGACCGGAAGTGACCCAACAGGGTTTCCTAGATAGCTGCCAGGACAGCTGATGGTATGTGAAGTTCATGAGGCAGGCGGGGTTGTTTTGGCAGTGGAAGAGCTGTGCTGCTGCTTCGGGCAGTTGCCATTCACCAGCACACTCCCTTCCATAGGTGTCATATCCACTTTCAGACATATGTGCTGCCAGAGCACTTGGTTTTCATGGCAGAGGGAAATGGCTTGGGCACTGAACTTGTCTTTGGCCGTGGAGCTTTGAGCGCCTTTAGTGTGGAGCTCCATGTTCGTTTTGTGTGGGTGCTCAAGCTGCTTGATTCCATCCCACTGGGCTCAATGGGCATGGGACCGGAAGTGACCCAACAGGGTTTCCTAGATAGCTGCCAGGACAGCTGATGGTATGTGAAGTTCATGAGGCAGGTGGAGTTCTTTTGGCACTGGAAGAACTGTGCTGCTGCTTCAGGCAGTTGCCATTCACCAGCACACTCCGTTACCTAGGTGTCATAACCACTTTCAGACATATGTGCTGCCAGAGCACTTGGTTTCCATGGCAGCGGGAAATGGCTTGGGCACTGAACTTGTCTTTGGCCGTGGAGTTTTGAGCGCCTTGAGTGAGGAGCTCCATGTTGGTTTTGTGTGGGTGCTGAAGCTGCTTGATTCCATCCCACTGGGCTCAATGGGCATGGGACCGGAAGTGACCCAACAGGGTTTCCTAGATAGCTGCCAGGACAGCTGATGGTATGTGAAGTTCATGAGGCAGTTGGAGTTGTTTTGGCAGTGGAAGAGCTGTGCTGCTGCTTCGGGCAGTTGCCATTCACCAACACACTCCCTTCCTTAGGTGTCATATCCACTTTCAGACATATGTGCTGCCAGAGCACTTGGTTTCCATGGCAGCGGGAAATGGCTTGGGCACTGAACTTGTCTTTGGCTGTGGTGTTTTGAGCGCCTTGAGTGAGGAGCTCCATGTTCGTTTTGTGTGGGTGCTCAAGCTGCTTGATTCCATCCCACTGGGCTCAATGGGCATGGGACCGGAAGTGACCCAACAGGGTTTCCTAGATAGCTGCCAGGACAGCTGATGGTATGTGAAGTTCATGAGTCAGGTGGAGTTGTTTTGGCACTGGAAGAACTGTGCTGCTGCTTCAGGCAGTTGCCATTCACCAGCACACTCCCTTCCCTAGGTGTCATATCCACTTTCAGACATATGTGCTGCCAGAGCACTTGGTTTCCATGGCAGCGGGAAATGGCTTGGGCACTGAACTTGTCTTTGGCCGTAGAGTTTTGTGCGCCTTGAGTGAGGAGCTCCATGTTCGTTTTGTGTGGGTGCTCAAGCTGCTTGATTCCATCCCACTGGGCTCAATGGGCATGGGACCGGAAGTGACCCAACAGGGTTTCCTAATAGCTGCCAGGACAGCTGATGGTATGTGAAGTTCATGAGGCAGGTGGAGTTGTTTTGGCAGTGGAAGAGCTGTGCTGCAGCTTCGGGCAGTTGCCATTCACCAACACACTCCCTTCCCTAGGTGTCATATCCACTTTCAGACATATGTGCTGCCAGAGTACTTGGTTTCCATGGCAGCGGGAAATGGTTTGGGCACTGAACTTGTCTTTGGCTGTGGAGTTTTGAGCGCCTTGAGTGAGGAGCTCCATGTTCGTTTTGTGTGGGTGCTCAAGCTGCTTGATTCCATCCCACTGGGCTCAATGGGCATGGGACCGGAAGTGACCCAACAGGGTTTCCTAGATAGCTGCCAGGACAGCTGATGGTATGTGAAGTTCATGAGGCAGGTAGAGTTGTTTTGGCAGTGGAAGAGCTGTGCCGCTGCTTCGGACAGTTGCCATTCACCAGCACACTCCCTTCCCTAGGTGTCATATCCACTTTCAGACATATGTGCTGCCAGAGCACTTGGTTTCCATGGCAGCGGGAAATGGCTTGGGCACTGAACTTGTCTTTGGCTGTGGAGTTTTGAGCGCCTTGAGTGAGGAGCTCCATGTTCGTTTTGTGTGGGTGCTCAAGCTGCTTGATTCCATCCCACTGGGCTCAATGGGCATGGGACCGGAAGTGACCCAACAGGGTTTCCTAGATAGCTGCCAGGACAGCTGATGGTATGTGAAGTTCATGAGTCAGGTAGAGTTGTTTTGGCAGTGGAAGAGCTGTGCCGCTGCTTCGGACAGTTGCCATTCACCAGCACACTCCCTTCCCTAGGTGTCATATCCACTTTCAGACATATGTGCTGCCAGAGCACTTGGTTTCCATGGCAGCGGGAAATGGCTTGGGCACTGAACTTGTCTTTGGCTGTGGAGTTTTGAGCGCCTTGAGTGAGGAGCTCCATGTTCGTTTTGTGTGGGTGCTGAAGCTGCTTGATTCCATCCCACTGGGCTCAATGGGCATGGGACCGGAAGTGACCCAACAGGGTTTCCTAGATAGCTGCCAGGACAGCTGATGGTATGTGAAGTTCATGAGGCAGTTGGAGTTGTTTTGGCACTGGAAGAGCTGTGCTGCTGCTTCGGGCAGTTGCCATTCACCAACACACTCCCTTCCCTAGGTGTCATATCCACTTTCAGACATATGTGCTGCCAGAGCACTTGGTTTCCATGGCAGCGGGAAATGGCTTGGGCACTGAACTTGTCTTTGGCTGTGGTGTTTTGAGCGCCTTGAGTGAGGAGCTCCATGTTCGTTTTGTGTGGGTGCTCAAGCTGCTTGATTCCATCCCATTGGGCTCAAAGGGCATGGGACCGGAAGTGACCCAACAGGGTTTCCTAGATAGCTGCGAGGACAGCTGATGGTATGTGAAGTTCATGAGGCAGGTGGAGTTGTTTTGGCACTTTAAGAACTGTGCTGCTGCTTCAGGCAGTTGCCATTCACCAGCACACTCCCTTCCCTAGGTGTCATATCCACTTTCAGACATATGTGCTGCCAGAGCACTTGGTTTCCATGGCAGCGGGAAATGGCTTGGGCACTGAACTTGTCTTTGGCTGTGGTGTTTTGAGCGCCTTGAGTGAGGAGCTCCATGTTCGTTTTGTGTGGGTGCTCAAGCTGCTTGATTCCATCCCACTGGGCTCAAAGGGCATGGGACCGGAAGTGACCCAACAGGGTTTCCTAGATAGCTGCAAGCACAGCTGATGGTATGTGAAGTTCATGAGGCAGGTGGAGTTGTTTTGGCACTTTAAGAACTGTGCTGCTGCTTCAGGCAGTTGCCATTCACCAGCACACTCCCTTCCCTAGGTGTCATATCCACTTTCAGACATATGTGCTGCCAGAGCACTTGGTTTCCATGGCAGCGGGAAATGGCTTGGGCACTGAACTTGTCTTTCGCCATGTAGTTTTGAGCGCCTTGAGTGAGGAGCTCCATGTTCGTTTTTTGTGGGTGCTGAAGCTGCTTGATTCCATCCCACTGGGCTCAATGGGCATGGGACCGGAAGTGAGCCAACAGGGTTTCCTAGACAGCTGCCAGGACAGCTGATGGTATGTGAAGTTCATGAGGCAGGTGAGTTGTTTTGGCACTGGAAGAGCTGTGCTGCTGCTTCGGGCAGTTGCCATTCACCAACACACTCCCTTCCCTAGGTGTCATATCCACTTTCAGACATATGTGCTGCCAGAGCACTTGGTTTGCATGGCAGCGGGAAATGGCTTGGGCACTGAACTTGTCTTTGGCTGTGGAGTTTTGTGCGCCTTGAGTGAGGAGCTCCATGTTCGTTTTGTGTGGGTGCTGAAGCTGCTTGATTCCATCCCACTGGGCTCAATGGGCATGGGACCGGAAGTGACCCAACAGGGTTTCCTAATAGCTGCCAGGACAGCTGATGGTATGTGAAGTTCATGAGGCAGGTGGAGTTGTTTTGGCAGTGGAAGAGCTGTGCTGCTGCTTCGGGCAGTTGCCATTCACCAACACACTCCCTTCCTTAGGTGTCATATCCACTTTCAGACATATGTGCTGCCAGAGCACTTGGTTTCCATGGCAGCGGGAAATGGCTTGGGCACTGAACTTGTCTTTGGCTGTGGTGTTTTGAGCGCCTTGAGTGAGGAGCTCCATGTTCGTTTTTTGTGGGTGCTGAAGCTGCTTGATTCCATCCCGCTGGGCTCAATGGGCATGGGACCGGAAGTGACCCAACAGGGTTTCCTAGATAGCTGCCAGGACAGCTGATGGTATGTGAAGTTCATGAGGCAGGTGGAGTTGTTTTGGCACTGGAAGAGCTGTGCTGCTGCTTCGAACAGTTGCCATTCACCAGCACACTCCCTTCCCTAGGTGTCATATCCACTTTCAGACATATGTGCTGCCAGAGCACTTGGTTTCCATGGCAGCGGGAAATGGTTTGGGCACTGAACTTGTCTTTGGCTGTGGAGTTTTGAGCGCCTTGAGTGAGGAGCTCCATGTTCGTTTTGTGTGGGTGCTCAAGTTGCTTGATTCCATCCCGCTGGGCTCAATGGGCATGGGACCGGAAGTGAGCCAACAGGGTTTCCTAGATAGCTGCCAGGACAGCTGATGGTATGTGAAGTTCATGAGGCAGGTGGAGTTGTTTTGGCACTGGAAGAGCTGTGCTGCTGCTTCGGGCAGTTGCCATTCACCAACACACTCCCTTCCCTAGGTGTCATATCCACATTTGACATATGTGCTGCCAGAGCACTTGGTTTCCATGGCAGCGGGAAATGGCTTCGGCACTGAACTTGTCTTTGGCTGTGGTGTTTTGAGCGCCTTGAGTGAGGAGCTCCATGTTCGTTTTGTGTGGGTGCTGAAGCTGCTTGATTCCATCCCACTGGGCTCAATGGGCATGGGACCGGAAGTGACCCAACAGGGTTTCCTAGATAGCTGCCAGGACAGCTGATGGTATGTGAAGTTCATGAGGCAGGTGGAGTTGTTTTGGCACTGGAAGAGCTGTGCTGCTGCTTCGAACAGTTGCCATTCACCAGCACACTCCCTTCCCTAGGTGTCATATCCACTTTCAGACATATGTGCTGCCAGAGCACTTGGTTTCCATGGCAGCGGGAAATGGTTTGGGCACTGAACTTGTCTTTGGCTGTGGAGTTTTGAGCGCCTTGAGTGAGGAGCTCCATGTTCGTTTTGTGTGGGTGCTCAAGCTGCTTGATTCCATCCCGCTGGGCTCAATGGGCATGGGACCGGAAGTGAGCCAACAGGGTTTCCTAGATAGCTACCAGGACAGCTGATGGTATGTGAAGTTCATGAGGCAGGTGGAGTTGTTTTGGCACTGGAAGAGCTGTGCCGCTGCTTCGGACAGTTGCCATTCACCAGCACACTCCCTTCCCTAGGTGTCATATCCACTTTCAGACATATGTGCTGCCAGAGCACTTGGTTTCCATGGCAGCGGGAAATGGCTTGGGCACTGAACTTGTCTTTGGCTGTGGAGTTTTGAGCGCCTTGAGTGAGGAGCTCCATGTTCGTTTTGTGTGGGTGCTCAAGCTGCTTGATTCCATCCCGCTGGGCTCAATGGGCATGGGACCGGAAGTGAGCCAACAGGGTTTCCTAGATAGCTACCAGGACAGCTGATGGTATGTGAAGTTCATGAGGCAGGTGGAGTTGTTTTGGCACTGGAAGAGCTGTGCCGCTGCTTCGGACAGTTGCCATTCACCAGCACACTCCCTTCCCTAGGTGTCATATCCACTTTCAGACATATGTGCTGCCAGAGCACTTGGTTTCCATGGCAGCGGGAAATGGCTTGGGCACTGAACTTGTCTTTGGCTGTGGAGTTTTGAGCGCCTTGAGTGAGGAGCTCCATGTTCGTTTTGTGTGGGTGCTCAAGCTGCTTGATTCCATCCCACTGGGCTCAATGGGCATGGGACCGGAAGTGACCCAACAGGGTTTCCTAGATAGCTGCCAGGACAGCTGATGGTATGTGAAGTTCATGAGTCAGGTAGAGTTGTTTTGGCAGTGGAAGAGCTGTGCCGCTGCTTCGGACAGTTGCCATTCACCAGCACACTCCCTTCCCTAGGTGTCATATCCACTTTCAGACATATGTGCTGCCAGAGCACTTGGTTTCCATGGCAGCGGGAAATGGCTTGGGCACTGAACTTGTCTTTGGCTGTGGAGTTTTGTGCGCCTTGAGTGAGGAGCTCCATGTTCGTTTTGTGTGGGTGCTGAAGCTGCTTGATTCCATCCCACTGGGCTCAATGGGCATGGGACCGGAAGTGAGCCAACAGGGTTTCCTAGATAGCTACCAGGACAGCTGATGGTATGTGAAGTTCATGAGGCAGGTGGAGTTGTTTTGGCACTGGAAGAGCTGTGCCGCTGCTTCGGACAGTTGCCATTCACCAGCACACTCCCTTCCCTAGGTGTCATATCCACTTTCAGACATATGTGCTGCCAGAGCACTTGGTTTCCATGGCAGCGGGAAATGGCTTGGGCACTGAACTTGTCTTTGGCTGTGGAGTTTTGAGCGCCTTGAGTGAGGAGCTCCATGTTCGTTTTGTGTGGGTGCTGAAGCTGCTTGATTCCATCCCACTGGGCTCAATGGGCATGGGACCGGAAGTGACCCAACAGGGTTTCCTAGATAGCTGCCAGGACAGCTGATGGTATGTGAAGTTCATGAGGCAGTTGGAGTTGTTTTGGCACTGGAAGAGCTGTGCTGCTGCTTCGGGCAGTTGCCATTCACCAACACACTCCCTTCCCTAGGTGTCATATCCACTTTCAGACATATGTGCTGCCAGAGCACTTGGTTTCCATGGCAGCGGGAAATGGCTTGGGCACTGAACTTGTCTTTGGCTGTGGTGTTTTGAGCGCCTTGAGTGAGGAGCTCCATGTTCGTTTTGTGTGGGTGCTCAAGCTGCTTGATTCCATCCCATTGGGCTCAAAGGGCATGGGACCGGAAGTGACCCAACAGGGTTTCCTAGATAGCTGCGAGGACAGCTGATGGTATGTGAAGTTCATGAGGCAGGTGGAGTTGTTTTGGCACTTTAAGAACTGTGCTGCTGCTTCAGGCAGTTGCCATTCACCAGCACACTCCCTTCCCTAGGTGTCATATCCACTTTCAGACATATGTGCTGCCAGAGCACTTGGTTTCCATGGCAGCGGGAAATGGCTTGGGCACTGAACTTGTCTTTGGCTGTGGTGTTTTGAGCGCCTTGAGTGAGGAGCTCCATGTTCGTTTTGTGTGGGTGCTCAAGCTGCTTGATTCCATCCCACTGGGCTCAAAGGGCATGGGACCGGAAGTGACCCAACAGGGTTTCCTAGATAGCTGCAAGCACAGCTGATGGTATGTGAAGTTCATGAGGCAGGTGGAGTTGTTTTGGCACTTTAAGAACTGTGCTGCTGCTTCAGGCAGTTGCCATTCACCAGCACACTCCCTTCCCTAGGTGTCATATCCACTTTCAGACATATGTGCTGCCAGAGCACTTGGTTTCCATGGCAGCGGGAAATGGCTTGGGCACTGAACTTGTCTTTCGCCATGTAGTTTTGAGCGCCTTGAGTGAGGAGCTCCATGTTCGTTTTTTGTGGGTGCTGAAGCTGCTTGATTCCATCCCACTGGGCTCAATGGGCATGGGACCGGAAGTGAGCCAACAGGGTTTCCTAGACAGCTGCCAGGACAGCTGATGGTATGTGAAGTTCATGAGGCAGGTGAGTTGTTTTGGCACTGGAAGAGCTGTGCTGCTGCTTCGGGCAGTTGCCATTCACCAACACACTCCCTTCCCTAGGTGTCATATCCACTTTCAGACATATGTGCTGCCAGAGCACTTGGTTTGCATGGCAGCGGGAAATGGCTTGGGCACTGAACTTGTCTTTGGCTGTGGAGTTTTGAGCGCCTTGAGTGAGGAGCTCCATGTTCGTTTTGTGTGGGTGCTGAAGCTGCTTGATTCCATCCCACTGGGCTCAATGGGCATGGGACCGGAAGTGACCCAACAGGGTTTCCTAGATAGCTGCCAGGACAGCTGATGGTATGTGAAGTTCATGAGGCAGTTGGAGTTGTTTTGGCACTGGAAGAGCTGTGCTGCTGCTTCGGGCAGTTGCCATTCACCAACACACTCCCTTCCCTAGGTGTCATATCCACTTTCAGACATATGTGCTGCCAGAGCACTTGGTTTCCATGGCAGCGGGAAATGGCTTGGGCACTGAACTTGTCTTTGGCTGTGGTGTTTTGAGCGCCTTGAGTGAGGAGCTCCATGTTCGTTTTGTGTGGGTGCTCAAGCTGCTTGATTCCATCCCATTGGGCTCAAAGGGCATGGGACCGGAAGTGACCCAACAGGGTTTCCTAGATAGCTGCGAGGACAGCTGATGGTATGTGAAGTTCATGAGGCAGGTGGAGTTGTTTTGGCACTTTAAGAACTGTGCTGCTGCTTCAGGCAGTTGCCATTCACCAGCACACTCCCTTCCCTAGGTGTCATATCCACTTTCAGACATATGTGCTGCCAGAGCACTTGGTTTCCATGGCAGCGGGAAATGGCTTGGGCACTGAGCTTGTCTTTGGCTGTGGTGTTTTGAGCGCCTTGAGTGAGGAGCTCCATGTTCGTTTTGTGTGGGTGCTCAAGCTGCTTGATTCCATCCCACTGGGCTCAAAGGGCATGGGACCGGAAGTGACCCAACAGGGTTTCCTAGATAGCTGCAAGCACAGCTGATGGTATGTGAAGTTCATGAGGCAGGTGGAGTTGTTTTGGCACTTTAAGAACTGTGCTGCTGCTTCAGGCAGTTGCCATTCACCAGCACACTCCCTTCCCTAGGTGTCATATCCACTTTCAGACATATGTGCTGCCAGAGCACTTGGTTTCCATGGCAGCGGGAAATGGCTTGGGCACTGAACTTGTCTTTCGCCATGTAGTTTTGAGCGCCTTGAGTGAGGAGCTCCATGTTCGTTTTTTGTGGGTGCTGAAGCTGCTTGATTCCATCCCACTGGGCTCAATGGGCATGGGACCGGAAGTGAGCCAACAGGGTTTCCTAGACAGCTGCCAGGACAGCTGATGGTATGTGAAGTTCATGAGGCAGGTGAGTTGTTTTGGCACTGGAAGAGCTGTGCTGCTGCTTCGGGCAGTTGCCATTCACCAACACACTCCCTTCCCTAGGTGTCATATCCACTTTCAGACATATGTGCTGCCAGAGCACTTGGTTTGCATGGCAGCGGGAAATGGCTTGGGCACTGAACTTGTCTTTGGCTGTGGAGTTTTGTGCGCCTTGAGTGAGGAGCTCCATGTTCGTTTTGTGTGGGTGCTGAAGCTGCTTGATTCCATCCCACTGGGCTCAATGGGCATGGGACCGGAAGTGACCCAACAGGGTTTCCTAATAGCTGCCAGGACAGCTGATGGTATGTGAAGTTCATGAGGCAGGTGGAGTTGTTTTGGCAGTGGAAGAGCTGTGCTGCTGCTTCGGGCAGTTGCCATTCACCAACACACTCCCTTCCCTAGGTGTCATATCCATATTTGACATATGTGCTGCCAGAGCACTTGGTTTCCATGGCAGCGGGAAATGGCTTCGGCACTGAACTTGTCTTTGGCTGTGGTGTTTTGAGCGCCTTGAGTGAGGAGCTCCATGTTCGTTTTTTGTGGGTGCTGAAGCTGCTTGATTCCATCCCACTGGGCTCAATGGGCATGGGACCGGAAGTGACCCAACAGGGTTTCCTAGATAGCTGCCAGGACAGCTGATGGTATGTGAAGTTCATGAGGCAGGTGGAGTTGTTTTGGCACTGGAAGAGCTGTGCTGCTGCTTCGAACAGTTGCCATTCACCAGCACACTCCCTTCCCTAGGTGTCATATCCACTTTCAGACATATGTGCTGCCAGAGCACTTGGTTTCCATGGCAGCGGGAAATGGTTTGGGCACTGAACTTGTCTTTGGCTGTGGAGTTTTGAGCGCCTTGAGTGAGGAGCTCCATGTTCGTTTTGTGTGGGTGCTCAAGTTGCTTGATTCCATCCCGCTGGGCTCAATGGGCATGGGACCGGAAGTGAGCCAACAGGGTTTCCTAGATAGCTGCCAGGACAGCTGATGGTATGTGAAGTTCATGAGGCAGGTGGAGTTGTTTTGGCACTGGAAGAGCTGTGCTGCTGCTTCGGGCAGTTGCCATTCACCAACACACTCCCTTCCCTAGGTGTCATATCCACATTTGACATATGTGCTGCCAGAGCACTTGGTTTCCATGGCAGCGGGAAATGGCTTCGGCACTGAACTTGTCTTTGGCTGTGGTGTTTTGAGCGCCTTGAGTGAGGAGCTCCATGTTCGTTTTTTGTGGGTGCTGAAGCTGCTTGATTCCATCCCACTGGGCTCAATGGGCATGGGACCGGAAGTGACCCAACAGGGTTTCCTAGATAGCTGCCAGGACAGCTGATGGTATGTGAAGTTCATGAGGCAGGTGGAGTTGTTTTGGCACTGGAAGAGCTGTGCTGCTGCTTCGAACAGTTGCCATTCACCAGCACACTCCCTTCCCTAGGTGTCATATCCACTTTCAGACATATGTGCTGCCAGAGCACTTGGTTTCCATGGCAGCGGGAAATGGTTTGGGCACTGAACTTGTCTTTGGCTGTGGAGTTTTGAGCGCCTTGAGTGAGGAGCTCCATGTTCGTTTTGTGTGGGTGCTCAAGCTGCTTGATTCCATCCCGCTGGGCTCAATGGGCATGGGACCGGAAGTGACCCAACAGGGTTTCCTAGATAGCTACCAGGACAGCTGATGGTATGTGAAGTTCATGAGGCAGGTGGAGTTGTTTTGGCACTGGAAGAGCTGTGCCGCTGCTTCGGACAGTTGCCATTCACCAGCACACTCCCTTCCCTAGGTGTCATATCCACTTTCAGACATATGTGCTGCCAGAGCACTTGGTTTCCATGGCAGCGGGAAATGGCTTGGGCACTGAACTTGTCTTTGGCTGTGGAGTTTTGAGCGCCTTGAGTGAGGAGCTCCATGTTCGTTTTGTGTGGGTGCTCAAGCTGCTTGATTCCATCCCGCTGGGCTCAATGGGCATGGGACCGGAAGTGAGCCAACAGGGTTTCCTAGATAGCTACCAGGACAGCTGATGGTATGTGAAGTTCATGAGGCAGGTGGAGTTGTTTTGGCACTGGAAGAGCTGTGCCGCTGCTTCGGACAGTTGCCATTCACCAGCACACTCCCTTCCCTAGGTGTCATATCCACTTTCAGACATATGTGCTGCCAGAGCACTTGGTTTCCATGGCAGCGGGAAATGGCTTGGGCACTGAACTTGTCTTTGGCTGTGGAGTTTTGAGCGCCTTGAGTGAGGAGCTCCATGTTCGTTTTGTGTGGGTGCTCAAGCTGCTTGATTCCATCCCACTGGGCTCAATGGGCATGGGACCGGAAGTGACCCAACAGGGTTTCCTAGATAGCTGCCAGGACAGCTGATGGTATGTGAAGTTCATGAGTCAGGTAGAGTTGTTTTGGCAGTGGAAGAGCTGTGCCGCTGCTTCGGACAGTTGCCATTCACCAGCACACTCCCTTCCCTAGGTGTCATATCCACTTTCAGACATATGTGCTGCCAGAGCACTTGGTTTCCATGGCAGCGGGAAATGGCTTGGGCACTGAACTTGTCTTTGGCTGTGGAGTTTTGAGCGCCTTGAGTGAGGAGCTCCATGTTCGTTTTGTGTGGGTGCTGAAGCTGCTTGATTCCATCCCACTGGGCTCAATGGGCATGGGACCGGAAGTGAGCCAACAGGGTTTCCTAGATAGCTACCAGGACAGCTGATGGTATGTGAAGTTCATGAGGCAGGTGGAGTTGTTTTGGCACTGGAAGAGCTGTGCCGCTGCTTCGGACAGTTGCCATTCACCAGCACACTCCCTTCCCTAGGTGTCATATCCACTTTCAGACATATGTGCTGCCAGAGCACTTGGTTTCCATGGCAGCGGGAAATGGCTTGGGCACTGAACTTGTCTTTGGCTGTGGAGTTTTGAGCGCCTTGAGTGAGGAGCTCCATGTTCGTTTTGTGTGGGTGCTGAAGCTGCTTGATTCCATCCCACTGGGCTCAATGGGCATGGGACCGGAAGTGACCCAACAGGGTTTCCTAGATAGCTGCCAGGACAGCTGATGGTATGTGAAGTTCATGAGGCAGTTGGAGTTGTTTTGGCACTGGAAGAGCTGTGCTGCTGCTTCGGGCAGTTGCCATTCACCAACACACTCCCTTCCCTAGGTGTCATATCCACTTTCAGACATATGTGCTGCCAGAGCACTTGGTTTCCATGGCAGCGGGAAATGGCTTGGGCACTGAACTTGTCTTTGGCTGTGGTGTTTTGAGCGCCTTGAGTGAGGAGCTCCATGTTCGTTTTGTGTGGGTGCTCAAGCTGCTTGATTCCATCCCATTGGGCTCAAAGGGCATGGGACCGGAAGTGACCCAACAGGGTTTCCTAGATAGCTGCGAGGACAGCTGATGGTATGTGAAGTTCATGAGGCAGGTGGAGTTGTTTTGGCACTTTAAGAACTGTGCTGCTGCTTCAGGCAGTTGCCATTCACCAGCACACTCCCTTCCCTAGGTGTCATATCCACTTTCAGACATATGTGCTGCCAGAGCACTTGGTTTCCATGGCAGCGGGAAATGGCTTGGGCACTGAACTTGTCTTTGGCTGTGGTGTTTTGAGCGCCTTGAGTGAGGAGCTCCATGTTCGTTTTGTGTGGGTGCTCAAGCTGCTTGATTCCATCCCACTGGGCTCAAAGGGCATGGGACCGGAAGTGACCCAACAGGGTTTCCTAGATAGCTGCAAGCACAGCTGATGGTATGTGAAGTTCATGAGGCAGGTGGAGTTGTTTTGGCACTTTAAGAACTGTGCTGCTGCTTCAGGCAGTTGCCATTCACCAGCACACTCCCTTCCCTAGGTGTCATATCCACTTTCAGACATATGTGCTGCCAGAGCACTTGGTTTCCATGGCAGCGGGAAATGGCTTGGGCACTGAACTTGTCTTTCGCCATGTAGTTTTGAGCGCCTTGAGTGAGGAGCTCCATGTTCGTTTTTTGTGGGTGCTGAAGCTGCTTGATTCCATCCCACTGGGCTCAATGGGCATGGGACCGGAAGTGAGCCAACAGGGTTTCCTAGACAGCTGCCAGGACAGCTGATGGTATGTGAAGTTCATGAGGCAGGTGAGTTGTTTTGGCACTGGAAGAGCTGTGCTGCTGCTTCGGGCAGTTGCCATTCACCAACACACTCCCTTCCCTAGGTGTCATATCCACTTTCAGACATATGTGCTGCCAGAGCACTTGGTTTGCATGGCAGCGGGAAATGGCTTGGGCACTGAACTTGTCTTTGGCTGTGGAGTTTTGTGCGCCTTGAGTGAGGAGCTCCATGTTCGTTTTGTGTGGGTGCTGAAGCTGCTTGATTCCATCCCACTGGGCTCAATGGGCATGGGACCGGAAGTGACCCAACAGGGTTTCCTAATAGCTGCCAGGACAGCTGATGGTATGTGAAGTTCATGAGGCAGGTGGAGTTGTTTTGGCAGTGGAAGAGCTGTGCTGCTGCTTCGGGCAGTTGCCATTCACCAACACACTCCCTTCCCTAGGTGTCATATCCATATTTGACATATGTGCTGCCAGAGCACTTGGTTTCCATGGCAGCGGGAAATGGCTTCGGCACTGAACTTGTCTTTGGCTGTGGTGTTTTGAGCGCCTTGAGTGAGGAGCTCCATGTTCGTTTTTTGTGGGTGCTGAAGCTGCTTGATTCCATCCCACTGGGCTCAATGGGCATGGGACCGGAAGTGACCCAACAGGGTTTCCTAGATAGCTGCCAGGACAGCTGATGGTATGTGAAGTTCATGAGGCAGGTGGAGCTGTTTTGGCACTGGAAGAGCTGTGCTGCTGCTTCGAACAGTTGCCATTCACCAGCACACTCCCTTCCCTAGGTGTCATATCCACTTTCAGACATATGTGCTGCCAGAGCACTTGGTTTCCATGGCAGCGGGAAATGGTTTGGGCACTGAACTTGTCTTTGGCTGTGGAGTTTTGAGCGCCTTGAGTGAGGAGCTCCATGTTCGTTTTGTGTGGGTGCTCAAGTTGCTTGATTCCATCCCGCTGGGCTCAATGGGCATGGGACCGGAAGTGAGCCAACAGGGTTTCCTAGATAGCTGCCAGGACAGCTGATGGTATGTGAAGTTCATGAGGCAGGTGGAGTTGTTTTGGCACTGGAAGAGCTGTGCTGCTGCTTCGGGCAGTTGCCATTCACCAACACACTCCCTTCCCTAGGTGTCATATCCACATTTGACATATGTGCTGCCAGAGCACTTGGTTTCCATGGCAGCGGGAAATGGCTTCGGCACTGAACTTGTCTTTGGCTGTGGTGTTTTGAGCGCCTTGAGTGAGGAGCTCCATGTTCGTTTTTTGTGGGTGCTGAAGCTGCTTGATTCCATCCCACTGGGCTCAATGGGCATGGGACCGGAAGTGACCCAACAGGGTTTCCTAGATAGCTGCCAGGACAGCTGATGGTATGTGAAGTTCATGAGGCAGGTGGAGTTGTTTTGGCACTGGAAGAGCTGTGCTGCTGCTTCGAACAGTTGCCATTCACCAGCACACTCCCTTCCCTAGGTGTCATATCCACTTTCAGACATATGTGCTGCCAGAGCACTTGGTTTCCATGGCAGCGGGAAATGGTTTGGGCACTGAACTTGTCTTTGGCTGTGGAGTTTTGAGCGCCTTGAGTGAGGAGCTCCATGTTCGTTTTGTGTGGGTGCTCAAGCTGCTTGATTCCATCCCGCTGGGCTCAATGGGCATGGGACCGGAAGTGAGCCAACAGGGTTTCCTAGATAGCTACCAGGACAGCTGATGGTATGTGAAGTTCATGAGGCAGGTGGAGTTGTTTTGGCACTGGAAGAGCTGTGCCGCTGCTTCGGACAGTTGCCATTCACCAGCACACTCCCTTCCCTAGGTGTCATATCCACTTTCAGACATATGTGCTGCCAGAGCACTTGGTTTCCATGGCAGCGGGAAATGGCTTGGGCACTGAACTTGTCTTTGGCTGTGGAGTTTTGAGCGCCTTGAGTGAGGAGCTCCATGTTCGTTTTGTGTGGGTGCTCAAGCTGCTTGATTCCATCCCGCTGGGCTCAATGGGCATGGGACCGGAAGTGAGCCAACAGGGTTTCCTAGATAGCTACCAGGACAGCTGATGGTATGTGAAGTTCATGAGGCAGGTGGAGTTGTTTTGGCACTGGAAGAGCTGTGCCGCTGCTTCGGACAGTTGCCATTCACCAGCACACTCCCTTCCCTAGGTGTCATATCCACTTTCAGACATATGTGCTGCCAGAGCACTTGGTTTCCATGGCAGCGGGAAATGGCTTGGGCACTGAACTTGTCTTTGGCTGTGGAGTTTTGAGCGCCTTGAGTGAGGAGCTCCATGTTCGTTTTGTGTGGGTGCTCAAGCTGCTTGATTCCATCCCACTGGGCTCAATGGGCATGGGACCGGAAGTGACCCAACAGGGTTTCCTAGATAGCTGCCAGGACAGCTGATGGTATGTGAAGTTCATGAGTCAGGTAGAGTTGTTTTGGCAGTGGAAGAGCTGTGCCGCTGCTTCGGACAGTTGCCATTCACCAGCACACTCCCTTCCCTAGGTGTCATATCCACTTTCAGACATATGTGCTGCCAGAGCACTTGGTTTCCATGGCAGCGGGAAATGGCTTGGGCACTGAACTTGTCTTTGGCTGTGGAGTTTTGAGCGCCTTGAGTGAGGAGCTCCATGTTCGTTTTGTGTGGGTGCTGAAGCTGCTTGATTCCATCCCACTGGGCTCAATGGGCATGGGACCGGAAGTGACCCAACAGGGTTTCCTAGATAGCTGCCAGGACAGCTGATGGTATGTGAAGTTCATGAGGCAGTTGGAGTTGTTTTGGCACTGGAAGAGCTGTGCTGCTGCTTCGGGCAGTTGCCATTCACCAACACACTCCCTTCCCTAGGTGTCATATCCACTTTCAGACATATGTGCTGCCAGAGCACTTGGTTTCCATGGCAGCGGGAAATGGCTTGGGCACTGAACTTGTCTTTGGCTGTGGTGTTTTGAGCGCCTTGAGTGAGGAGCTCCATGTTCGTTTTGTGTGGGTGCTCAAGCTGCTTGATTCCATCCCATTGGGCTCAAAGGGCATGGGACCGGAAGTGACCCAACAGGGTTTCCTAGATAGCTGCGAGGACAGCTGATGGTATGTGAAGTTCATGAGGCAGGTGGAGTTGTTTTGGCACTTTAAGAACTGTGCTGCTGCTTCAGGCAGTTGCCATTCACCAGCACACTCCCTTCCCTAGGTGTCATATCCACTTTCAGACATATGTGCTGCCAGAGCACTTGGTTTCCATGGCAGCGGGAAATGGCTTGGGCACTGAACTTGTCTTTGGCTGTGGTGTTTTGAGCGCCTTGAGTGAGGAGCTCCATGTTCGTTTTGTGTGGGTGCTCAAGCTGCTTGATTCCATCCCACTGGGCTCAAAGGGCATGGGACCGGAAGTGACCCAACAGGGTTTCCTAGATAGCTGCAAGCACAGCTGATGGTATGTGAAGTTCATGAGGCAGGTGGAGTTGTTTTGGCACTTTAAGAACTGTGCTGCTGCTTCAGGCAGTTGCCATTCACCAGCACACTCCCTTCCCTAGGTGTCATATCCACTTTCAGACATATGTGCTGCCAGAGCACTTGGTTTCCATGGCAGCGGGAAATGGCTTGGGCACTGAACTTGTCTTTCGCCATGTAGTTTTGAGCGCCTTGAGTGAGGAGCTCCATGTTCGTTTTTTGTGGGTGCTGAAGCTGCTTGATTCCATCCCACTGGGCTCAATGGGCATGGGACCGGAAGTGAGCCAACAGGGTTTCCTAGACAGCTGCCAGGACAGCTGATGGTATGTGAAGTTCATGAGGCAGGTGAGTTGTTTTGGCACTGGAAGAGCTGTGCTGCTGCTTCGGGCAGTTGCCATTCACCAACACACTCCCTTCCCTAGGTGTCATATCCACTTTCAGACATATGTGCTGCCAGAGCACTTGGTTTGCATGGCAGCGGGAAATGGCTTGGGCACTGAACTTGTCTTTGGCTGTGGAGTTTTGTGCGCCTTGAGTGAGGAGCTCCATGTTCGTTTTGTGTGGGTGCTGAAGCTGCTTGATTCCATCCCACTGGGCTCAATGGGCATGGGACCGGAAGTGACCCAACAGGGTTTCCTAATAGCTGCCAGGACAGCTGATGGTATGTGAAGTTCATGAGGCAGGTGGAGTTGTTTTGGCAGTGGAAGAGCTGTGCTGCTGCTTCGGGCAGTTGCCATTCACCAACACACTCCCTTCCCTAGGTGTCATATCCATATTTGACATATGTGCTGCCAGAGCACTTGGTTTCCATGGCAGCGGGAAATGGCTTCGGCACTGAACTTGTCTTTGGCTGTGGTGTTTTGAGCGCCTTGAGTGAGGAGCTCCATGTTCGTTTTTTGTGGGTGCTGAAGCTGCTTGATTCCATCCCACTGGGCTCAATGGGCATGGGACCGGAAGTGACCCAACAGGGTTTCCTAGATAGCTGCCAGGACAGCTGATGGTATGTGAAGTTCATGAGGCAGGTGGAGTTGTTTTGGCACTGGAAGAGCTGTGCTGCTGCTTCGAACAGTTGCCATTCACCAGCACACTCCCTTCCCTAGGTGTCATATCCACTTTCAGACATATGTGCTGCCAGAGCACTTGGTTTCCATGGCAGCGGGAAATGGTTTGGGCACTGAACTTGTCTTTGGCTGTGGAGTTTTGAGCGCCTTGAGTGAGGAGCTCCATGTTCGTTTTGTGTGGGTGCTCAAGTTGCTTGATTCCATCCCGCTGGGCTCAATGGGCATGGGACCGGAAGTGAGCCAACAGGGTTTCCTAGATAGCTGCCAGGACAGCTGATGGTATGTGAAGTTCATGAGGCAGGTGGAGTTGTTTTGGCACTGGAAGAGCTGTGCTGCTGCTTCGGGCAGTTGCCATTCACCAACACACTCCCTTCCCTAGGTGTCATATCCACATTTGACATATGTGCTGCCAGAGCACTTGGTTTCCATGGCAGCGGGAAATGGCTTCGGCACTGAACTTGTCTTTGGCTGTGGAGTTTTGAGCGCCTTGAGTGAGGAGCTCCATGTTCGTTTTTTGTGGGTGCTGAAGCTGCTTGATTCCATCCCACTGGGCTCAATGGGCATGGGACCGGAAGTGACCCAACAGGGTTTCCTAGATAGCTGCCAGGACAGCTGATGGTATGTGAAGTTCATGAGGCAGGTGGAGTTGTTTTGGCACTGGAAGAGCTGTGCTGCTGCTTCGAACAGTTGCCATTCACCAGCACACTCCCTTCCCTAGGTGTCATATCCACTTTCAGACATATGTGCTGCCAGAGCACTTGGTTTCCATGGCAGCGGGAAATGGTTTGGGCACTGAACTTGTCTTTGGCTGTGGAGTTTTGAGCGCCTTGAGTGAGGAGCTCCATGTTCGTTTTGTGTGGGTGCTCAAGTTGCTTGATTCCATCCCGCTGGGCTCAATGGGCATGGGACCGGAAGTGAGCCAACAGGGTTTCCTAGATAGCTACCAGGACAGCTGATGGTATGTGAAGTTCATGAGGCAGGTGGAGTTGTTTTGGCACTGGAAGAGCTGTGCCGCTGCTTCGGACAGTTGCCATTCACCAGCACACTCCCTTCCCTAGGTGTCATATCCACTTTCAGACATATGTGCTGCCAGAGCACTTGGTTTCCATGGCAGCGGGAAATGGCTTGGGCACTGAACTTGTCTTTGGCTGTGGAGTTTTGAGCGCCTTGAGTGAGGAGCTCCATGTTCGTTTTGTGTGGGTGCTGAAGCTGCTTGATTCCATCCCACTGGGCTCAATGGGCATGGGACTGGAAGTGACCCAACAGGGTTTCCTAGATAGCTGCCAGGACAGCTGATGGTATGTGAAGTTCATGAGGCAGGCGGGGTTGTTTTGGCAGTGGAAGAGCTGTGCTGCTGCTTCGGGCAGTTGCCATTCACCAGCACACTCCCTTCCATAGGTGTCATATCCACTTTCAGACATATGTGCTGCCAGAGCACTTGGTTTTCATGGCAGAGGGAAATGGCTTGGGCACTGAACTTGTCTTTGGCCGTGGAGCTTTGAGCGCCTTTAGTGTGGAGCTCCATGTTCGTTTTGTGTGGGTGCTCAAGCTGCTTGATTCCATCCCACTGGGCTCAATGGGCATGGGACCGGAAGTGACCCAACAGGGTTTCCTAGATAGCTGCCAGGACAGCTGATGGTATGTGAAGTTCATGAGGCAGGTGGAGTTCTTTTGGCACTGGAAGAACTGTGCTGCTGCTTCGGGCAGTTGCCATTCACCAACACACTCCCTTCCTTAGGTGTCATATCCACTTTCAGACATATGTGCTGCCAGAGCACTTGGTTTCCATGGCAGCGGGAAATGGCTTGGGCACTGAACTTGTCTTTGGCTGTGGTGTTTTGAGCGCCTTGAGTGAGGAGCTCCATGTTCGTTTTGTGTGGGTGCTCAAGCTGCTTGATTCCATCCCACTGGGCTCAATGGGCATGGGACCGGAAGTGACCCAACAGGGTTTCCTAGATAGCTGCCAGGACAGCTGATGGTATGTGAAGTTCATGAGTCAGGTGGAGTTGTTTTGGCACTGGAAGAACTGTGCTGCTGCTTCAGGCAGTTGCCATTCACCAGCACACTCCCTTCCCTAGGTGTCATATCCACTTTCAGACATATGTGCTGCCAGAGCACTTGGTTTCCATGGCAGCGGGAAATGGCTTGGGCACTGAACTTGTCTTTGGCCGTAGAGTTTTGTGCGCCTTGAGTGAGGAGCTCCATGTTCGTTTTGTGTGGGTGCTGAAGCTGCTTGATTCCATCCCACTGGGCTCAATGGGCATGGGACCGGAAGTGACCCAACAGGGTTTCCTAATAGCTGCCAGGACAGCTGATGGTATGTGAAGTTCATGAGGCAGGTGGAGTTGTTTTGGCAGTGGAAGAGCTGTGCTGCAGCTTCGGGCAGTTGCCATTCACCAACACACTCCCTTCCCTAGGTGTCATATCCACTTTCAGACATATGTGCTGCCAGAGTACTTGGTTTCCATGGCAGCGGGAAATGGTTTGGGCACTGAACTTGTCTTTGGCTGTGGAGTTTTGAGCGCCTTGAGTGAGGAGCTCCATGTTCGTTTTGTGTGGGTGCTCAAGCTGCTTGATTCCATCCCACTGGGCTCAATGGGCATGGGACCGGAAGTGACCCAACAGGGTTTCCTAGATAGCTGCCAGGACAGCTGATGGTATGTGAAGTTCATGAGTCAGGTAGAGTTGTTTTGGCAGTGGAAGAGCTGTGCCGCTGCTTCGGACAGTTGCCATTCACCAGCACACTCCCTTCCCTAGGTGTCATATCCACTTTCAGACATATGTGCTGCCAGAGCACTTGGTTTCCATGGCAGCGGGAAATGGCTTCGGCACTGAACTTGTCTTTGGCTGTGGAGTTTTGAGCGCCTTGAGTGAGGAGCTCCATGTTCGTTTTGTGTGGGTGCTGAAGCTGCTTGATTCCATCCCACTGGGCTCAATGGGCATGGGACCGGAAGTGACCCAACAGGGTTTCCTAGATAGCTGCCAGGACAGCTGATGGTATGTGAAGTTCATGAGTCAGGTAGAGTTGTTTTGGCAGTGGAAGAGCTGTGCCGCTGCTTCGGACAGTTGCCATTCACCAGCACACTCCCTTCCCTAGGTGTCATATCCACTTTCAGACATATGTGCTGCCAGAGCACTTGGTTTCCATGGCAGCGGGAAATGGCTTGGGCACTGAACTTGTCTTTGGCTGTGGAGTTTTGAGCGCCTTGAGTGAGGAGCTCCATGTTCGTTTTGTGTGGGTGCTGAAGCTGCTTGATTCCATCCCACTGGGCTCAATGGGCATGGGACCGGAAGTGACCCAACAGGGTTTCCTAGATAGCTGCCAGGACAGCTGATGGTATGTGAAGTTCATGAGGCAGTTGGAGTTGTTTTGGCACTGGAAGAGCTGTGCTGCTGCTTCGGGCAGTTGCCATTCACCAACACACTCCCTTCCCTAGGTGTCATATCCACTTTCAGACATATGTGCTGCCAGAGCACTTGGTTTCCATGGCAGCGGGAAATGGCTTGGGCACTGAACTTGTCTTTGGCTGTGGTGTTTTGAGCGCCTTGAGTGAGGAGCTCCATGTTCGTTTTGTGTGGGTGCTCAAGCTGCTTGATTCCATCCCATTGGGCTCAAAGGGCATGGGACCGGAAGTGACCCAACAGGGTTTCCTAGATAGCTGCGAGGACAGCTGATGGTATGTGAAGTTCATGAGGCAGGTGGAGTTGTTTTGGCACTTTAAGAACTGTGCTGCTGCTTCAGGCAGTTGCCATTCACCAGCACACTCCCTTCCCTAGGTGTCATATCCACTTTCAGACATATGTGCTGCCAGAGCACTTGGTTTCCATGGCAGCGGGAAATGGCTTGGGCACTGAACTTGTCTTTGGCTGTGGTGTTTTGAGCGCCTTGAGTGAGGAGCTCCATGTTCGTTTTGTGTGGGTGCTCAAGCTGCTTGATTCCATCCCACTGGGCTCAAAGGGCATGGGACCGGAAGTGACCCAACAGGGTTTCCTAGATAGCTGCAAGCACAGCTGATGGTATGTGAAGTTCATGAGGCAGGTGGAGTTGTTTTGGCACTTTAAGAACTGTGCTGCTGCTTCAGGCAGTTGCCATTCACCAGCACACTCCCTTCCCTAGGTGTCATATCCACTTTCAGACATATGTGCTGCCAGAGCACTTGGTTTCCATGGCAGCGGGAAATGGCTTGGGCACTGAACTTGTCTTTCGCCATGTAGTTTTGAGCGCCTTGAGTGAGGAGCTCCATGTTCGTTTTTTGTGGGTGCTGAAGCTGCTTGATTCCATCCCACTGGGCTCAATGGGCATGGGACCGGAAGTGAGCCAACAGGGTTTCCTAGACAGCTGCCAGGACAGCTGATGGTATGTGAAGTTCATGAGGCAGGTGAGTTGTTTTGGCACTGGAAGAGCTGTGCTGCTGCTTCGGGCAGTTGCCATTCACCAACACACTCCCTTCCCTAGGTGTCATATCCACTTTCAGACATATGTGCTGCCAGAGCACTTGGTTTGCATGGCAGCGGGAAATGGCTTGGGCACTGAACTTGTCTTTGGCTGTGGAGTTTTGTGCGCCTTGAGTGAGGAGCTCCATGTTCGTTTTGTGTGGGTGCTGAAGCTGCTTGATTCCATCCCACTGGGCTCAATGGGCATGGGACCGGAAGTGACCCAACAGGGTTTCCTAATAGCTGCCAGGACAGCTGATGGTATGTGAAGTTCATGAGGCAGGTGGAGTTGTTTTGGCAGTGGAAGAGCTGTGCTGCTGCTTCGGGCAGTTGCCATTCACCAACACACTCCCTTCCCTAGGTGTCATATCCATATTTGACATATGTGCTGCCAGAGCACTTGGTTTCCATGGCAGCGGGAAATGGCTTCGGCACTGAACTTGTCTTTGGCTGTGGTGTTTTGAGCGCCTTGAGTGAGGAGCTCCATGTTCGTTTTTTGTGGGTGCTGAAGCTGCTTGATTCCATCCCACTGGGCTCAATGGGCATGGGACCGGAAGTGACCCAACAGGGTTTCCTAGATAGCTGCCAGGACAGCTGATGGTATGTGAAGTTCATGAGGCAGGTGGAGTTGTTTTGGCACTGGAAGAGCTGTGCTGCTGCTTCGAACAGTTGCCATTCACCAGCACACTCCCTTCCCTAGGTGTCATATCCACTTTCAGACATATGTGCTGCCAGAGCACTTGGTTTCCATGGCAGCGGGAAATGGTTTGGGCACTGAACTTGTCTTTGGCTGTGGAGTTTTGAGCGCCTTGAGTGAGGAGCTCCATGTTCGTTTTGTGTGGGTGCTCAAGCTGCTTGATTCCATCCCGCTGGGCTCAATGGGCATGGGACCGGAAGTGAGCCAACAGGGTTTCCTAGATAGCTACCAGGACAGCTGATGGTATGTGAAGTTCATGAGGCAGGTGGAGTTGTTTTGGCACTGGAAGAGCTGTGCCGCTGCTTCGGACAGTTGCCATTCACCAGCACACTCCCTTCCCTAGGTGTCATATCCACTTTCAGACATATGTGCTGCCAGAGCACTTGGTTTCCATGGCAGCGGGAAATGGCTTGGGCACTGAACTTGTCTTTGGCTGTGGAGTTTTGAGCGCCTTGAGTGAGGAGCTCCATGTTCGTTTTGTGTGGGTGCTCAAGCTGCTTGATTCCATCCCGCTGGGCTCAATGGGCATGGGACCGGAAGTGAGCCAACAGGGTTTCCTAGATAGCTACCAGGACAGCTGATGGTATGTGAAGTTCATGAGGCAGGTGGAGTTGTTTTGGCACTGGAAGAGCTGTGCCGCTGCTTCGGACAGTTGCCATTCACCAGCACACTCCCTTCCCTAGGTGTCATATCCACTTTCAGACATATGTGCTGCCAGAGCACTTGGTTTCCATGGCAGCGGGAAATGGCTTGGGCACTGAACTTGTCTTTGGCTGTGGAGTTTTGAGCGCCTTGAGTGAGGAGCTCCATGTTCGTTTTGTGTGGGTGCTCAAGCTGCTTGATTCCATCCCACTGGGCTCAATGGGCATGGGACCGGAAGTGACCCAACAGGGTTTCCTAGATAGCTGCCAGGACAGCTGATGGTATGTGAAGTTCATGAGTCAGGTAGAGTTGTTTTGGCAGTGGAAGAGCTGTGCCGCTGCTTCGGACAGTTGCCATTCACCAGCACACTCCCTTCCCTAGGTGTCATATCCACTTTCAGACATATGTGCTGCCAGAGCACTTGGTTTCCATGGCAGCGGGAAATGGCTTGGGCACTGAACTTGTCTTTGGCTGTGGAGTTTTGAGCGCCTTGAGTGAGGAGCTCCATGTTCGTTTTGTGTGGGTGCTGAAGCTGCTTGATTCCATCCCACTGGGCTCAATGGGCATGGGACCGGAAGTGACCCAACAGGGTTTCCTAGATAGCTGCCAGGACAGCTGATGGTATGTGAAGTTCATGAGGCAGTTGGAGTTGTTTTGGCACTGGAAGAGCTGTGCTGCTGCTTCGGGCAGTTGCCATTCACCAACACACTCCCTTCCCTAGGTGTCATATCCACTTTCAGACATATGTGCTGCCAGAGCACTTGGTTTCCATGGCAGCGGGAAATGGCTTGGGCACTGAACTTGTCTTTGGCTGTGGTGTTTTGAGCGCCTTGAGTGAGGAGCTCCATGTTCGTTTTGTGTGGGTGCTCAAGCTGCTTGATTCCATCCCATTGGGCTCAAAGGGCATGGGACCGGAAGTGACCCAACAGGGTTTCCTAGATAGCTGCGAGGACAGCTGATGGTATGTGAAGTTCATGAGGCAGGTGGAGTTGTTTTGGCACTTTAAGAACTGTGCTGCTGCTTCAGGCAGTTGCCATTCACCAGCACACTCCCTTCCCTAGGTGTCATATCCACTTTCAGACATATGTGCTGCCAGAGCACTTGGTTTCCATGGCAGCGGGAAATGGCTTGGGCACTGAACTTGTCTTTGGCTGTGGTGTTTTGAGCGCCTTGAGTGAGGAGCTCCATGTTCGTTTTGTGTGGGTGCTCAAGCTGCTTGATTCCATCCCACTGGGCTCAAAGGGCATGGGACCGGAAGTGACCCAACAGGGTTTCCTAGATAGCTGCAAGCACAGCTGATGGTATGTGAAGTTCATGAGGCAGGTGGAGTTGTTTTGGCACTTTAAGAACTGTGCTGCTGCTTCAGGCAGTTGCCATTCACCAGCACACTCCCTTCCCTAGGTGTCATATCCACTTTCAGACATATGTGCTGCCAGAGCACTTGGTTTCCATGGCAGCGGGAAATGGCTTGGGCACTGAACTTGTCTTTCGCCATGTAGTTTTGAGCGCCTTGAGTGAGGAGCTCCATGTTCGTTTTTTGTGGGTGCTGAAGCTGCTTGATTCCATCCCACTGGGCTCAATGGGCATGGGACCGGAAGTGAGCCAACAGGGTTTCCTAGACAGCTGCCAGGACAGCTGATGGTATGTGAAGTTCATGAGGCAGGTGAGTTGTTTTGGCACTGGAAGAGCTGTGCTGCTGCTTCGGGCAGTTGCCATTCACCAACACACTCCCTTCCCTAGGTGTCATATCCACTTTCAGACATATGTGCTGCCAGAGCACTTGGTTTGCATGGCAGCGGGAAATGGCTTGGGCACTGAACTTGTCTTTGGCTGTGGAGTTTTGTGCGCCTTGAGTGAGGAGCTCCATGTTCGTTTTGTGTGGGTGCTGAAGCTGCTTGATTCCATCCCACTGGGCTCAATGGGCATGGGACCGGAAGTGACCCAACAGGGTTTCCTAATAGCTGCCAGGACAGCTGATGGTATGTGAAGTTCATGAGGCAGGTGGAGTTGTTTTGGCAGTGGAAGAGCTGTGCTGCTGCTTCGGGCAGTTGCCATTCACCAACACACTCCCTTCCCTAGGTGTCATATCCATATTTGACATATGTGCTGCCAGAGCACTTGGTTTCCATGGCAGCGGGAAATGGCTTCGGCACTGAACTTGTCTTTGGCTGTGGTGTTTTGAGCGCCTTGAGTGAGGAGCTCCATGTTCGTTTTTTGTGGGTGCTGAAGCTGCTTGATTCCATCCCACTGGGCTCAATGGGCATGGGACCGGAAGTGACCCAACAGGGTTTCCTAGATAGCTGCCAGGACAGCTGATGGTATGTGAAGTTCATGAGGCAGGTGGAGTTGTTTTGGCACTGGAAGAGCTGTGCTGCTGCTTCGAACAGTTGCCATTCACCAGCACACTCCCTTCCCTAGGTGTCATATCCACTTTCAGACATATGTGCTGCCAGAGCACTTGGTTTCCATGGCAGCGGGAAATGGTTTGGGCACTGAACTTGTCTTTGGCTGTGGAGTTTTGAGCGCCTTGAGTGAGGAGCTCCATGTTCGTTTTGTGTGGGTGCTCAAGTTGCTTGATTCCATCCCGCTGGGCTCAATGGGCATGGGACCGGAAGTGAGCCAACAGGGTTTCCTAGATAGCTGCCAGGACAGCTGATGGTATGTGAAGTTCATGAGGCAGGTGGAGTTGTTTTGGCACTGGAAGAGCTGTGCTGCTGCTTCGGGCAGTTGCCATTCACCAACACACTCCCTTCCCTAGGTGTCATATCCACATTTGACATATGTGCTGCCAGAGCACTTGGTTTCCATGGCAGCGGGAAATGGCTTCGGCACTGAACTTGTCTTTGGCTGTGGAGTTTTGAGCGCCTTGAGTGAGGAGCTCCATGTTCGTTTTTTGTGGGTGCTGAAGCTGCTTGATTCCATCCCACTGGGCTCAATGGGCATGGGACCGGAAGTGACCCAACAGGGTTTCCTAGATAGCTGCCAGGACAGCTGATGGTATGTGAAGTTCATGAGGCAGGTGGAGTTGTTTTGGCACTGGAAGAGCTGTGCTGCTGCTTCGAACAGTTGCCATTCACCAGCACACTCCCTTCCCTAGGTGTCATATCCACTTTCAGACATATGTGCTGCCAGAGCACTTGGTTTCCATGGCAGCGGGAAATGGTTTGGGCACTGAACTTGTCTTTGGCTGTGGAGTTTTGAGCGCCTTGAGTGAGGAGCTCCATGTTCGTTTTGTGTGGGTGCTCAAGTTGCTTGATTCCATCCCGCTGGGCTCAATGGGCATGGGACCGGAAGTGAGCCAACAGGGTTTCCTAGATAGCTACCAGGACAGCTGATGGTATGTGAAGTTCATGAGGCAGGTGGAGTTGTTTTGGCACTGGAAGAGCTGTGCCGCTGCTTCGGACAGTTGCCATTCACCAGCACACTCCCTTCCCTAGGTGTCATATCCACTTTCAGACATATGTGCTGCCAGAGCACTTGGTTTCCATGGCAGCGGGAAATGGCTTGGGCACTGAACTTGTCTTTGGCTGTGGAGTTTTGAGCGCCTTGAGTGAGGAGCTCCATGTTCGTTTTGTGTGGGTGCTGAAGCTGCTTGATTCCATCCCACTGGGCTCAATGGGCATGGGACTGGAAGTGACCCAACAGGGTTTCCTAGATAGCTGCCAGGACAGCTGATGGTATGTGAAGTTCATGAGGCAGGCGGGGTTGTTTTGGCAGTGGAAGAGCTGTGCTGCTGCTTCGGGCAGTTGCCATTCACCAGCACACTCCCTTCCATAGGTGTCATATCCACTTTCAGACATATGTGCTGCCAGAGCACTTGGTTTTCATGGCAGAGGGAAATGGCTTGGGCACTGAACTTGTCTTTGGCCGTGGAGCTTTGAGCGCCTTTAGTGTGGAGCTCCATGTTCGTTTTGTGTGGGTGCTCAAGCTGCTTGATTCCATCCCACTGGGCTCAATGGGCATGGGACCGGAAGTGACCCAACAGGGTTTCCTAGATAGCTGCCAGGACAGCTGATGGTATGTGAAGTTCATGAGGCAGGTGGAGTTCTTTTGGCACTGGAAGAACTGTGCTGCTGCTTCGGGCAGTTGCCATTCACCAACACACTCCCTTCCTTAGGTGTCATATCCACTTTCAGACATATGTGCTGCCAGAGCACTTGGTTTCCATGGCAGCGGGAAATGGCTTGGGCACTGAACTTGTCTTTGGCTGTGGTGTTTTGAGCGCCTTGAGTGAGGAGCTCCATGTTCGTTTTGTGTGGGTGCTCAAGCTGCTTGATTCCATCCCACTGGGCTCAATGGGCATGGGACCGGAAGTGACCCAACAGGGTTTCCTAGATAGCTGCCAGGACAGCTGATGGTATGTGAAGTTCATGAGTCAGGTGGAGTTGTTTTGGCACTGGAAGAACTGTGCTGCTGCTTCAGGCAGTTGCCATTCACCAGCACACTCCCTTCCCTAGGTGTCATATCCACTTTCAGACATATGTGCTGCCAGAGCACTTGGTTTCCATGGCAGCGGGAAATGGCTTGGGCACTGAACTTGTCTTTGGCCGTAGAGTTTTGTGCGCCTTGAGTGAGGAGCTCCATGTTCGTTTTGTGTGGGTGCTGAAGCTGCTTGATTCCATCCCACTGGGCTCAATGGGCATGGGACCGGAAGTGACCCAACAGGGTTTCCTAATAGCTGCCAGGACAGCTGATGGTATGTGAAGTTCATGAGGCAGGTGGAGTTGTTTTGGCAGTGGAAGAGCTGTGCTGCAGCTTCGGGCAGTTGCCATTCACCAACACACTCCCTTCCCTAGGTGTCATATCCACTTTCAGACATATGTGCTGCCAGAGTACTTGGTTTCCATGGCAGCGGGAAATGGTTTGGGCACTGAACTTGTCTTTGGCTGTGGAGTTTTGAGCGCCTTGAGTGAGGAGCTCCATGTTCGTTTTGTGTGGGTGCTCAAGCTGCTTGATTCCATCCCACTGGGCTCAATGGGCATGGGACCGGAAGTGACCCAACAGGGTTTCCTAGATAGCTGCCAGGACAGCTGATGGTATGTGAAGTTCATGAGTCAGGTAGAGTTGTTTTGGCAGTGGAAGAGCTGTGCCGCTGCTTCGGACAGTTGCCATTCACCAGCACACTCCCTTCCCTAGGTGTCATATCCACTTTCAGACATATGTGCTGCCAGAGCACTTGGTTTCCATGGCAGCGGGAAATGGCTTGGGCACTGAACTTGTCTTTGGCTGTGGAGTTTTGAGCGCCTTGAGTGAGGAGCTCCATGTTCGTTTTGTGTGGGTGCTGAAGCTGCTTGATTCCATCCCACTGGGCTCAATGGGCATGGGACCGGAAGTGACCCAACAGGGTTTCCTAGATAGCTGCCAGGACAGCTGATGGTATGTGAAGTTCATGAGTCAGGTAGAGTTGTTTTGGCAGTGGAAGAGCTGTGCCGCTGCTTCGGACAGTTGCCATTCACCAGCACACTCCCTTCCCTAGGTGTCATATCCACTTTCAGACATATGTGCTGCCAGAGCACTTGGTTTCCATGGCAGCGGGAAATGGCTTGGGCACTGAACTTGTCTTTGGCTGTGGAGTTTTGAGCGCCTTGAGTGAGGAGCTCCATGTTCGTTTTGTGTGGGTGCTGAAGCTGCTTGATTCCATCCCACTGGGCTCAATGGGCATGGGACCGGAAGTGACCCAACAGGGTTTCCTAGATAGCTGCCAGGACAGCTGATGGTATGTGAAGTTCATGAGGCAGTTGGAGTTGTTTTGGCACTGGAAGAGCTGTGCTGCTGCTTCGGGCAGTTGCCATTCACCAACACACTCCCTTCCCTAGGTGTCATATCCACTTTCAGACATATGTGCTGCCAGAGCACTTGGTTTCCATGGCAGCGGGAAATGGCTTGGGCACTGAACTTGTCTTTGGCTGTGGTGTTTTGAGCGCCTTGAGTGAGGAGCTCCATGTTCGTTTTGTGTGGGTGCTCAAGCTGCTTGATTCCATCCCATTGGGCTCAAAGGGCATGGGACCGGAAGTGACCCAACAGGGTTTCCTAGATAGCTGCGAGGACAGCTGATGGTATGTGAAGTTCATGAGGCAGGTGGAGTTGTTTTGGCACTTTAAGAACTGTGCTGCTGCTTCAGGCAGTTGCCATTCACCAGCACACTCCCTTCCCTAGGTGTCATATCCACTTTCAGACATATGTGCTGCCAGAGCACTTGGTTTCCATGGCAGCGGGAAATGGCTTGGGCACTGAACTTGTCTTTGGCTGTGGTGTTTTGAGCGCCTTGAGTGAGGAGCTCCATGTTCGTTTTGTGTGGGTGCTCAAGCTGCTTGATTCCATCCCACTGGGCTCAAAGGGCATGGGACCGGAAGTGACCCAACAGGGTTTCCTAGATAGCTGCAAGCACAGCTGATGGTATGTGAAGTTCATGAGGCAGGTGGAGTTGTTTTGGCACTTTAAGAACTGTGCTGCTGCTTCAGGCAGTTGCCATTCACCAGCACACTCCCTTCCCTAGGTGTCATATCCACTTTCAGACATATGTGCTGCCAGAGCACTTGGTTTCCATGGCAGCGGGAAATGGCTTGGGCACTGAACTTGTCTTTCGCCATGTAGTTTTGAGCGCCTTGAGTGAGGAGCTCCATGTTCGTTTTTTGTGGGTGCTGAAGCTGCTTGATTCCATCCCACTGGGCTCAATGGGCATGGGACCGGAAGTGAGCCAACAGGGTTTCCTAGACAGCTGCCAGGACAGCTGATGGTATGTGAAGTTCATGAGGCAGGTGAGTTGTTTTGGCACTGGAAGAGCTGTGCTGCTGCTTCGGGCAGTTGCCATTCACCAACACACTCCCTTCCCTAGGTGTCATATCCACTTTCAGACATATGTGCTGCCAGAGCACTTGGTTTGCATGGCAGCGGGAAATGGCTTGGGCACTGAACTTGTCTTTGGCTGTGGAGTTTTGTGCGCCTTGAGTGAGGAGCTCCATGTTCGTTTTGTGTGGGTGCTGAAGCTGCTTGATTCCATCCCACTGGGCTCAATGGGCATGGGACCGGAAGTGACCCAACAGGGTTTCCTAATAGCTGCCAGGACAGCTGATGGTATGTGAAGTTCATGAGGCAGGTGGAGTTGTTTTGGCAGTGGAAGAGCTGTGCTGCTGCTTCGGGCAGTTGCCATTCACCAACACACTCCCTTCCCTAGGTGTCATATCCATATTTGACATATGTGCTGCCAGAGCACTTGGTTTCCATGGCAGCGGGAAATGGCTTCGGCACTGAACTTGTCTTTGGCTGTGGTGTTTTGAGCGCCTTGAGTGAGGAGCTCCATGTTCGTTTTTTGTGGGTGCTGAAGCTGCTTGATTCCATCCCACTGGGCTCAATGGGCATGGGACCGGAAGTGACCCAACAGGGTTTCCTAGATAGCTGCCAGGACAGCTGATGGTATGTGAAGTTCATGAGGCAGGTGGAGTTGTTTTGGCACTGGAAGAGCTGTGCTGCTGCTTCGAACAGTTGCCATTCACCAGCACACTCCCTTCCCTAGGTGTCATATCCACTTTCAGACATATGTGCTGCCAGAGCACTTGGTTTCCATGGCAGCGGGAAATGGTTTGGGCACTGAACTTGTCTTTGGCTGTGGAGTTTTGAGCGTCTTGAGTGAGGAGCTCCATGTTCGTTTTGTGTGGGTGCTCAAGTTGCTTGATTCCATCCCGCTGGGCTCAATGGGCATGGGACCGGAAGTGAGCCAACAGGGTTTCCTAGATAGCTGCCAGGACAGCTGATGGTATGTGAAGTTCATGAGGCAGGTGGAGTTGTTTTGGCACTGGAAGAGCTGTGCTGCTGCTTCGGGCAGTTGCCATTCACCAACACACTCCCTTCCCTAGGTGTCATATCCACATTTGACATATGTGCTGCCAGAGCACTTGGTTTCCATGGCAGCGGGAAATGGCTTCGGCACTGAACTTGTCTTTGGCTGTGGTGTTTTGAGCGCCTTGAGTGAGGAGCTCCATGTTCGTTTTGTGTGGGTGCTCAAGCTGCTTGATTCCATCCCACTGGGCTCAATGGGCATGGGACCGGAAGTGACCCAACAGGGTTTCCTAGATAGCTGCCAGGACAGCTGATGGTATGTGAAGTTCATGAGGCAGGTGGAGTTGTTTTGGCACTGGAAGAGCTGTGCTGCTGCTTCGAACAGTTGCCATTCACCAGCACACTCCCTTCCCTAGGTGTCATATCCACTTTCAGACATATGTGCTGCCAGAGCACTTGGTTTCCATGGCAGCGGGAAATGGTTTGGGCACTGAACTTGTCTTTGGCTGTGGAGTTTTGAGCGCCTTGAGTGAGGAGCTCCATGTTCGTTTTGTGTGGGTGCTCAAGCTGCTTGATTCCATCCCGCTGGGCTCAATGGGCATGGGACCGGAAGTGAGCCAACAGGGTTTCCTAGATAGCTACCAGGACAGCTGATGGTATGTGAAGTTCATGAGGCAGGTGGAGTTGTTTTGGCACTGGAAGAGCTGTGCCGCTGCTTCGGACAGTTGCCATTCACCAGCACACTCCCTTCCCTAGGTGTCATATCCACTTTCAGACATATGTGCTGCCAGAGCACTTGGTTTCCATGGCAGCGGGAAATGGCTTGGGCACTGAACTTGTCTTTGGCTGTGGAGTTTTGAGCGCCTTGAGTGAGGAGCTCCATGTTCGTTTTGTGTGGGTGCTCAAGCTGCTTGATTCCATCCCGCTGGGCTCAATGGGCATGGGACCGGAAGTGAGCCAACAGGGTTTCCTAGATAGCTACCAGGACAGCTGATGGTATGTGAAGTTCATGAGGCAGGTGGAGTTGTTTTGGCACTGGAAGAGCTGTGCCGCTGCTTCGGACAGTTGCCATTCACCAGCACACTCCCTTCCCTAGGTGTCATATCCACTTTCAGACATATGTGCTGCCAGAGCACTTGGTTTCCATGGCAGCGGGAAATGGCTTGGGCACTGAACTTGTCTTTGGCTGTGGAGTTTTGAGCGCCTTGAGTGAGGAGCTCCATGTTCGTTTTGTGTGGGTGCTCAAGCTGCTTGATTCCATCCCACTGGGCTCAATGGGCATGGGACCGGAAGTGACCCAACAGGGTTTCCTAGATAGCTGCCAGGACAGCTGATGGTATGTGAAGTTCATGAGTCAGGTAGAGTTGTTTTGGCAGTGGAAGAGCTGTGCCGCTGCTTCGGACAGTTGCCATTCACCAGCACACTCCCTTCCCTAGGTGTCATATCCACTTTCAGACATATGTGCTGCCAGAGCACTTGGTTTCCATGGCAGCGGGAAATGGCTTGGGCACTGAACTTGTCTTTGGCTGTGGAGTTTTGAGCGCCTTGAGTGAGGAGCTCCATGTTCGTTTTGTGTGGGTGCTGAAGCTGCTTGATTCCATCCCACTGGGCTCAATGGGCATGGGACCGGAAGTGACCCAACAGGGTTTCCTAGATAGCTGCCAGGACAGCTGATGGTATGTGAAGTTCATGAGGCAGTTGGAGTTGTTTTGGCACTGGAAGAGCTGTGCTGCTGCTTCGGGCAGTTGCCATTCACCAACACACTCCCTTCCCTAGGTGTCATATCCACTTTCAGACATATGTGCTGCCAGAGCACTTGGTTTCCATGGCAGCGGGAAATGGCTTGGGCACTGAACTTGTCTTTGGCTGTGGTGTTTTGAGCGCCTTGAGTGAGGAGCTCCATGTTCGTTTTGTGTGGGTGCTCAAGCTGCTTGATTCCATCCCATTGGGCTCAAAGGGCATGGGACCGGAAGTGACCCAACAGGGTTTCCTAGATAGCTGCGAGGACAGCTGATGGTATGTGAAGTTCATGAGGCAGGTGGAGTTGTTTTGGCACTTTAAGAACTGTGCTGCTGCTTCAGGCAGTTGCCATTCACCAGCACACTCCCTTCCCTAGGTGTGATATCCACTTTCAGACATATGTGCTGCCAGAGCACTTGGTTTCCATGGCAGCGGGAAATGGCTTGGGCACTGAACTTGTCTTTGGCTGTGGTGTTTTGAGCGCCTTGAGTGAGGAGCTCCATGTTCGTTTTGTGTGGGTGCTCAAGCTGCTTGATTCCATCCCACTGGGCTCAAAGGGCATGGGACCGGAAGTGAGCCAACAGGGTTTCCTAGATAGCTGCAAGCACAGCTGATGGTATGTGAAGTTCATGAGGCAGGTGGAGTTGTTTTGGCACTTTAAGAACTGTGCTGCTGCTTCAGGCAGTTGCCATTCACCAGCACACTCCCTTCCCTAGGTGTCATATCCACTTTCAGACATATGTGCTGCCAGAGCACTTGGTTTCCATGGCAGCGGGAAATGGCTTGGGCACTGAACTTGTCTTTCGCCATGTAGTTTTGAGCGCCTTGAGTGAGGAGCTCCATGTTCGTTTTTTGTGGGTGCTGAAGCTGCTTGATTCCATCCCACTGGGCTCAATGGGCATGGGACCGGAAGTGAGCCAACAGGGTTTCCTAGACAGCTGCCAGGACAGCTGATGGTATGTGAAGTTCATGAGGCAGGTGAGTTGTTTTGGCACTGGAAGAGCTGTGCTGCTGCTTCGGGCAGTTGCCATTCACCAACACACTCCCTTCCCTAGGTGTCATATCCACTTTCAGACATATGTGCTGCCAGAGCACTTGGTTTGCATGGCAGCGGGAAATGGCTTGGGCACTGAACTTGTCTTTGGCTGTGGAGTTTTGTGCGCCTTGAGTGAGGAGCTCCATGTTCGTTTTGTGTGGGTGCTGAAGCTGCTTGATTCCATCCCACTGGGCTCAATGGGCATGGGACCGGAAGTGACCCAACAGGGTTTCCTAATAGCTGCCAGGACAGCTGATGGTATGTGAAGTTCATGAGGCAGGTGGAGTTGTTTTGGCAGTGGAAGAGCTGTGCTGCTGCTTCGGGCAGTTGCCATTCACCAACACACTCCCTTCCCTAGGTGTCATATCCATATTTGACATATGTGCTGCCAGAGCACTTGGTTTCCATGGCAGCGGGAAATGGCTTCGGCACTGAACTTGTCTTTGGCTGTGGTGTTTTGAGCGCCTTGAGTGAGGAGCTCCATGTTCGTTTTTTGTGGGTGCTGAAGCTGCTTGATTCCATCCCACTGGGCTCAATGGGCATGGGACCGGAAGTGACCCAACAGGGTTTCCTAGATAGCTGCCAGGACAGCTGATGGTATGTGAAGTTCATGAGGCAGGTGGAGTTGTTTTGGCACTGGAAGAGCTGTGCTGCTGCTTCGAACAGTTGCCATTCACCAGCACACTCCCTTCCCTAGGTGTCATATCCACTTTCAGACATATGTGCTGCCAGAGCACTTGGTTTCCATGGCAGCGGGAAATGGTTTGGGCACTGAACTTGTCTTTGGCTGTGGAGTTTTGAGCGCCTTGAGTGAGGAGCTCCATGTTCGTTTTGTGTGGGTGCTCAAGTTGCTTGATTCCATCCCGCTGGGCTCAATGGGCATGGGACCGGAAGTGAGCCAACAGGGTTTCCTAGATAGCTGCCAGGACAGCTGATGGTATGTGAAGTTCATGAGGCAGGTGGAGTTGTTTTGGCACTGGAAGAGCTGTGCTGCTGCTTCGGGCAGTTGCCATTCACCAACACACTCCCTTCCCTAGGTGTCATATCCACATTTGACATATGTGCTGCCAGAGCACTTGGTTTCCATGGCAGCGGGAAATGGCTTCGGCACTGAACTTGTCTTTGGCTGTGGTGTTTTGAGCGCCTTGAGTGAGGAGCTCCATGTTCGTTTTTTGTGGGTGCTGAAGCTGCTTGATTCCATCCCACTGGGCTCAATGGGCATGGGACCGGAAGTGACCCAACAGGGTTTCCTAGATAGCTGCCAGGACAGCTGATGGTATGTGAAGTTCATGAGGCAGGTGGAGTTGTTTTGGCACTGGAAGAGCTGTGCTGCTGCTTCGAACAGTTGCCATTCACCAGCACACTCCCTTCCCTAGGTGTCATATCCACTTTCAGACATATGTGCTGCCAGAGCACTTGGTTTCCATGGCAGCGGGAAATGGTTTGGGCACTGAACTTGTCTTTGGCTGTGGAGTTTTGAGCGCCTTGAGTGAGGAGCTCCATGTTCGTTTTGTGTGGGTGCTCAAGTTGCTTGATTCCATCCCGCTGGGCTCAATGGGCATGGGACCGGAAGTGAGCCAACAGGGTTTCCTAGATAGCTACCAGGACAGCTGATGGTATGTGAAGTTCATGAGGCAGGTGGAGTTGTTTTGGCACTGGAAGAGCTGTGCCGCTGCTTCGGACAGTTGCCATTCACCAGCACACTCCCTTCCCTAGGTGTCATATCCACTTTCAGACATATGTGCTGCCAGAGCACTTGGTTTCCATGGCAGCGGGAAATGGCTTGGGCACTGAACTTGTCTTTGGCTGTGGAGTTTTGAGCGCCTTGAGTGAGGAGCTCCATGTTCGTTTTGTGTGGGTGCTGAAGCTGCTTGATTCCATCCCACTGGGCTCAATGGGCATGGGACTGGAAGTGACCCAACAGGGTTTCCTAGATAGCTGCCAGGACAGCTGATGGTATGTGAAGTTCATGAGGCAGGCGGGGTTGTTTTGGCAGTGGAAGAGCTGTGCTGCTGCTTCGGGCAGTTGCCATTCACCAGCACACTCCCTTCCATAGGTGTCATATCCACTTTCAGACATATGTGCTGCCAGAGCACTTGGTTTTCATGGCAGAGGGAAATGGCTTGGGCACTGAACTTGTCTTTGGCCGTGGAGCTTTGAGCGCCTTTAGTGTGGAGCTCCATGTTCGTTTTGTGTGGGTGCTCAAGCTGCTTGATTCCATCCCACTGGGCTCAATGGGCATGGGACCGGAAGTGACCCAACAGGGTTTCCTAGATAGCTGCCAGGACAGCTGATGGTATGTGAAGTTCATGAGGCAGGTGGAGTTCTTTTGGCAGTGGAAGAACTGTGCTGCTGCTTCAGGCAGTTGCCATTCACCAGCACACTCCGTTACCTAGGTGTCATAACCACTTTCAGACATATGTGCTGCCAGAGCACTTGGTTTCCATGGCAGCGGGAAATGGCTTGGGCACTGAACTTGTCTTTGGCCGTGGAGTTTTGAGCGCCTTGAGTGAGGAGCTCCATGTTGGTTTTGTGTGGGTGCTGAAGCTGCTTGATTCCATCCCACTGGGCTCAATGGGCATGGGACCGGAAGTGACCCAACAGGGTTTCCTAGATAGCTGCCAGGACAGCTGATGGTATGTGAAGTTCATGAGGCAGTTGGAGTTGTTTTGGCAGTGGAAGAGCTGTGCTGCTGCTTCGGGCAGTTGCCATTCACCAACACACTCCCTTCCTTAGGTGTCATATCCACTTTCAGACATATGTGCTGCCAGAGCACTTGGTTTCCATGGCAGCGGGAAATGGCTTGGGCACTGAACTTGTCTTTGGCTGTGGTGTTTTGAGCGCCTTGAGTGAGGAGCTCCATGTTCGTTTTGTGTGGGTGCTCAAGCTGCTTGATTCCATCCCACTGGGCTCAATGGGCATGGGACCGGAAGTGACCCAACAGGGTTTCCTAGATAGCTGCCAGGACAGCTGATGGTATGTGAAGTTCATGAGTCAGGTGGAGTTGTTTTGGCACTGGAAGAACTGTGCTGCTGCTTCAGGCAGTTGCCATTCACCAGCACACTCCCTTCCCTAGGTGTCATATCCACTTTCAGACATATGTGCTGCCAGAGCACTTGGTTTCCATGGCAGCGGGAAATGGCTTGGGCACTGAACTTGTCTTTGGCCGTAGAGTTTTGTGCGCCTTGAGTGAGGAGCTCCATGTTCGTTTTGTGTGGGTGCTGAAGCTGCTTGATTCCATCCCACTGGGCTCAATGGGCATGGGACCGGAAGTGACCCAACAGGGTTTCCTAATAGCTGCCAGGACAGCTGATGGTATGTGAAGTTCATGAGGCAGGTGGAGTTGTTTTGGCAGTGGAAGAGCTGTGCTGCAGCTTCGGGCAGTTGCCATTCACCAACACACTCCCTTCCCTAGGTGTCATATCCACTTTCAGACATATGTGCTGCCAGAGTACTTGGTTTCCATGGCAGCGGGAAATGGTTTGGGCACTGAACTTGTCTTTGGCTGTGGAGTTTTGAGCGCCTTGAGTGAGGAGCTCCATGTTCGTTTTGTGTGGGTGCTCAAGCTGCTTGATTCCATCCCACTGGGCTCAATGGGCATGGGACCGGAAGTGACCCAACAGGGTTTCCTAGATAGCTGCCAGGACAGCTGATGGTATGTGAAGTTCATGAGTCAGGTAGAGTTGTTTTGGCAGTGGAAGAGCTGTGCCGCTGCTTCGGACAGTTGCCATTCACCAGCACACTCCCTTCCCTAGGTGTCATATCCACTTTCAGACATATGTGCTGCCAGAGCACTTGGTTTCCATAGCAGCGGGAAATGGCTTGGGCACTGAACTTGTCTTTGGCTGTGGAGTTTTGAGCGCCTTGAGTGAGGAGCTCCATGTTCGTTTTGTGTGGGTGCTCAAGCTGCTTGATTCCATCCCACTGGGCTCAATGGGCATGGGACCGGAAGTGACCCAACAGGGTTTCCTAGATAGCTGCCAGGACAGCTGATGGTATGTGAAGTTCATGAGTCAGGTAGAGTTGTTTTGGCAGTGGAAGAGCTGTGCCGCTGCTTCGGACAGTTGCCATTCACCAGCACACTCCCTTCCCTAGGTGTCATATCCACTTTCAGACATATGTGCTGCCAGAGCACTTGGTTTCCATGGCAGCGGGAAATGGCTTGGGCACTGAACTTGTCTTTGGCTGTGGAGTTTTGAGCGCCTTGAGTGAGGAGCTCCATGTTCGTTTTGTGTGGGTGCTGAAGCTGCTTGATTCCATCCCACTGGGCTCAATGGGCATGGGACCGGAAGTGACCCAACAGGGTTTCCTAGATAGCTGCCAGGACAGCTGATGGTATGTGAAGTTCATGAGGCAGGTGGAGTTGTTTTGGCAGTGGAAGAGCTGTGCTGCTGCTTCGGGCAGTTGCCATTCACCAGCACACTCCCTTCCCTAGGTGTCATATCCACTTTCAAACATATGTGCTGCCAGAGCACTTGGTTTCCATAGCAGCGGGAAATGGCTTGGGCACTGAACTTGTCTTTGGCTGTGGAGTTTTGAGCGCCTTGAGTGAGGAGCTCCATGTTCGTTTTGTGTGGGTGCTGAAGCTGCTTGATTCCATCCCACTGGGCTCAATGGGCATGGGACCGGAAGTGACCCAACAGGGTTTCCTAGATAGCTGCCAGGACAGCTGATGGTATGTGAAGTTCATGAGGTAGGCGGGGTTGTTTTGGCAGTGGAAGAGCTGTGCTGCTGCTTCGGGCAGTTGCCATTCACCAGCACACTCCCTTCCCTAGGTGTCATATCCACTTTCAGACATATGTGCTGCCAGAGCACTTGGTTTCCATGGCAGCGGGAAATGGCTTGGGCACTGAACTTGTCTTTGGCCGTGGAGTTTTGAGCGCCTTGTGTGAGGAGCTCCATGTTCGTTTTGTGTGGGTGCTCAAGCTGCTTGATTCCATCCCACTGGGCTCAATGGGCATGGGACCGGAAGTGACCCAACAGGGTTTCCTAGATAGCTGCCAGGACAGCTGATGATATGTGAAGTTCATGAGGCAGGCGGGGTTGTTTTGGCACTGGAAGAGCTGTGCTGCTGCTTCGGGCAGTTGCCATTCACCAGCACACTCCCTTCCCTAGGTGTCATATCCACTTTCAAACATATGTGCTGCCAGAGCACTTGGTTTGCATGGCAGCGGGAAATGGCTTGGGCACTGAACTTGTCTTTGGCTGTGGAGTTTTGAGCGCCTTGAGTGAGGAGCTCCATGTTCGTTTTGTGTGGGTGCTGAAGCTGCTTGATTCCATCCCACTGGGCTCAATGGGCATGGGACTGGAAGTGACCCAACAGGGTTTCCTAGATAGCTGCCAGGACAGCTGATGGTATGTGAAGTTCATGAGGCAGGCGGGGTTGTTTTGGCACTTGAAGAGCTGTGCCACTGCTTCGGACAGTTGCCATTCACCAGCACACTCCCTTCCCTAGGTGTCATATCCACTTTCAGACATATGTGCTGCCAGAGCACTTGGTTTCCATGGCAGCGGGAAATGGCTTGGGCACTGAACTTGTCTTTGGCCGTGGAATTTTGTGCGCCTTGAGTGAGGAGCTCCATGTTCGATTCGTGTAGGTGCTCAAGCTGCTTGATTCCATCCCACTGGGCTCAATGGGCATGGGACCGGAAGTGACCCAACAGGGTTTCCTAGATAGCTGCCAGGACAGCTGATGGTATGTGAAGTTCATGAGGCAGGCGGGGTTGTTTTGGCAGTGGAAGAGCTGTGCTGCTGCTTCGGGCAGTTGCCATTCACCAGCACACTCCCTTCCCTAGGTGTCATATCCACTTTCAAACATATGTGCTGCCAGAGCACTTGGTTTCCATGGCAGCGGGAAATGGCTTGGGCACTGAACTTGTCTTTGGCTGTGGAGTTTTGAGCGCCTTGAGTGAGGAGCTCCATGTTCGTTTTGTGTGGGTGCTCAAGCTGCTTGATTCCATCCCACTGGGCTCAATGGGCATGGGACCGGAAGTGACCCAACAGGGTTTCCTAGATAGCTGCCAGGACAGCTGATGGTATGTGAAGTTCATGAGGCAGGTTGAGTTGTTTTGGCAGTGGAAGAGCTGTGCCGCTGCTTCGGACAGTTGCCATTCACCAGCACACTCCCTTCCCTAGGTGTCATATCCACTTTCAGACATATGTGCTGCCAGAGCACTTGGTTTCCATAGCAGCGGGAAATGGCTTGGGCACTGAACTTGTCTTTGGCTGTGGAGTTTTGAGCGCCTTGAGTGAGGAGCTCCATGTTCGTTTTGTGTGGGTGCTGAAGCTGCTTGATTCCATCCCACTGGGCTCAATGGGCATGGGACCGGAAGTGACCCAACAGGGTTTCCTAGATAGCTGCCAGGACAGCTGATGGTATGTGAAGTTCATGAGGCAGGTGGAGTTGTTTTGGCAGTGGAAGAACTGTGTTGCTTCCTCGGGCAGTTGCCATTCACCAACACACTCCCTTCCCTAGGTGTCATATCCACTTTCAAACATATGTGCTGCCAGAGCACTTGGTTTCCATGGCAGCGGGAAATGGCTTGGGTACTGAACTTGTCTTTGGCTGTGGAGTTTTGAGCGCCTTGAGTGAGGAGCTCCATGTTCGTTTTGTGTGGGTGCTGAAGCTGCTTGATTCCATCCCACTGGGCTCAATGGGCATGGGACCGGAAGTGAGCCAACAGGGTTTCCTAGACAGCTGCCAGGACAGCTGATAGTATGTGAAGTTCATGAGGCAGGTGAGTTGTTTTGGCAGTGGAAGAGCTGTGCCGCTGCTTCGGACAGTTGCCATTCACCAGCACACTCCCTTCCCTAGGTGTCATATCCACTTTCAGACATATGTGCTGCCAGAGCACTTGGTTTGCATGGCAGCGGGAAATGGCTTGGGCACTGAACTTGTCTTTGGCTGTGGAGTTTTGAGCGCCTTGAGTGAGGAGCTCCATGTTCGTTTTGTGTGGGTGCTGAAGCTGCTTGATTCCATCCCACTGGGCTCAATGGGCATGGGACCGGAAGTGACCCAACAGGGTTTCCTAGATAGCTGCCAGGACAGCTGATGGTATGTGAAGTTCATGAGGTAGGCGGGGTTGTTTTGGCAGTGGAAGAGCTGTGCTGCTGCTTCGGGCAGTTGCCATTCACCAGCACACTCCCTTCCCTAGGTGTCATATCCACTTTCAGACATATGTGCTGCCAGAGCACTTGGTTTGCATGGCAGCGGGAAATGGCTTGGGCACTGAACTTGTCTTTGGCCGTGGAGTTTTGAGCGCCTTGTGTGAGGAGCTCCATGTTCGTTTTGTGTGGGTGCTCAAGCTGCTTGATTCCATCCCACTGGGCTCAATGGGCATGGGACCGGAAGTGACCCAACAGGGTTTCCTAGATAGCTGCCAGGACAGCTGATGATATGTGAAGTTCATGAGGCAGGCGGGGTTGTTTTGGCAGTGGAAGAGCTGTGCTGCTGCTTCGGGCAGTTGCCATTCACCAGCACACTCCCTTCCCTAGGTGTCATATCCACTTTCAAACATATGTGCTGCCAGAGCAATTGCTTTCCATGGCAGCGGGAAATGGCTTGGGCACTGAACTTGTCTTTGGCTGTGGAGTTTTGAGCGCCTTGAGTGAGGAGCTCCATGTTCGTTTTGTGTGGGTGCTGAAGCTGCTTGATTCCATCCCACTGGGCTCAATGGGCATGGGACTGGAAGTGACCCAACAGGGTTTCCTAGATAGCTGCCAGGACAGCTGATGGTATGTGAAGTTCATGAGGCAGGCGGGGTTGTTTTGGCACTTGAAGAGCTGTGCCACTGCTTCGGACAGTTGCCATTCACCAGCACACTCCCTTCCCTAGGTGTCATATCCACTTTCAAACATATGTGCTGCCAGAGCACTTGGTTTCCATGGCAGCGGGAAATGGCTTGGGCACTGAACTTGTCTTTGGCCGTGGAATTTTGAGCGCCTTGAGTGAGGAGCTTCATGTTCGATTCGTGTAGGTGCTCAAGCTGCTTGATTCCATCCCACTGGGCTCAATGGGCATGGGACCGGAAGTGACCCAACAGGGTTTCCTAGATAGCTGCCAGGACAGCTGATGGTATGTGAAGTTCATGAGGCAGGTGGAGTTGTTTTGGCAGTGGAAGAGCTGTGCTGCTGCTTCGGGCAGTTGCCATTCACCAACACACTCCCTTCCCTAGGTGTCATATCCACTTTCAGACATATGTGCTGCCAGAGCACTTGGTTTCCATGGCAGCGGGAAATGGCTTGGGCACTGAACTTGTCTTTGGCTGTGGAGTTTTGAGCGCCTTGAGTGAGGAGCTCCATGTTCGTTTTGTGTGGGTGCTGAAGCTGCTTGATTCCATCCCACTGGGCTCAATGGGCATGGGACCGGAAGTGACCCAACAGGGTTTCCTAGATAGCTGCCAGGACAGCTGATGGTATGTGAAGTTCATGAGGTAGGCAGGGTTGGTTTGACAGTGGAAGAGCTGTGCTGCTGCTTCGGGCAGTTGCCATTCACCAGCACACTCCCTTCCCTAGGTGTCATATCTACTTTCAGACATATGTGCTGCCAGAGCACTTGGTTTCCATGGCAGCGGGAAATGGCTTGGGCACTGAACTTGTCTTTGGCCGTGGAGTTTTGAGCGCCTTGAGTGAGGAGCTCCATGTTCGTTTTGTGTGGGTGCTGAGCTGCTTGATTCCGTCCCACTGGGCTCAATGGGCATGGGATCGGAAGTGACCCAACAGGGTTTCCTAGATAGCTGCCAGGACAGCTGATGGTATGTGAAGTTCATGAGGCAGGTGAGTTGTTTTGGCACTGGAAGAGCTGTGCTGCTGCTTCGGGCAGTTGCCATTCACCAACACACTCCCTTCCCTAGGTGTCATATCCACTTTCAGACATATGTGCTGCCAGAGCACTTGGTTTCCATGGCAGCGGGAAATGGCTTGGGCACTGAACTTGTCTTTGGCCGTGGAGTTTTGTGTGTCTTGAGTGAGGAGCTCCATGTTCGTTTTGTGTGGGTGCTGAAGCTGCTTGATTCCATCCCACTGGGCTCAATGGGCATGGGACCGGAAGTGACCCAACAGGGTTTCCTAGATAGCTGCCAGGACAGCTGATGGTATGTGAAGTTCATGAGGCAGGTGAGGTGTTTTGGCAGTGGAAGAGCTGTGCTGCTGCTACGGGCAGTTGCCATTCACCAACACACTCCCTTCCCTAGGTGTCATATCCACTTTCAGACATATGTGCTGCCAGAGCACTTGGTTTCCATGGCAGCGGGAAATGGCTTGGGCACTGAACTTGTCTTTGGCCGTGGAGTTTTGTGTGCCTTGAGTGAGGAGCTCCATGTTCGTTTTGTGTGGGTGCTCAAGCTGCTTGATTCGATCCCACTGGGCTCAATGGGCATGATACCGGAAGTGACCCAACAGGGTTTCCTAGATAGCTGCCAGGACAGCTGATGGTATGTGAAGTTCATGAGGCAGGTGGAGTTGTTTTGGCAGTGGAAGAGCTGTGCTGCTGCTTCGGGCAGTTGCCATTCACCACCACACTCCCTTCCCTAGGTGTCATATCCACTTTCAGACATATGTGCTGCCAGAGCACTTGGTTTCCATGGCAGCGGGAAATGGCTTGGGCACTGAACTTATCTTTCGCCATGTAGTTTTGAGCGCCTTGAGTGAGGAGCTCCATGTTCGTTTTGTGTGGGTGCTGAAGCTGCTTGATTCCATCCCACTGGGCTCAATGGGCATGGGACTGGAAGTGACCCAACAGGGTTTCCTAGATAGCTGCCAGGACAGCTGATGGTATGTGAAGTTCATGAGGCAGGCGGGGTTGTTTTGGCAGTGGAAGAGCTGTGCTGCTGCTTCGGGCAGTTGCCATTCACCAGCACACTCCCTTCCCTAGGTGTCATATCCACTTTCAGACATATGTGCTGCCAGAGCACTTGGTTTTCATGGCAGAGGGAAATGGCTTGGGCACTGAACTTGTCTTTGGCCGTGGAGCTTTGAGCGCCTTGAGTGAGGAGCTCCATGTTCGTTTTGTGTGGGTGCTCAAGCTGCTTGATTCCATCCCACTGGGCTCAATGGGCATGGGACCGGAAGTGACCCAACAGGGTTTCCTAGATAGCTGCCAGGACAGCTGATGGTATGTGAAGTTCATGAGGCAGGTGGAGTTCTTTTGGCAGTGGAAGAACTGTGCTGCTGCTTCAGGCAGTTGCCATTCACCAGCACACTCCGTTACCTAGGTGTCATAACCACTTTCAGACATATGTGCTGCCAGAGCACTTGGTTTCCATGGCAGCGGGAAATGGCTTGGGCACTGAACTTGTCTTTGGCCGTGGAGTTTTGAGCGCCTTGAGTGAGGAGCTCCATGTTGGTTTTGTGTGGGTGCTGAAGCTGCTTGATTCCATCCCACTGGGCTCAATGGGCATGGGACCGGAAGTGACCCAACAGGGTTTCCTAGATAGCTGCCAGGACAGCTGATGGTATGTGAAGTTCATGAGGAAGTTGGAGTTGTTTTGGCAGTGGAAGAGCTGTGCTGCTGCTTCGGGCAGTTGCCATTCACCAACACACTCCCTTCCTTAGGTGTCATATCCACTTTCAGACATATGTGCTGCCAGAGCACTTGGTTTCCATGGCAGCGGGAAATGGCTTGGGCACTGAACTTGTCTTTGGCTGTGGTGTTTTGAGCGCCTTGAGTGAGGAGCTCCATGTTCGTTTTGTGTGGGTGCTCAAGCTGCTTGATTCCATCCCACTGGGCTCAATGGGCATGGGACCGGAAGTGACCCAACAGGGTTTCCTAGATAGCTGCCAGGACAGCTGATGGTATGTGAAGTTCATGAGTCAGGTGGAGTTGTTTTGGCACTGGAAGAACTGTGCTGCTGCTTCAGGCAGTTGCCATTCACCAGCACACTCCCTTCCCTAGGTGTCATATCCACTTTCAGACATATGTGCTGCCAGAGCACTTGGTTTCCATGGCAGCGGGAAATGGCTTGGGCACTGAACTTGTCTTTGGCCGTAGAGTTTTGTGCGCCTTGAGTGAGGAGCTCCATGTTCGTTTTGTGTGGGTGCTGAAGCTGCTTGATTCCATCCCACTGGGCTCAATGGGCATGGGACCGGAAGTGACCCAACAGGGTTTCCTAATAGCTGCCAGGACAGCTGATGGTATGTGAAGTTCATGAGGCAGGTGGAGTTGTTTTGGCAGTGGAAGAGCTGTGCTGCAGCTTCGGGCAGTTGCCATTCACCAACACACTCCCTTCCCTAGGTGTCATATCCACTTTCAGACATATGTGCTGCCAGAGTACTTGGTTTCCATGGCAGCGGGAAATGGTTTGGGCACTGAACTTGTCTTTGGCTGTGGAGTTTTGAGCGCCTTGAGTGAGGAGCTCCATGTTCGTTTTGTGTGGGTGCTCAAGCTGCTTGATTCCATCCCACTGGGCTCAATGGGCATGGGACCGGAAGTGACCCAACAGGGTTTCCTAGATAGCTGCCAGGACAGCTGATGGTATGTGAAGTTCATGAGTCAGGTAGAGTTGTTTTGGCAGTGGAAGAGCTGTGCCGCTGCTTCGGACAGTTGCCATTCACCAGCACACTCCCTTCCCTAGGTGTCATATCCACTTTCAGACATATGTGCTGCCAGAGCACTTGGTTTCCATGGCAGCGGGAAATGGCTTGGGCACTGAACTTGTCTTTGGCTGTGGAGTTTTGAGCGCCTTGAGTGAGGAGCTCCATGTTCGTTTTGTGTGGGTGCTCAAGCTGCTTGATTCCATCCCACTGGGCTCAATGGGCATGGGACCGGAAGTGACCCAACAGGGTTTCCTAGATAGCTGCCAGGACAGCTGATGGTATGTGAAGTTCATGAGTCAGGTAGAGTTGTTTTGGCAGTGGAAGAGCTGTGCCGCTGCTTCGGACAGTTGCCATTCACCAGCACACTCCCTTCCCTAGGTGTCATATCCACTTTCAGACATATGTGCTGCCAGAGCACTTGGTTTCCATGGCAGCGGGAAATGGCTTGGGCACTGAACTTGTCTTTGGCTGTGGAGTTTTGAGCGCCTTGAGTGAGGAGCTCCATGTTCGTTTTGTGTGGGTGCTGAAGCTGCTTGATTCCATCCCACTGGGCTCAATGGGCATGGGACCGGAAGTGACCCAACAGGGTTTCCTAGATAGCTGCCAGGACAGCTGATGGTATGTGAAGTTCATGAGGCAGGTGGAGTTGTTTTAGCACTGGAAGAGCTGTGCTGCTGCTTCGGGCAGTTGCCATTCACCAGCACACTCCCTTCCCTAGGTGTCATATCCACTTTCAAACATATGTGCTGCCAGAGCACTTGGTTTCCATAGCAGCGGGAAATGGCTTGGGCACTGAACTTGTCTTTGGCTGTGGAGTTTTGAGCGCCTTGAGTGAGGAGCTCCATGTTCGTTTTGTGTGGGTGCTGAAGCTGCTTGATTCCATCCCACTGGGCTCAATGGGCATGGGACCGGAAGTGACCCAACAGGGTTTCCTAGATAGCTGCCAGGACAGCTGATGGTATGTGAAGTTCATGAGGCAGGTGGAGTTGTTTTGGCAGTGGAAGAACTGTGTTGCTTCCTCGGGCAGTTGCCATTCACCAACACACTCCCTTCCCTAGGTGTCATATCCACTTTCAAACATATGTGCTGCCAGAGCACTTGGTTTCCATGGCAGCGGGAAATGGCTTGGGTACTGAACTTGTCTTTGGCTGTGGAGTTTTGAGCGCCTTGAGTGAGGAGCTCCATGTTCGTTTTGTGTGGGTGCTGAAGCTGCTTGATTCCATCCCACTGGGCTCAATGGGCATGGGACCAGAAGTGAGCCAACAGGGTTTCCTAGACAGCTGCCAGGACAGCTGATGGTATGTGAAGTTCATGAGGCAGGTGGAGTTGTTTTGGCAGTGGAAGAGCTGTGCCGCTGCTTCGGACAGTTGCCATTCACCAGCACACTCCCTTCCCTAGGTGTCATATCCACTTTCAGACATATGTGCTGCCAGAGCACTTGGTTTGCATGGCAGCGGGAAATGGCTTGGGCACTGAACTTGTCTTTGGCTGTGGAGTTTTGAGCGCCTTGAGTGAGGAGCTCCATGTTCGTTTTGTGTGGGTGCTGAAGCTGCTTGATTCCATCCCACTGGGCTCAATGGGCATGGGACCGGAAGTGACCCAACAGGGTTTCCTAGATAGCTGCCAGGACAGCTGATGGTATGTGAAGTTCATGAGGTAGGCGGGGTTGTTTTGGCAGTGGAAGAGCTGTGCTGCTGCTTCGGGCAGTTGCCATTCACCAGCACACTCCCTTCCCTAGGTGTCATATCCACTTTCAGACATATGTGCTGCCAGAGCACTTGGTTTCCATGGCAGCGGGAAATGGCTTGGGCACTGAACTTGTCTTTGGCCGTGGAGTTTTGAGCGCCTTGTGTGAGGAGCTCCATGTTCGTTTTGTGTGGGTGCTCAAGCTGCTTGATTCCATCCCACTGGGCTCAATGGGCATGGGACCGGAAGTGACCCAACAGGGTTTCCTAGATAGCTGCCAGGACAGCTGATGATATGTGAAGTTCATGAGGCAGGCGGGGTTGTTTTGGCACTGGAAGAGCTGTGCTGCTGCTTCGGGCAGTTGCCATTCACCAGCACACTCCCTTCCCTAGGTGTCATATCCACTTTCAAACATATGTGCTGCCAGAGCACTTGCTTTCCATGGCAGCGGGAAATGGCTTGGGCACTGAACTTGTCTTTGGCTGTGGAGTTTTGAGCGCCTTGAGTGAGGAGCTCCATGTTCGTTTTGTGTGGGTGCTGAAGCTGCTTGATTCCATCCCACTGGGCTCAATGGGCATGGGACTGGAAGTGACCCAACAGGGTTTCCTAGATAGCTGCCAGGACAGCTGATGGTATGTGAAGTTCATGAGGCAGGCGGGGTTGTTTTGGCACTTGAAGAGCTGTGCCACTGCTTCGGACAGTTGCCATTCACCAGCACACTCCCTTCCCTAGGTGTCATATCCACTTTCAGACATATGTGCTGCCAGAGCACTTGGTTTCCATGGCAGCGGGAAATGGCTTGGGCACTGAACTTGTCTTTGGCCGTGGAATTTTGAGCGCCTTGAGTGAGGAGCTCCATGTTCGATTCGTGTAGGTGCTCAAGCTGCTTGATTCCATCCCACTGGGCTCAATGGGCATGGGACCGGAAGTGACCCAACAGGGTTTCCTAGATAGCTGCCAGGACAGCTGATGGTATGTGAAGTTCATGAGGCAGGCGGGGTTGTTTTGGCAGTGGAAGAGCTGTGCTGCTGCTTCGGGCAGTTGCCATTCACCAGCACACTCCCTTCCCTAGGTGTCATATCCACTTTCAAACATATGTGCTGCCAGAGCACTTGGTTTCCATGGCAGCGGGAAATGGCTTGGGCACTGAACTTGTCTTTGGCTGTGGAGTTTTGAGCGCCTTGAGTGAGGAGCTCCATGTTCGTTTTGTGTGGGTGCTCAAGCTGCTTGATTCCATCCCACTGGGCTCAATGGGCATGGGACCGGAAGTGACCCAACAGGGTTTCCTAGATAGCTGCCAGGACAGCTGATGGTATGTGAAGTTCATGAGGTAGGTGGAGTTGTTTTGGCACTGGAAGAGCTGTGCCGCTGCTTCGGACAGTTGCCATTCACCAGCACACTCCCTTCCCTAGGTGTCATATCCACTTTCAGACATATGTGCTGCCAGAGCACTTGGTTTCCATAGCAGCGGGAAATGGCTTGGGCACTGAACTTGTCTTTGGCTGTGGAGTTTTGAGCGCCTTGAGTGAGGAGCTCCATGTTCGTTTTGTGTGGGTGCTGAAGCTGCTTGATTCCATCCCACTGGGCTCAATGGGCATGGGACCGGAAGTGACCCAACAGGGTTTCCTAGATAGCTGCCAGGACAGCTGATGGTATGTGAAGTTCATGAGGCAGGTGGAGTTGTTTTGGAAGTGGAAGAACTGTGTTGCTTCCTCGGGCAGTTGCCATTCACCAACACACTCCCTTCCCTAGGTGTCATATCCACTTTCAAACATATGTGCTGCCAGAGCACTTGGTTTCCATGGCAGCGGGAAATGGCTTGGGTACTGAACTTGTCTTTGGCTGTGGAGTTTTGAGCGCCTTGAGTGAGGAGCTCCATGTTCGTTTTGTGTGGGTGCTGAAGCTGCTTGATTCCATCCCACTGGGCTCAATGGGCATGGGACCGGAAGTGAGCCAACAGGGTTTCCTAGACAGCTGCCAGGACAGCTGATAGTATGTGAAGTTCATGAGGCAGGTGAGTTGTTTTGGCAGTGGAAGAGCTGTGCCGCTGCTTCGGACAGTTGCCATTCACCAGCACACTCCCTTCCCTAGGTGTCATATCCACTTTCAGACATATGTGCTGCCAGAGCACTTGGTTTGCATGGCAGCGGGAAATGGCTTGGGCACTGAACTTGTCTTTGGCTGTGGAGTTTTGAGCGCCTTGAGTGAGGAGCTCCATGTTCGTTTTGTGTGGGTGCTGAAGCTGCTTGATTCCATCCCACTGGGCTCAATGGGCATGGGACCGGAAGTGACCCAACAGGGTTTCCTAGATAGCTGCCAGGACAGCTGATGGTATGTGAAGTTCATGAGGTAGGCGGGGTTGTTTTGGCAGTGGAAGAGCTGTGCTGCTGCTTCGGGCAGTTGCCATTCACCAGCACACTCCCTTCCCTAGGTGTCATATCCACTTTCAGACATATGTGCTGCCAGAGCACTTGGTTTGCATGGCAGCGGGAAATGGCTTGGGCACTGAACTTGTCTTTGGCCGTGGAGTTTTGAGCGCCTTGTGTGAGGAGCTCCATGTTCGTTTTGTGTGGGTGCTCAAGCTGCTTGATTCCATCCCACTGGGCTCAATGGGCATGGGACCGGAAGTGACCCAACAGGGTTTCCTAGATAGCTGCCAGGACAGCTGATGATATGTGAAGTTCATGAGGCAGGCGGGGTTGTTTTGGCACTGGAAGAGCTGTGCTGCTGCTTCGGGCAGTTGCCATTCACCAGCACACTCCCTTCCCTAGGTGTCATATCCACTTTCAAACATATGTGCTGCCAGAGCAATTGCTTTCCATGGCAGCGGGAAATGGCTTGGGCACTGAACTTGTCTTTGGCCGTGGAGCTTTGAGCGCCTTTAGTGTGGAGCTCCATGTTCGTTTTGTGTGGGTGCTGAAGCTGCTTGATTCCATCCCACTGGGCTCAATGGGCATGGGACTGGAAGTGACCCAACAGGGTTTCCTAGATAGCTGCCAGGACAGCTGATGGTATGTGAAGTTCATGAGGCAGGCGGGGTTGTTTTGGCACTGGAAGAGCTGTGCCACTGCTTCGGACAGTTGCCATTCACCAGCACACTCCCTTCCCTAGGTGTCATATCCACTTTCAAACATATGTGCTGCCAGAGCACTTGGTTTCCATGGCAGCGGGAAATGGCTTGGGCACTGAACTTGTCTTTGGCCGTGGAATTTTGAGCGCCTTGAGTGAGGAGCTTCATGTTCGATTCGTGTAGGTGCTCAAGCTGCTTGATTCCATCCCACTGGGCTCAATGGGCATGGGACCGGAAGTGAGCCAACAGGGTTTCCTAGATAGCTGCCAGGACAGCTGATGGTATGTGAAGTTCATGAGGCAGGTGGAGTTGTTTTGGCAGTGGAAGAGCTGTGCTGCTGCTTCGGGCAGTTGCCATTCACCAACACACTCCCTTCCCTAGGTGTCATATCCACTTTCAGACATATGTGCTGCCAGAGCACTTGGTTTCCATGGCAGCGGGAAATGGCTTGGGCACTGAACTTGTCTTTGGCTGTGGAGTTTTGAGCGCCTTGAGTGAGGAGCTCCATGTTCGTTTTGTGTGGGTGCTGAAGCTGCTTGATTCCATCCCACTGGGCTCAATGGGCATGGGACCGGAAGTGACCCAACAGGGTTTCCTAGATAGCTGCCAGGACAGCTGATGGTATGTGAAGTTCATGAGGTAGGCAGGGTTGGTTTGACAGTGGAAGATCTGTGCTGCTGCTTCGGGCAGTTGCCATTCACCAGCACACTCCCTTCCCTAGGTGTCATATCTACTTTCAGACATATGTGCTGCCAGAGCACTTGGTTTCCATGGCAGCGGGAAATGGCTTGGGCACTGAACTTGTCTTTGGCCGTGGAGTTTTGAGCGCCTTGAGTGAGGAGCTCCATGTTCGTTTTGTGTGGGTGCTGAGCTGCTTGATTCCGTCCCACTGGGCTCAATGGGCATGGGATCGGAAGTGACCCAACAGGGTTTCCTAGATAGCTGCCAGGACAGCTGATGGTATGTGAAGTTCATGAGGCAGGTGAGTTGTTTTGGCACTGGAAGAGCTGTGCTGCTGCTTCGGGCAGTTGCCATTCACCAACACACTCCCTTCCCTAGGTGTCATATCCACTTTCAGACATATGTGCTGCCAGAGCACTTGGTTTCCATGGCAGCGGGAAATGGCTTGGGCACTGAACTTGTCTTTGGCCGTGGAGTTTTGTGTGCCTTGAGTGAGGAGCTCCATGTTCGTTTTGTGTGGGTGCTGAAGCTGCTTGATTCCATCCCACTGGGCTCAATGGGCATGGGACCGGAAGTGACCCAACAGGGTTTCCTAGATAGCTGCCAGGACAGCTGATGGTATGTGAAGTTCATGAGGCAGGTGAGGTGTTTTGGCAGTGGAAGAGCTGTGCTGCTGCTACGGGCAGTTGCCATTCACCAACACACTCCCTTCCCTAGGTGTCATATCCACTTTCAGACATATGTGCTGCCAGAGCACTTGGTTTCCATGGCAGCGGGAAATGGCTTGGGCACTGAACTTGTCTTTGGCCGTGGAGTTTTGTGTGCCTTGAGTGAGGAGCTCCATGTTCGTTTTGTGTGGGTGCTCAAGCTGCTTGATTCGATCCCACTGGGCTCAATGGGCATGATACCGGAAGTGACCCAACAGGGTTTCCTAGATAGCTGCCAGGACAGCTGATGGTATGTGAAGTTCATGAGGCAGGTGGAGTTGTTTTGGCAGTGGAAGAGCTGTGCTGCTGCTTCGGGCAGTTGCCATTCACCACCACACTCCCTTCCCTAGGTGTCATATCCACTTTCAGACATATGTGCTGCCAGAGCACTTGGTTTCCATGGCAGCGGGAAATGGCTTGGGCACTGAACTTATCTTTCGCCATGTAGTTTTGAGCGCCTTGAGTGAGGAGCTCCATGTTCGTTTTGTGTGGGTGCTGAAGCTGCTTGATTCCATCCCCCTGGGCTCAATGGGAATGGGACCGGAAGTGAGCCAACAGGGTTTCCTAGATAGCTGCCAGGACAGCTGATGGTATGTGAAGTTCATGAGGCAGGTGGAGGTGTTTTGGCACTGGAAGAGCTGTGCTGCTGCTTCGGACAGTTGCCATTCACCAGCACACTCCCTTCCCTAGGTGTCATATCCACTTTCAGACATATGTGCTGCCAGAGCACTTGGTTTCCATGGCAGCGGGAAATGGCTTGGGCACTGAACTTGTCTTTCGCCATGTAGTTTTGAGCGCCTTGAGTGAGGAGCTCCATGTTCGTTTTGTGTGGGTGCTCAAGCTGCTTGATTCCATCCCACTGGGCTCAATGGGCATGGGACCGGAAGTGACCCAACAGGGTTTCCTAGATAGCTGCCAGTTCAGCTGATGGTATGTGTAGTTCATGAGGCAGGTGGAGTTGTTTTGGCAGTGGAAGAGCTGTGCTGCTGCTTCGGGCAGTTGCCATTCACCACCACACTCCCTTCCCTAGGTGTCATATCCACTTTCAGACATATGTGCTGCCAGAGCACTTGGTTTCCATGGCAGCGGGAAATGGCTTGGGCACTGAACTTGTCTTTGGCCGTGGAGTTTTGTGTGCCTTGAGTGAGGAGCTCCATGTTCGTTTTGTGTGGGTGCTGAAGCTGCTTGATTGCATCCCACAGGGCTCAATGGGCATGGGACCGGAAGTGACCCAACAAGGTTTCCTAGATAGCTGCCAGGACAGCTGATGGTATGTGAAGTTCATGAGGCAGTTGGAGTTGTTTTGGCAGTGGAAGAGCTGTGCTGCTGCTTTGGGCCGTTGCCATTCACCAACACACTCCCTTCCCTAGGTGTCACATCCACTTTCAGACATATGTGCTGCCAGAGCACTTGGTTTCCATGGCAGCGGGAAATGGCCTGGGCACTGAAATTGTCTTTGGCTGTGGAGTTTTGAGCGCCTTGAGTGAGGAGCTCCATGTTCGTTTTGTGTGGGTGCTCAAGCTGCTTGATTCCATCCCACTGGGCTCAATGGGCATGGGACCGGAAGTGACCCAACAGGGTTTCCTAGATAGCTGCCAGGACAGCTGATGGTATGTGAAGTTCATGAGGCAGGTGGAGTTGTTTTGGAAGTGGAAGAGCTGTGCTGCTGCTTCGGACAGTTGCCATTCACCAGCACACTCCCTTCCCTAGGTGTCATATCCACTTTCAGACATATGTGCTGCCAGAGCACTTGGTTTCCATGGCAGCGGGAAATGGCTTGGGCACTAAACTTGTCTTTGGCCGTGGAGTTTTGAGCGCCTTGAGTGAGGAGCTCCATGTTCCTTTTGTGTGGGTGCTGAAGCTGCTTGATTCCATCCCACTGGGCTCAATGGGCATGGGATCGGAAGTGACCCAACAGGGTTTCCTAGATAGCTGCCAGGACAGCTGATGGTATGTGAAGTTCATGAGGCAGGTGAGTTGTTTTGGCGCTGGAAGAGCTGTGCTGCTGCTTCGGGCAGTTGCCATTCACCAACACACTCCCTTCCCTAGGTGTCATATCCACTTTCAGACATATGTGCTGCCAGAGCACTTGGTTTCCATGGCAGCGGGAAATGGCTTGGGCACTGAACTTGTCTTTGGCTGTGCAGTTTTGAGCGCCTTGAGTGAGGAGCTCCATGTTCGTTTTGTGTGGGTGCTGAAGCTGCTTGATTCCATCCCACTGGGCTCAATGGGCATGGGACCAGAAGTGACCCAACAGGGTTTCCTAGATAGCTGCCAGGACAGCTGATGGTATGTGAAGTTCATGAGGCAGTTGGAGTTGTTTTGGAAGTGGAAGAGCTGTGCTGCTGCTTCGGGCCGTTGCCATTCACCAACACACTCCCTTCCCTAGGTGTCACATCCACTTTCAGACATATGTGCTGCCAGAGCACTTGGTTTCCATGGCAGCGGGAAATGGCTTGGGCACTGAACTTGTCTTTGGCCATGTAGTTTTGAGCGCCTTGAGTGAGGAGCTCCATGTTCGTTTTGTGTGGGTGCTCAAGCTGCTTGATTCCATCCCACTGGGCTCAATGGGCATGGGACCGGAAGTGACCCAACAGGGTTTCCTAGATAGCTGCCAGTTCAGCTGATGGTATGTGAAGTTCATGAGGCAAGTGGAGTTGTTTTGGCAGTGGAAGAGCTGTGCTGCTGCTTCGGGCAGTTGCCATTCACCAACACACTCCCTTCCCTAGGTGTCATATCCACTTTCAGACATATGTGCTGCCAGAGCACTTGGTTTCCATGGCAGCGGGAAATGGCTTGGGCACTGAACTTGTCTTTGGCTGTGGAGTTTTGTGTGCCTTGAGTGAGGAGTTCCATGTTCGTTTTGTGTGGGTGCTCAAGCTGCTTGATTCCATCCCACTGGGCTCAATGGGCATGGGACCGGAAGTGAGCCAACAGGGTTTCCTAGACAGCTGCCAGGACAGCTGATGGTATGTGAAGTTCATGAGGCAGGTGGAGTTGTTTTGGCACTGGAAGAACTGTGTTGCTGCTCGGAAAGTTGCCATTCACCAACACACTCCCTTCCCTAGGTGTCATATCCACTTTCAGACATATGTGCTGCCAGCGCACGTGGTTTCCATGGCAGCGGGAAATGGCTTGGGCACTGAACTTGTCTTTGGCCGTGGAGTTTTGAGCGCCTTGAGTGAGGAGCTCCATGTTCGTTTTGTGTGGGTGCTCAAGCTGCTTGATTCCATCCCACTGGGCTCAATGGGCATGGGACCGGAAGTGACCCAACAGGGTTTCCTAGATAGCTGCCAGGACAGCTGATGGTATGTGAAGTTCATGCGGCAGGTGGAGTTGTTTTGTCAGTGGAAGAGCTGTGCTGCTGCTTCGGGCAGTTGCCATTCACCACCACACTCCCTTCCCTAGGTGTCATATCCACTTTCAGACATATGTGCTGCCAGAGCACTTGGTTTCCATGGCAGCGGGAAATGGCTTGGGCACTGAACTTATCTTTCGCCATGTAGTTTTGAGCGCCTTGAGTGAGGAGCTCCATGTTCGTTTTGTGTGGGTGCTGAAGCTGCTTGATTCCATCCCACTGGGCTCAATGGGCATGGGACCGGAAGTGACCCAACAGGGTTTCCTAGATAGCTGCCAGGACAGCTGATGGTATGTGAAGTTCATGAGGCAGGTGGAGGTGTTTTGGCAGTGGAAGAGCTGTGCTGCTGCTTCGGACAGTTGCCATTCACCACCACACTCCCTTCCCTAGGTGTCATATCCACATTCAGACATATGTGCTGCCAGAGCACTTGGTTTCCATGGCAGCGGGAAATGGCTTGGGCACTGAACTTGTCTTTGGCTGTGGAGTTTTGAGCGCCTTGAGTGAGGAGCTCCATGTTCGTTTTGTGTGGGTGCTCAAGCTGCTTGATTCCATCCCACTGTGCTCAATGGGCATGGGACCGGAAGTGACCCAACAGGGTTTCCTAGATAGCTGCCAGGACAGCTGATGGTATGTGAAGTTCATGAGGCAGGTGGAGTTGTTTTGGCAGTGGAAGAGCTGTGCTGCTGCTTCGGGCACTTGCCATTCATCACCACACTCCCTTCCCTAGGTGTCATTTCCACTTTCAGACATATGTGCTGCCAGAGCACTTGGTTTCCAAGGCAGAGGGAAATGGCTTGGGCACTGAACTTGTCTTTGGCTGTGAAGTTTTGGACACCATGAGTGAGGAGCTCCATGTTCGTTTTGTGTGGTTGCTCAAGCTGCTTGATTCCATCCCACTGGGCTCAATGGGCATGGGACCGGAAGTGACCCAACAGGGTTTCCTAGATAGCTGCCAGGACAGCTGATGGTATGTGAAGTTCATGAGTCAGGTGGAGTTGTTTTGGCAGTGGAAGAGCTGTGCTGCTGCTTCGGACAGTTGCCATTCACCACCACACTCCCTTCCCTAGGTGTCATATCCACTTTCAGACGTATGTGCTGCCAGAGCACTTGGTTTCCATGGCAGCGGGAAATGGCTTGGGCACTAAACTTGTCTTTGGCCGTGGAGTTTTGTGTGCCTTGAGTGAGGAGCTCCATGTTCCTTTTGTGTGGGTGCTGAAGCTGCTTGATTCCATCCCACTGGGCTCAATGGGCATGGGACCGGACGTGAGCCAACAGGGTTTCCTAGATAGCTGCCAGGACAGCTGATGGTATGTGAAGTTCATGAGGCAGGTGGAGTTGTTTTGGCAGTGGAAGAGCTGTGCTGCTGCTTCGGACAGTTGCCATTCACCACCACACTCCCTTCCCTAAGTGTCATATCCACTTTCAGACATATGTGCTTCCAGAGCACTTGGTTTCCATGGCAGCGGGAAATGGCTTGGGCACTAAACTTGTCTTTGGCCGTGGAGTTTTGAGCGCCTTGAGTGAGGAGCTCCATGTTCCTTTTGTGTGGGTGCTGAAGCTGCTTGATTCCGTCCTACTGGGCTCAATGGGCATGGGACCGGAAGTGACCCAACAGGGTTTCCTAGATAGCTGCCAGGACAGCTGATGGTATGTGAAGTTCATGAGGCAGTTGGAGTTGTTTTGGAAGTGGAAGAGCTGTGCTGCTGCTTCGGGCCGTTGCCATTCACCAACACACTCCCTTCCCTAGGTGTCACATCCACTTTCAGACATATGTGCTGCCAGAGCACTTGGTTTCCATGGCAGCGGGAAATGGCTTGGGCACTGAACTTGTCTTTCGCCATGTAGTTTTGAGCGCCTTGAGTGAGGAGCTCCATGTTCGTTTTGTGTGGGTGCTGAAGCTGCTTGTTTGCATCCCACTGGGCTCAATGGGCATGGGACCGGAAGTGACCCAACAGGGTTTCCTAGATAGCTGCCAGTTCAGCTGATGGTATGTGAAGTTCATGAGGCAGGTGGAGTTGTTTTGGCACTGGAAGAGCTGTGCTGCTGCTTCGGGCAGTTGCCATTCACCAACACACTCCCTTCCCTAGGTGTCATATCCACTTTCAGACATATGTGCTGCCAGAGCACTTGGTTTCCATGGCAGCGGGAAATGGCTTGGGCACTGAACTTGTCTTTGGCTGTGGAGATTTGAGCGCCTTGAGTGAGGAGCTCCATGTTCGTTTTGTGTGGGTGCTCAAGCTGCTTGATTCCATCTCTCTGGGCTCAATGGGCATGGGACCGGAAGTGACCCAACAGGGTTTCCTAGATAGCTGCCAGGACAGCTGATGGTATGTGAAGTTCATGAGGCAGTTGGAGTTGTTTTGGAAGTGGAAGAGCTGTGCTGCTGCTTCGGGCAGTTGCCATTCACCAACACACTCCCTTCCCTAGGTGTCATATCCACTTTCAGACATATGTGCTGCAAGAGCACTTGGTTTCCATGGCAGCGGGAAATGGCTTGGGCACTGAACATGTCTTTCGCTATGTAGTTTTGAGCGCCTTGAGTGAGGAGCTCCATGTTCGTTTTGTGTGGGTGCTGAAGCTGCTTGATTCCATCCCACTGGGCTCAATGGGCATGGGACCGGAAGTGAGCCAACAGGGTTTCCTAGATAGCTGCCAGGACAGCTGATGGTATGTGAAGTTCATGAGGCAGGTGGAGTTGTTTTGGCAGTGGAAGAGCTGTGCTGCTGCTTCGGACAGTTGCCATTCACCAGCACACTCCCTTCCCTAGGTGTCATATCCACATTCAGACATATGTGCTGCCAGAGCACTTGGTTTCCATGGCAGCGGGAAATGGCTTGGGCACTGAACTTGTCTTTCGCCATGTAGTTTTGAGCGCCTTGAGTGAGGAGCTCCATGTTCGTTTTGTGTGGGTGCTCAAGCTGCTTGATTCCATCCCACTGTGCTCAATGGGCATGGGACCGGAAGTGACCCAACAGGGTTTCCTAGATAGCTGCCAGGACAGCTGATGGTATGTGAAGTTCATGAGGCAGGTGGAGTTGTTTTGGCAGTGGAAGAGCTGTGCTGCTGCTTCGGGCACTTGCCATTCATCACCACACTCCCTTCCCTAGGTGTCATTTCCACTTTCAGACATATGTGCTGCCAGAGCACTTGGTTTCCAAGGCAGAGGGAAATGGCTTGGGCACTGAACTTGTCTTTGGCTGTGAAGTTTTGGACACCTTGAGTGAGGAGCTCCATGTTCGTTTTGTGTGGTTGCTCAAGCTGCTTGATTCCATCCCACTGGGCTCAAAGGGCATGGGACCGGAAGTGACCCAACAGGGTTTCCTAGATAGCTGCCAGGACAGCTGATGGTATGTGAAGTTCATGAGTCAGGTGGAGTTGTTTTGGCAGTGGAAGAGCTGTGCTGCTGCTTCGGACAGTTGCCATTCACCACCACACTCCCTTCCCTAGGTGTCATATCCACTTTCAGACGTATGTGCTGCCAGAGCACTTGGTTTCCATGGCAGCGGGAAATGGCTTGGGCACTAAACTTGTCTTTGGCCGTGGAGTTTTGTGTGCCTTGAGTGAGGAGCTCCATGTTCCTTTTGTGTGGGTGCTGAAGCTGCTTGATTCCATCCCACTGGGCTCAATGGGCATGGGACCGGACGTGAGCCAACAGGGTTTCCTAGATAGCTGCCAGGACAGCTGATGGTATGTGAAGTTCATGAGGCAGGTGGAGTTGTTTTGGCAGTGGAAGAGCTGTGCTGCTGCTTCGGACAGTTGCCATTCACCACCACACTCCCTTCCCTAAGTGTCATATCCACTTTCAGACATATGTGCTTCCAGAGCACTTGGTTTCCATGGCAGCGGGAAATGGCTTGGGCACTAAACTTGTCTTTGGCCGTGGAGTTTTGAGCGCCTTGAGTGAGGAGCTCCATGTTCCTTTTGTGTGGGTGCTGAAGCTGCTTGATTCCGTCCTACTGGGCTCAATGGGCATGGGACCGGAAGTGACCCAACAGGGTTTCCTAGATAGCTGCCAGGACAGCTGATGGTATGTGAAGTTCATGAGGCAGTTGGAGTTGTTTTGGAAGTGGAAGAGCTGTGCTGCTGCTTCGGGCCGTTGCCATTCACCAACACACTCCCTTCCCTAGGTGTCACATCCACTTTCAGACATATGTGCTGCCAGAGCACTTGGTTTCCATGGCAGCGGGAAATGGCTTGGGCACTGAACTTGTCTTTCGCCATGTAGTTTTGAGCGCCTTGAGTGAGGAGCTCCATGTTCGTTTTGTGTGGGTGCTGAAGCTGCTTGTTTGCATCCCACTGGGCTCAATGGGCATGGGACCGGAAGTGACCCAACAGGGTTTCCTAGATAGCTGCCAGTTCAGCTGATGGTATGTGAAGTTCATGAGGCAGGTGGAGTTGTTTTGGCACTGGAAGAGCTGTGCTGCTGCTTCGGGCAGTTGCCATTCACCAACACACTCCCTTCCCTAGGTGTCATATCCACTTTCAGACATATGTGCTGCCAGAGCACTTGGTTTCCATGGCAGCGGGAAATGGCTTGGGCACTGAACTTGTCTTTGGCTGTGGAGATTTGAGCGCCTTGAGTGAGGAGCTCCATGTTCGTTTTGTGTGGGTGCTCAAGCTGCTTGATTCCATCTCTCTGGGCTCAATGGGCATGGGACCGGAAGTGACCCAACAGGGTTTCCTAGATAGCTGCCAGGACAGCTGATGGTATGTGAAGTTCATGAGGCAGTTGGAGTTGTTTTGGAAGTGGAAGAGCTGTGCTGCTGCTTCGGGCAGTTGCCATTCACCAACACACTCCCTTCCCTAGGTGTCATATCCACTTTCAGACATATGTGCTGCAAGAGCACTTGGTTTCCATGGCAGCGGGAAATGGCTTGGGCACTGAACATGTCTTTCGCTATGTAGTTTTGAGCGCCTTGAGTGAGGAGCTCCATGTTCGTTTTGTGTGGGTGCTGAAGCTGCTTGATTCCATCCCACTGGGCTCAATGGGCATGGGACCGGAAGTGAGCCAACAGGGTTTCCTAGATAGCTGCCAGGACAGCTGATGGTATGTGAAGTTCATGAGGCAGGTGGAGTTGTTTTGGCAGTGGAAGAGCTGTGCTGCTGCTTCGGACAGTTGCCATTCACCAGCACACTCCCTTCCCTAGGTGTCATATCCACTTTCAGACATATGTGCTGCCAGAGCACTTGGTTTCCATGGCAGCGGGAAATGGCTTGGGCACTGAACTTGTCTTTGGCCGTGGAGTTTTGAGCGCCTTGAGTGAGGAGCTCCATGTTCGTTTTGTGTGGGTGCTGAAGCTGCTTGATTCCATCCCACTGGGCTCAATGGGCATGGGACCGGAAGTGACCCAACAGGGTTTCCTAGATAGCTGCCAGGACAGCTGATGGTATGTGAAGTTCATGAGGCAGGTGGAGTTGTTTTGGCAGTGGAAGAGCTGTGCTGCTGCTTCGGACAGTTGCCATTCACCACCACACTCCCTTCCCTAGGTGTCATATCCACTTTCAGACATATGTGCTGCCAGAGCACTTGGTTTCCATGGCAGCGGGAAATGGCTTGGGCACTGAACTTGCCTTTGCCCATGTAGTTTTGAGCGCCTTGAGTGAGGAGCTCCATGTTCGTTTTGTGTGGGTGCTGAAGCTGCTTGATTGCATCCCACTGGGCTCAATGGGCATGGGACCGGAAGTGAGCCAACATGGTTTCCTAGATAGCTGCCAGGACAGCTGATGGTATGTGAAGTTCATGAGGCAGGTGGAGTTGTTTTGGAAGTGGAAGAGCTGTGCTGCTGCTTCGGGCCGTTGCCATTCACCAACACACTCCCTTCCCTAGGTGTCACATCCACTTTCAGACATATGTGCTGCCAGAGCACTTGGTTTCCATGGCAGCGGGAAATGGCTTGGGCACTGAACTTGTCTTTCGCCATGTAGTTTTGAGCACCTTGAGTGAGGAGCTCTATGTTCGTTTTGTGTGGGTGCTGAAGCTGCTTGATTCCATCCCACTGGGCTCAATGGGCATGGGACCGGAAGTGACCCAACAGGGTTTCCTAGATAGCTGCCAGTTCAGCTGATGGTATGTGAAGTTCATGAGGCAGGTGGAGTTGTTTTGGCACTGGAAGAGCTGTGCTGCTGCTTCGGGCAGTTGCCATTCACCAACACACTCCCTTCCCTAGGTGTCATATCCAATTTCAGACATATGTGCTGCCAGAGCACTTGGTTTCCATGGCAGCGGGAAATGGCTTGGGCACTGAACTTGTCTTTGGCCGTGGAGTTTTGTGTGCCTTGAGTGAGGAGCTCCATGTTCGTTTTGTGTGGGTGCTGAAGCTGCTTGATTCCATCCCACTGGGCTCAATGGGCTTGGGACCGGAAGTGACCCAACAGGGTTTCCTAGATAGCTGCCAGGACAGCTGATGGTATGTGAAGTTCATGAGGCAGGTGAGTTGTTTTGGCAGTGGAAGAGCTGTGCTGCTGCTACGGGCAGTTGCCATTCACCACCACACTCCCTTCCCTAGGTGTCATATCCACTTTCAGACATATGTGCTGCCAGAGCACTTGGTTTCCATGGCAGCGGGAAATGGCTTGGGCACTGAACTTGTCTTTGGCCGTGGAGTTTTGTGTGCCTTGAGTGAGGAGCTCCATGTTCCTTTTGTGTGGGTGCTGAAGCTGCTTGATTCCATCCCACTGGGCTCAATGGGCATGGGACCGGACGTGAGCCAACAGGGTTTCCTAGATAGCTGCCAGGACAGCTGATGGTATGTGAAGTTCATGAGGCAGGTGGAGTTGTTTTGGCAGTGGAAGAGCTGTGCTGCTGCTTCGGACAGTTGCCATTCACCACCACACTCCCTTCCCTAGGTGTCATATCCACTTTCAGACATATGTGCTGCCAGAGCACTTGGTTTCCATGGCAGCGGGAAATGGCTTGGGCACTAAACTTGTCTTTGGCCGTGGAGTTTTGAGCGCCTTGAGTGAGGATCTCCATGTTCGTTTTGTGTGGGTGCTGAAGCTGCTTGATTCCGTCCCACTGGGCTCAATGGGCATGGGACCGGAAGTGACCCAACAGGGTTTCCTAGATAGCTGCCAGGACAGCTGATGGTATGTGAAGTTCATGAGGCAGTTGGAGTTGTTTTGGAAGTGGAAGAGCTGTGCTGCTGCTTCGGGCCGTTGCCATTCACCACCACACTCCCTTCCCTAGGTGTCACATCCACTTTCAGACATATGTGCTGCCAGAGCACTTGGTTTCCATGGCAGCGGGAAATGGCTTGGGCACTGAACATGTCTTTCGCCATGTAGTTTTGAGCGCCTTGAGTGAGGAGCTCCATGTTCGTTTTGTGTGGGTGCTGAAGCTGCTTGATTCCATCTCTCTGGGCTCAATGGGCATGGGACCGGAAGTGACCCAACAGGGTTTCCTAGATAGCTGCCAGGACAGCTGATGGTATGTGAAGTTCATGAGGCAGTTGGAGTTGTTTTGGAAGTGGAAGAGCTGTGCTGCTGCTTCGGGCAGTTGCCATTCACCAACACACTCCCTTCCCTAGGTGTCATATCCACTTTCAGACATATGTGCTGCCAGAGCACTTGGTTTCCATGGCAGCGGGAAATGGCTTGGGCACTGAACATGTCTTTCGCCATGTAGTTTTGAGCGCCTTGAGTGAGGAGCTCCATGTTCGTTTTGTGTGGGTGCTGAAGCTGCTTGATTGCATCCCACTGGGCTCAATGGGCATGGGACCGGAAGTGAGCCAACAGGGTTTCCTAGATAGCTGCCAGGACAGCTGATGGTATGTGAAGTTCATGAGGCAGGTGGAGTTGTTTTGGCAGTGGAAGAGCTGTGCTGCTGCTTCGGACAGTTGCCATTCACCACCACACTCCCTTCCCTAGGTGTCATATCCACTTTCAGACATATGTGCTGCCAGAGCACTTGGTTTCCATGGCAGCGGGAAATGGCTTGGGCACTGAACTTGTCTTTGGCCGTGGAGTTTTGAGCGCCTTGAGTGAGGAGCTCCATGTTCGTTTTGTGTGGGTGCTGAAGCTGCTTGATTGCATCCCACTGGGCTCAATGGGCATGGGACCGGAAGTGAGCCAACAGGGTTTCCTAGATAGCTGCCAGGACAGCTGATGGTATGTGAACTTCATGAGGCAGGTGGAGTTGTTTTGGCAGTGGAAGAGCTGTGCTGCTGCTTCGGACAGTTGCCATTCACCACCACACTCCCTTCCCTAGGTGTCATATCCACTTTCAGACATATGTGCTGCCAGAGCACTTGGTTTCCATGGCAGCGGGAAATGGCTTGGGCACTGAACTTGTCTTTGGCTGTGGAGTTTTGAGCGCCTTGAGTGAGGAGCTCCATGTTCGTTTTGTGTGGGTGCTCAAGCTGCTTGATTCCATCCCACTGGGCTCAATGGGCATGGGACCGGAAGTGACCCAACAGGGTTTCCTAGATAGCTGCCAGGACAGCTGATGGTATGTGAAGTTCATGAGGCAGGTGGAGTTGTTTTGGCACTGGAAGAGCTGTGCTGCTGCAGTTGCCATTCACCAACACACTCCCTTCCCTAGGTGTCATATCCACTTTCAGACATATGTGCTGCCAGAGCACTTGGTTTCCATCGCAGCGGGAAATGGCTTGGGCACTGAACTTGTCTTTCGCCAACTAGTTTTGAGCGCCTTGAGTGAGGAGCTCCATGTTCGTTTTGTGTGGGTGCTCAAGCTGCTTGATTGCATCCCCCTGGGCTCAATGGGCATGGGACCGGAAGTGACCCAACAGGGTTTCCTAGATAGCTGCCAGGACAGCTGATGGTATGTGAAGTTCATGAGGAGGGGGAGTTGTTTAGGCACTGGAAGAGCTGTGCTGCTGCTTCGGGCAGTTGCCATTCACCAGCACACTTCCTTCCCTAGGTGTCATATCCACTTTCAGACATATGTGCTGCCAGAGCACGTGGTTTCCATGGCAGCGGGAAATGGCTTGGGCACTGAACTTGTCTTTGGCTGTGGAGTTTTGAGTGCCTTGAGTGAGGAGCTCCATGTTCGTTTTGTGTGGGTGCTGAAGCTGCTTGATTCCATCCCACTGGGCTCAATGGGCATGGGACCGGAAGTGACCCAACAGGGTTTCCTAGATACCTGCCAGGACAGCTGATGGTATGTGAAGTTCATGAGGCAGGTGAGTTGTTTTGGCAGTGAAAGAGCTGTGCTGCTGCTTTGGGCAGTTGCCATTCACCAACACAATCCCTTCCCTAGGTGTCATATCCACTTTCAGACATATGTGCTGCCAGAGCACTTGGTTTCCATGGCAGCGGGAAATGGCTTGGGCACTGAACTTGTCTTTGGCTGTGGAGTTTTGAGCGCCTTGAGTGAGGAGCTCCATGTTCGTTTTGTGTGGGTGCTGAAGCTGCTTGATTCCATCCCACTGGGCTCAATGGGCATGGGACCGGAAGTGACCCAACAAGGTTTCCTAGATAGCTGCCAGGACAGCTGATGGTATGTGAAGTTCATGAGGCAGGTGGAGTTGTTTTGGCAGTGGAAGAGCTGTGCTTCTGCTTCGGGCAGTTGCCATTCACCAGCACACTCCGTTCCCTAGGTGTCATATCCACTTTCAGACATATGTGCTGCCAGAGCACTTGGTTTCCATGGCAGCAGGAAATGGCTTGGACACTGAACTTGTCTTTGGCTGTGGAGTTTTGAGCGCCTTGAGTGAGGAGCTCCATGTTCGTTTTGTGTGGGTGCTGAAGCTGCCTGGTTCCATCCCACTGGGCTCAATGGGCATGGGACCGGAAGTGACCCAACAGGGTTTCCTAGATAGCTGCCAGGACAGCTGATGGTATGTGAAGTTCATGAGGCAGGTGGAGTTGTTTTTGCAGATGAAGAGCTGTGCTGCTGCTTCGGGCAGTTGCCATTCACCAGCATACTCCCTTCCCTAGGTGTCATATCCACTTTCAGACATATGTGCTGCCAGAGCACTTGGTTTCCATGGCAGAGGGAAATGGCTTGGGCACTGAACTTGTCTTTGGCTGTGCAGTTTTGAGCGCCTTGAGTGAGGAGCTCCATGTTCGTTTTGTGTGGGTGCTGAAGCTGCTTGATTCCATCCCACTGGGCTCAATGGGCATGGGACCGGAAGTGAGCCAACAGGGTTTCCTAGATAGCTGCCAGGACAGCTGATGGTATGTGAAGTTCATGAGGCAGGTGGAGTTGTTTTGGCACTGGAAGAGCTGTGCTGCTGCTTCGGGCAGTTGCCATTCACCAGCACACTCCCTTCCCTAGGTGTCATATCCACTTTCAGACATATGTGCTGCCAGAGCAGTTGGTTTCCATGGCAGCGGGAAATGGCTTGGGCACTGAACTTGTCTTTGGCTGTGCAGTTTTGAGCGCCTTGAGTGAGGAGCTCCATGTTCGTTTTGTGTGGGTGCTGAAGCTGCTTGATTGCATCCCACTGGGCTCAATGGGCATGGGACCGGAAGTGACCCAACAGGGTTTCCTAGATAGCTGCCAGGACAACTGATGGTATGTGAAGTTCATGAGGCAGATGGAGTTGTTTTGGCAGTGGAAGAGCTGTGCTGCTGCTTCAGGCAGTTGCCATTCAGCAGCACACTCCCTTCCCTAGGTGTCATATCCACTTTCAGACATATGTGCTGCCAGAGCACTTGGTTTCCATGGCAGCGGGAAATGGCTTGGGCACTGAACTTGTCTTTGGCTGTGGAGTTTTGAGTGCTTTGAGTGAGGAGCTCCATGTTCGTTTTGTGTGGGTGCTCAAGCTGCTTGATTCCATCCCACTGGGCTCAATGGGCATGGGACCGGAAGTGACCCAACAGGGTTTCCTAGATAGCTGCCAGGACAGCTGATGGTATGTGAAGTTCATGAGGCAGGTGGAGTTGTTTTGGCACTGGAAGAACTGTGCTGCTGCTTCAGGCAGTTGCCATTCACCAGCACACTCCCTTCCCTAGGTGTCATATCCACTTTCAGACATATGTGCTGCCAGAGCACTTGGTTTCCATGGCAGAGGGAAATGGCATTGGGCACTGAACTTGTCTTTCGCCATGTAGTTTCGAGCGTCTTGAGTGAGGAGCTCCATGTTCGTTTTGTGTGGGTGCTGAAGCTGCTTGATTCCATCCCCGTGGGCTCAATGGGCATGGGACCGGAAGTGACCCAACAGGGTTTCCTAGATAGCTGCCAGGACAGCTGATGGTATGTGAAGTTCATGAGGCAGGTGAGTTGATTTGGCACTGGAAGAGCTGTGCTGCTGCTTCGGGCAGTTGCCATTCACCAAGATACTCCCTTCCCTAGGTGTCATATCCACTTTCAGACATATGTGCTGCCAGAGCACTTGGTTTCCATGGCAGAGGGAAATGGCTTGGGCACTGAACTTGTCTTTTGCCATGTAGATTCGAGCTCCTTGAGTGAGGAGCTCCATGTTCGTTTTGTGTGGGTGCTGAAGCTGCTTGATTCCATCCCACTGGGCTCAATGGGCATGGGACCGGAAGTGACCCAACAAGGTTTCCTAGATAGCTGCCAGGACAGCTGATGGTATGTGAAGTTCATGAGGCAGGTGGAGTTGTTTTGGCAGTGGAAGAGCTGTGCTTCTGCTTCGGGCAGTTGCCATTCACCAGCACACTCCCTTCCCTAGGTGTCATATCCACTTTCAGACATATGTGCTGCCAGAGCACTTGGTTTCCATGGCAGCGGGAAATGGCTTGGGCACTGAACTTGTCTTTGGCTGTGGAGTTTTGAGCGCCTTGAGTGAGGAGCTCCATGTTCGTTTTGTGTGGGTGCTGAAGCTGCCTGGTTCCATCCCACTGGGCTCAATGGGCATGGGACCGGAAGTGACCCAACAGGGTTTCCTAGATAGCTGCCAGGACAGCTGATGGTATGTGAAGTTCATGAGGCAGGTGGAGTTGTTTTGGCAGTGGAAGAGCTGTGCTGCTGCTTCGGGCAGTTGCCATTCACCAGCACACTCCCTTCCCTAGGTGTCATATCCACTTTCAGACATATGTGCTGCCAGAGCACTTGGTTTCCATGGCAGAGGGAAATGGCTTGGGCACTGAACTTGTCTTTGGCTGTGCAGTTTTGAGCGCCTTGAGTGAGGAGCTCCATGTTCGTTTTGTGTGGGTGCTGAAGCTGCTTGGTTCCATCCCACTGGGCTCACTGGGCATGGGACCGGAAGTGACCCAACAGGGTTTCCTAGATAGCTGCCAGGACAGCTGATGGTATGTGAAGTTCATGAGGCAGGTGGAGTTGTTTTGGCACTGGAAGAGCTGTGCTGCTGCTTCGGGCAGTTGCCATTCACCAGCACACTCCCTTCCCTAGGTGTCATATCCACTTTCAGACATATGTGCTGCCAGAGCACTTGGTTTCCATGGCAGCGGGAAATGGCTTGGGCACTGAACTTGTCTTTGGCTGTGGAGTTTTGAGTGCTTTGAGTGAGGAGCTCCATGTTCGTTTTGTGTGGGTGCTCAAGCTGCTTGATTCCATCCCACTGGGCTCAATGGGCATGGGACCGGAAGTGACCCAACAGGGTTTCCTAGATAGCTGCCAGGACAGCTGATGGTATGTGAAGTTCATGAGGCAGGTGGAGTTGTTTTGGCAGTGGAAGAGCTGTGCTGCTGCTTCAGGCAGTTGCCATTCACCAGCACACTCCCTTCCCTAGGTGTCATATCCACTTTCAGACATATGTGCTGCCAGAGCACTTGGTTTCCATGGCAGCGGGAAATGGCTTGGGCACTGAACTTGTCTTTGGCCGTGGAGTTTTGAGCGCCTTGAGTGAGGATCTCCATGTTGGTTTTGTGTGGGTGCTGAAGCTGCTTGATTCCATCCCCCTGGGCTCAATGGGCATGGGACCGGAAGTGACCCAACAGGGTTTCCTAGATAGCTGCCAGGACAGCTGATGGTATGTGAAGTTCATGAGGAGGGGGAGTTGTTTAGGCACTGGAAGAGCTGTGCTGCTGCTTCGGGCAGTTGCCATTCACCAACACACTCCCTTCCCTAGGTGTCATATTCACTTTCAGACATATGTGCTGCCAGAGCACTTGGTTTCCATGGCAGAGGGAAATGGCATTGGGCACTGAACTTGTCTTTCGCCATGTAGTTTCGAGCGTCTTGAGTGAGGAGCTCCATGTTCGTTTTGTGTGGGTGCTGAAGCTGCTTGATTCCATCCCCGTGGGCTCAATGGGCATGGGACCGGAAGTGACCCAACAGGGTTTCCTAGATAGCTGCCAGGAAAGCTGATGGTATGTGAAGTTCATGAGGCAGGTGAGTTGATTTGGCACTGGAAGAGCTGTGCTGCTGCTTCGGGCAGTTGCCATTCACCAAGATACTCCCTTCCCTAGGTGTCATATCCACTTTCAGACATATGTGCTGCCAGAGCACTTGGTTTCCATGGCAGCGGGAAATGGCTTGGGCACTGAACTTGTCTTTTGCCATGTAGATTCGAGCGCCTTGAGTGAGGAGCTCCATGTTCGTTTTGTGTGGGTGCTGAAGCTGCTTGATTCCATCCCACTGGGCTCAATGGGCATTGGACCGTAAGTGACCCAACAGGGTTTCCTAGATAGCTGCCAGGACAGCTGATGGTATGTGAATTTCATGAGGCAGTTGGAGTTGATTTGGCACTGGAAGAGCTGTGCTGCAGCTTCGGGCAGTTGCCATTCACCAGCACACTCCCTTCCCTAGGTGTCATATCCACTTTCAGACATATGTGCTGCCAGAGCACTTGGTTTCCATGGCAGCGGGAAATGGCTTGGGCACTGAACTTGTCTTTCGCCATGTAGTTTTGAGCGCCTTGAGTGAGGAGCTCCATGTTCGTTTTGTGTGGGTGCTCAAGCTGCTTGATTCCATCCCACTGGGCTCAATGGGCATGGGACCGGAAGTGACCCAACAGGGTTTCCTAGATAGCTGCCAGTTCAGCTGATGGTATGTGTAGTTCATGAGGCAGGTGGAGTTGTTTTGGCAGTGGAAGAGCTGTGCTGCTGCTTCGGGCAGTTGCCATTCACCACCACACTCCCTTCCCTAGGTGTCATATCCACTTTCAGACATATGTGCTGCCAGAGCACTTGGTTTCCATGGCAGCGGGAAATGGCTTGGGCACTGAACTTGTCTTTGGCCGTGGAGTTTTGTGTGCCTTGAGTGAGGAGCTCCATGTTCGTTTTGTGTGGGTGCTGAAGCTGCTTGATTGCATCCCACAGGGCTCAATGGGCATGGGACCGGAAGTGACCCAACAAGGTTTCCTAGATAGCTGCCAGGACAGCTGATGGTATGTGAAGTTCATGAGGCAGTTGGAGTTGTTTTGGCAGTGGAAGAGCTGTGCTGCTGCTTTGGGCCGTTGCCATTCACCAACACACTCCCTTCCCTAGGTGTCACATCCACTTTCAGACATATGTGCTGCCAGAGCACTTGGTTTCCATGGCAGCGGGAAATGGCCTGGGCACTGAAATTGTCTTTGGCTGTGGAGTTTTGAGCGCCTTGAGTGAGGAGCTCCATGTTCGTTTTGTGTGGGTGCTGAAGCTGCTTGATTCCATCCCACTGGGCTCAATGGGCATGGGACCGGAAGTGACCCAACAGGGTTTCCTAGATAGCTGCCAGGACAGCTGATGGTATGTGAAGTTCATGAGGCAGGTGGAGTTGTTTTGGAAGTGGAAGAGCTGTGCTGCTGCTTCGGACAGTTGCCATTCACCACCACACTCCCTTCCCTAGGTGTCATATCCACTTTCAGACATATGTGCTGCCAGAGCACTTGGTTTCCATGGCAGCGGGAAATGGCTTGGGCACTAAACTTGTCTTTGGCCGTGGAGTTTTGAGCGCCTTGAGTGAGGAGCTCCATGTTCCTTTTGTGTGGGTGCTGAAGCTGCTTGATTCCATCCCACTGGGCTCAATGGGCATGGGATCGGAAGTGACCCAACAGGGTTTCCTAGATAGCTGCCAGGACAGCTGATGGTATGTGAAGTTCATGAGGCAGGTGAGTTGTTTTGGCACTGGAAGAGCTGTGCTGCTGCTTCGGGCAGTTGCCATTCACCAACACACTCCCTTCCCTAGGTGTCATATCCACTTTCAGACATATGTGCTGCCAGAGCACTTGGTTTCCATGGCAGCGGGAAATGGCTTGGGCACTGAACTTGTCTTTGGCTGTGCAGTTTTGAGCGCCTTGAGTGAGGAGCTCCATGTTCGTTTTGTGTGGGTGCTGAAGCTGCTTGATTCCATCCCACTGGGCTCAATGGGCATGGGACCAGAAGTGACCCAACAGGGTTTCCTAGATAGCTGCCAGGACAGCTGATGGTATGTGAAGTTCATGAGGCAGTTGGAGTTGTTTTGGAAGTGGAAGAGCTGTGCTGCTGCTTCGGGCCGTTGCCATTCACCAACACACTCCCTTCCCTAGGTGTCACATCCACTTTCAGACATATGTGCTGCCAGAGCACTTGGTTTCCATGGCAGCGGGAAATGGCTTGGGCACTGAACTTGTCTTTGGCCATGTAGTTTTGAGCGCCTTGAGTGAGGAGCTCCATGTTCGTTTTGTGTGGGTGCTCAAGCTGCTTGATTCCATCCCACTGGGCTCAATGGGCATGGGACCGGAAGTGACCCAACAGGGTTTCCTAGATAGCTGCCAGTTCAGCTGATGGTATGTGAAGTTCATGAGGCAAGTGGAGTTGTTTTGGCAGTGGAAGAGCTGTGCTGCTGCTTCGGGCAGTTGCCATTCACCAACACACTCCCTTCCCTAGGTGTCATATCCACTTTCAGACATATGTGCTGCCAGAGCACTTGGTTTCCATGGCAGCGGGAAATGGCTTGGGCACTGAACTTGTCTTTGGCTGTGGAGTTTTGTGTGCCTTGAGTGAGGAGTTCCATGTTCGTTTTGTGTGGGTGCTCAAGCTGCTTGATTCCATCCCACTGGGCTCAATGGGCATGGGACCGGAAGTGAGCCAACAGGGTTTCCTAGACAGCTGCCAGGACAGCTGATGGTATGTGAAGTTCATGAGGCAGGTGGAGTTGTTTTGGCACTGGAAGAACTGTGTTGCTGCTCGGACAGTTGCCATTCACCAACACACTCCCTTCCCTAGGTGTCATATCCACTTTCAGACATATGTGCTGCCAGCGCACGTGGTTTCCATGGCAGCGGGAAATGGCTTGGGCACTGAACTTGTCTTTGGCCGTGGAGTTTTGAGCGCCTTGAGTGAGGAGCTCCATGTTCGTTTTGTGTGGGTGCTCAAGCTGCTTGATTCCATCCCACTGGGCTCAATGGGCATGGGACCGGAAGTGACCCAACAGGGTTTCCTAGATAGCTGCCAGGACAGCTGATGGTATGTGAAGTTCATGAGGCAGGTGGAGTTGTTTTGTCAGTGGAAGAGCTGTGCTGCTGCTTCGGGCAGTTGCCATTCACCACCACACTCCCTTCCCTAGGTGTCATATCCACTTTCAGACATATGTGCTGCCAGAGCACTTGGTTTCCATGGCAGCGGGAAATGGCTTGGGCACTGAACTTATCTTTCGCCATGTAGTTTTGAGCGCCTTGAGTGAGGAGCTCCATGTTCGTTTTGTGTGGGTGCTGAAGCTGCTTGTTTGCATCCCACTGGGCTCAATGGGCATGGGACCGGAAGTGACCCAACAGGGTTTCCTAGATAGCTGCCAGGACAGCTGATGGTATGTGAAGTTCATGAGGCAGGTGGAGGTGTTTTGGCAGTGGAAGAGCTGTGCTGCTGCTTCGGACAGTTGCCATTCACCACCACACTCCCTTCCCTAGGTGTCATATCCACATTCAGACATATGTGCTGCCAGAGCACTTGGTTTCCATGGCAGCGGGAAATGGCTTGGGCACTGAACTTGTCTTTCGCCATGTAGTTTTGAGCGCCTTGAGTGAGGAGCTCCATGTTCGTTTTGTGTGGGTGCTCAAGCTGCTTGATTCCATCCCACTGTGCTCAATGGGCATGGGACCGGAAGTGACCCAACAGGGTTTCCTAGATAGCTGCCAGGACAGCTGATGGTATGTGAAGTTCATGAGGCAGGTGGAGTTGTTTTGGCAGTGGAAGAGCTGTGCTGCTGCTTCGGGCACTTGCCATTCATCACCACACTCCCTTCCCTAGGTGTCATTTCCACTTTCAGACATATGTGCTGCCAGAGCACTTGGTTTCCAAGGCAGAGGGAAATGGCTTGGGCACTGAACTTGTCTTTGGCTGTGAAGTTTTGGACACCTTGAGTGAGGAGCTCCATGTTCGTTTTGTGTGGTTGCTCAAGCTGCTTGATTCCATCCCACTGGGCTCAATGGGCATGGGACCGGAAGTGACCCAACAGGGTTTCCTAGATAGCTGCCAGGACAGCTGATGGTATGTGAAGTTCATGAGTCAGGTGGAGTTGTTTTGGCAGTGGAAGAGCTGTGCTGCTGCTTCGGACAGTTGCCATTCACCACCACACTCCCTTCCCTAGGTGTCATATCCACTTTCAGACGTATGTGCTGCCAGAGCACTTGGTTTCCATGGCAGCGGGAAATGGCTTGGGCACTAAACTTGTCTTTGGCCGTGGAGTTTTGTGTGCCTTGAGTGAGGAGCTCCATGTTCCTTTTGTGTGGGTGCTGAAGCTGCTTGATTCCATCCCACTGGGCTCAATGGGCATGGGACCGGACGTGAGCCAACAGGGTTTCCTAGATAGCTGCCAGGACAGCTGATGGTATGTGAAGTTCATGAGGCAGGTGGAGTTGTTTTGGCAGTGGAAGAGCTGTGCTGCTGCTTCGGACAGTTGCCATTCACCACCACACTCCCTTCCCTAAGTGTCATATCCACTTTCAGACATATGTGCTTCCAGAGCACTTGGTTTCCATGGCAGCGGGAAATGGCTTGGGCACTAAACTTGTCTTTGGCCGTGGAGTTTTGAGCGCCTTGAGTGAGGAGCTCCATGTTCCTTTTGTGTGGGTGCTGAAGCTGCTTGATTCCGTCCTACTGGGCTCAATGGGCATGGGACCGGAAGTGACCCAACAGGGTTTCCTAGATAGCTGCCAGGACAGCTGATGGTATGTGAAGTTCATGAGGCAGTTGGAGTTGTTTTGGAAGTGGAAGAGCTGTGCTGCTGCTTCGGGCCGTTGCCATTCACCAACACACTCCCTTCCCTAGGTGTCACATCCACTTTCAGACATATGTGCTGCCAGAGCACTTGGTTTCCATGGCAGCGGGAAATGGCTTGGGCACTGAACTTGTCTTTCGCCATGTAGTTTTGAGCGCCTTGAGTGAGGAGCTCCATGTTCGTTTTGTGTGGGTGCTGAAGCTGCTTGTTTGCATCCCACTGGGCTCAATGGGCATGGGACCGGAAGTGACCCAACAGGGTTTCCTAGATAGCTGCCAGTTCAGCTGATGGTATGTGAAGTTCATGAGGCAGGTGGAGTTGTTTTGGCACTGGAAGAGCTGTGCTGCTGCTTCGGGCAGTTGCCATTCACCAACACACTCCCTTCCCTAGGTGTCATATCCACTTTCAGACATATGTGCTGCCAGAGCACTTGGTTTCCATGGCAGCGGGAAATGGCTTGGGCACTGAACTTGTCTTTGGCTGTGGAGATTTGAGCGCCTTGAGTGAGGAGCTCCATGTTCGTTTTGTGTGGGTGCTCAAGCTGCTTGATTCCATCTCTCTGGGCTCAATGGGCATGGGACCGGAAGTGACCCAACAGGGTTTCCTAGATAGCTGCCAGGACAGCTGATGGTATGTGAAGTTCATGAGGCAGTTGGAGTTGTTTTGGAAGTGGAAGAGCTGTGCTGCTGCTTCGGGCAGTTGCCATTCACCAACACACTCCCTTCCCTAGGTGTCATATCCACTTTCAGACATATGTGCTGCAAGAGCACTTGGTTTCCATGGCAGCGGGAAATGGCTTGGGCACTGAACATGTCTTTCGCTATGTAGTTTTGAGCGCCTTGAGTGAGGAGCTCCATGTTCGTTTTGTGTGGGTGCTCAAGCTGCTTGATTCCATCCCACTGGGCTCAATGGGCATGGGACCGGAAGTGAGCCAACAGGGTTTCCTAGATAGCTGCCAGGACAGCTGATGGTATGTGAAGTTCATGAGGCAGGTGGAGTTGTTTTGGCAGTGGAAGAGCTGTGCTGCTGCTTCGGACAGTTGCCATTCACCAGCACACTCCCTTCCCTAGGTGTCATATCCACTTTCAGACATATGTGCTGCCAGAGCACTTGGTTTCCATGGCAGCGGGAAATGGCTTGGGCACTGAACTTGTCTTTGGCCGTGGAGTTTTGAGCGCCTTGAGTGAGGAGCTCCATGTTCGTTTTGTGTGGGTGCTGAAGCTGCTTGATTCCATCCCACTGGGCTCAATGGGCATGGGACCGGAAGTGACCCAACAGGGTTTCCTAGATAGCTGCCAGGACAGCTGATGGTATGTGAAGTTCATGAGGCAGGTGGAGTTGTTTTGGCAGTGGAAGAGCTGTGCTGCTGCTTCGGACAGTTGCCATTCACCACCACACTCCCTTCCCTAGGTGTCATATCCACTTTCAGACATATGTGCTGCCAGAGCACTTGGTTTCCATGGCAGCGGGAAATGGCTTGGGCACTGAACTTGCCTTTGCCCATGTAGTTTTGAGCGCCTTGAGTGAGGAGCTCCATGTTCGTTTTGTGTGGGTGCTGAAGCTGCTTGATTGCATCCCACTGGGCTCTATGGGAATGGGACCGGAAGTGACCCAACAGGGTTTCCTAGATAGCTGCCAGGACAGCTGATGGTATGTGAAGTTCATGAGGCAGTTGGAGTTGTTTTGGAAGTGGAAGAGCTGTGCTGCTGCTTCGGGCCGTTGCCATTCACCAACACACTCCCTTCCCTAGGTGTCACATCCACTTTCAGACATATGTGCTGCCAGAGCACTTGGTTTCCATGGCAGCGGGAAATGGCTTGGGCACTGAACTTGTCTTTCGCCATGTAGTTTTGAGCACCTTGAGTGAGGAGCTCTATGTTCGTTTTGTGTGGGTGCTGAAGCTGCTTGATTCCATCCCACTGGGCTCAATGGGCATGGGACCGGAAGTGACCCAACAGGGTTTCCTAGATAGCTGCCAGTTCAGCTGATGGTATGTGAAGTTCATGAGGCAGGTGGAGTTGTTTTGGCACTGGAAGAGCTGTGCTGCTGCTTCGGGCAGTTGCCATTCACCAACACACTCCCTTCCCTAGGTGTCATATCCAATTTCAGACATATGTGCTGCCAGAGCACTTGGTTTCCATGGCAGCGGGAAATGGCTTGGGCACTGAACTTGTCTTTGGCCGTGGAGTTTTGTGTGCCTTGAGTGAGGAGCTCCATGTTCGTTTTGTGTGGGTGCTGAAGCTGCTTGATTCCATCCCACTGGGCTCAATGGGCTTGGGACCGGAAGTGACCCAACAGGGTTTCCTAGATAGCTGCCAGGACAGCTGATGGTATGTGAAGTTCATGAGGCAGGTGAGTTGTTTTGGCAGTGGAAGAGCTGTGCTGCTGCTACGGGCAGTTGCCATTCACCACCACACTCCCTTCCCTAGGTGTCATATCCACTTTCAGACATATGTGCTGCCAGAGCACTTGGTTTCCATGGCAGCGGGAAATGGCTTTGGCACTGAACTTGTCTTTGGCTGTGGAGTTTTGAGCGCCTTGACTGAGGAGCTCCATGTTCGTTTTGTGTGGGTGCTCAAGCTGCTTGATTGCATCCCACTGGGCTCAATGGGCATGGGAACGGAAGTGACCCAACAGGGTTTCCTAGATAGCTGCCAGGACAGCTGATGGTATGTGAAGTTCATGAGGCAGGTGGAGTTGTTTTGGCAGTGGAAGAACTGTGCTGCTGCTTCAGGCAGTTGCCATTCACCAACACACTCCCTTCCCTAGGTGTCATATCCACTTTCAGACATATGTGCTGCCAGAGCACTTGGTTTCCATGGCAGCGGGAAATGGCTTGGGCACTGAACTTGTCTTTGGCCGTGGAGTTTTGTGTGCCTTGAGTGAGGAGCTCCATGTTCCTTTTGTGTGGGTGCTGAAGCTGCTTGATTCCATCCCACTGGGCTCAATGGGCATGGGACCGGACGTGAGCCAACAGGGTTTCCTAGATAGCTGCCAGGACAGCTGATGGTATGTGAAGTTCATGAGGCAGGTGGAGTTGTTTTGGCAGTGGAAGAGCTGTGCTGCTGCTTCGGACAGTTGCCATTCACCACCACACTCCCTTCCCTAGGTGTCATATCCACTTTCAGACATATGTGCTGCCAGAGCACTTGGTTTCCATGGCAGCGGGAAATGGCTTGGGCACTAAACTTGTCTTTGGCCGTGGAGTTTTGAGCGCCTTGAGTGAGGATCTCCATGTTCGTTTTGTGTGGGTGCTGAAGCTGCTTGATTCCGTCCCACTGGGCTCAATGGGCATGGGACCGGAAGTGACCCAACAGGGTTTCCTAGATAGCTGCCAGGACAGCTGATGGTATGTGAAGTTCATGAGGCAGTTGGAGTTGTTTTGGAAGTGGAAGAGCTGTGCTGCTGCTTCGGGCCGTTGCCATTCACCACCACACTCCCTTCCCTAGGTGTCACATCCACTTTCAGACATATGTGCTGCCAGAGCACTTGGTTTCCATGGCAGCGGGAAATGGCTTGGGCACTGAACATGTCTTTCGCCATGTAGTTTTGAGCGCCTTGAGTGAGGAGCTGCATGTTCGTTTTGTGTGGGTGCTGAAGCTGCTTGATTCCATCTCTCTGGGCTCAATGGGCATGGGACCGGAAGTGACCCAACAGGGTTTCCTAGATAGCTGCCAGGACAGCTGATGGTATGTGAAGTTCATGAGGCAGTTGGAGTTGTTTTGGAAGTGGAAGAGCTGTGCTGCTGCTTCGGGCAGTTGCCATTCACCAACACACTCCCTTCCCTAGGTGTCATATCCACTTTCAGACATATGTGCTGCCAGAGCACTTGGTTTCCATGGCAGCGGGAAATGGCTTGGGCACTGAACATGTCTTTCGCCATGTAGTTTTGAGCGCCTTGAGTGAGGAGCTCCATGTTCGTTTTGTGTGGGTGCTGAAGCTGCTTGATTGCATCCCACTGGGCTCAATGGGCATGGGACCGGAAGTGAGCCAACAGGGTTTCCTAGATAGCTGCCAGGACAGCTGATGGTATGTGAAGTTCATGAGGCAGGTGGAGTTGTTTTGGCAGTGGAAGAGCTGTGCTGCTGCTTCGGACAGTTGCCATTCACCACCACACTCCCTTCCCTAGGTGTCATATCCACTTTCAGACATATGTGCTGCCAGAGCACTTGGTTTCCATGGCAGCGGGAAATGGCTTGGGCACTGAACTTGTCTTTGGCTGTGGAGTTTTGAGCGCCTTGAGTGAGGAGCTCCATGTTCGTTTTGTGTGGGTGCTCAAGCTGCTTGATTCCATCCCACTGGGCTCAATGGGCATGGGACCGGAAGTGACCCAACAGGGTTTCCTAGATAGCTGCCAGGACAGCTGATGGTATGTGAAGTTCATGAGGCAGGTGGAGTTGTTTTGGCACTGGAAGAGCTGTGCTGCTGCAGTTGCCATTCACCAACACACTCCCTTCCCTAGGTGTCATATCCACTTTCAGACATATGTGCTGCCAGAGCACTTGGTTTCCATCGCAGCGGGAAATGGCTTGGGCACTGAACTTGTCTTTCGCCAACTAGTTTTGAGCGCCTTGAGTGAGGAGCTCCATGTTCGTTTTGTGTGGGTGCTCAAGCTGCTTGATTCCATCCCCCTGGGCTCAATGGGCATGGGACCGGAAGTGACCCAACAGGGTTTCCTAGATAGCTGCCAGGACAGCTGATGGTATGTGAAGTTCATGAGGAGGGGGAGTTGTTTAGGCACTGGAAGAGCTGTGCTGCTGCTTCGGGCAGTTGCCATTCACCAGCACACTCCCTTCCCTAGGTGTCATATCCACTTTCAGACATATGTGCTGCCAGAGCACGTGGTTTCCATGGCAGCGGGAAATGGCTTGGGCACTGAACTTGTCTTTGGCTGTGGAGTTTTGAGTGCCTTGAGTGAGGAGCTCCATGTTCGTTTTGTGTGGGTGCTGAAGCTGCTTGATTCCATCCCACTGGGCTCAATGGGCATGGGACCGGAAGTGAGCCAACAGGGTTTCCTAGATAGCTGCCAGGACAGCTGATGGTATGTGAAGTTCATGAGGCAGGTGGAGTTGTTTTGGCACTGGAACAGCTGTGCTGCTGCTTCGGGCAGTTGCCATTCACCACCACACTCCCTTCCCTAGGTGTCATATCCACTTTCAGACATATGTGCTGCCAGAGCACTTGGTTTCCATGGCAGCGGGAAATGGCTTGGGCACTGAACTTGTCTTTCGCTGTGGAGTTTTGAGTGCCTTGAGTGAGGAGCTCCATGTTCGTTTTGTGTGGGTGCTGAAGCTGCTTGATTCCATCCCACTGGGCTCAATGGACATGGGACCGGAAGTGACCCAACAGGGTTTCCTAGATAGCCGCCAGGACAGCTGATGGTATGTGAAGTTCATGAGGCAGGTGAGTTGTTTTGGCAGTGGAAGAGCTGTGCTGCAGCTTCAGGCAGTTGCCATTCACCAGCACACTCCCTTCCCTAGGTGTCATATCCACTTTCAGACATATGTGCTGCCAGAGCACTTGGTTTCCATGGCAGCGGGAAATGGCTTGGGCACTGAACTTGTCTTTCGCTGTGGAGTTTTGAGCGCCTTGAGTGAGGAGCTCCATGTTCGTTTTGTGTGGGTGCTGAAGCTGCTTGATTCCATCCCACTGGGCTCAATGGGCATGGGACCGGAAGTGACCCAACAGGGTTTCCTAGATAGCTGCCAGGACAGCTGATGGTATGTGAAGTTCATGAGGCAGGTGAGTTGTTTTGGCAGTGGAAGAGCTGTGCTGCTACTTCAGGCAGTTGCCATTCACCAGCACACTCCCTTCCCTAGGTGTCATATCCACTTTCAGACATATGTGCTGCCAGAGCACTTGGTTTCCATGGCAGCGGGAAATGGCTTGGGCACTGAACTTGTCTTTGGCCGTGGAGTTTTGGGCGCCTTGAGTGAGGAGCTCCTTGTTCGTTTTGTGTGGGTGCTCAAGCTGCTTGATTCCATCCCACTGGGCTCAATGGGCATGGGACCGGAAGTGACCCAACAGGGTTTCCTAGATAGCTGCCAGGACAGCTGATGGTATGTGAAGTTCATGAGGCAGGTGAGTTGTTTTGGCAGTGAAAGAGCTGTGCTGCTGCTTTGGGCAGTTGCCATTCACCAACACAATCCCTTCCCTAGGTGTCATATCCACTTTCAGACATATGTGCTGCCAGAGCACTTGGTTTCCATGGCAGCGGGAAATGGCTTGGGCACTGAACTTGTCTTTGGCCGTGGAGTTTTGAGCGCCTTGAGTGAGGAGCTCCATGTTCGTTTTGTGTGGGTGCTGAAGCTGCTTGATTCCATCCCACTGGGCTCAATGGGCATGGGACCGGAAGTGACCCAACAAGGTTTCCTAGATAGCTGCCAGGACAGCTGATGGTATGTGAAGTTCATGAGGCAGGTGGAGTTGTTTTGGCAGTGGAAGAGCTGTGCTTCTGCTTCGGGCAGTTGCCATTCACCACCACACTCCCTTCCCTAGGTGTCATATCCACTTTCAGACATATGTGCTGCCAGAGCACTTGGTTTCCATGGCAGCAGGAAATGGCTTGGACACTGAACTTGTCTTTGGCTGTGGAGTTTTGAGCGCCTTGAGTGAGGAGCTCCATGTTCGTTTTGTGTGGGTGCTGAAGCTGCCTGGTTCCATCCCACTGGGCTCAATGGGCATGGGACCGGAAGTGACCCAACAGGGTTTCCTAGATAGCTGCCAGGACAGCTGATGGTATGTGAAGTTCATGAGGCAGGTGGAGTTGTTTTTGCAGATGAAGAGCTGTGCTGCTGCTTCGGGCAGTTGCCATTCACCAGCATACTCCCTTCCCTAGGTGTCATATCCACTTTCAGACATATGTGCTGCCAGAGCACTTGGTTTCCATGGCAGAGGGAAATGGCTTGGGCACTGAACTTGTCTTTGGCTGTGCAGTTTTGAGCGCCTTGAGTGAGGAGCTCCATGTTCGTTTTGTGTGGGTGCTGAAGCTGCTTGATTCCATCCCACTGGGCTCAATGGGCATGGGACCGGAAGTGACCCAACAGGGTTTCCTAGATAGCTGCCAGGACAGCTGATGGTATGTGAAGTTCATGAGGCAGGTGGAGTTGTTTTGGCACTGGAAGAGCTGTGCTGCTGCTTCGGGCAGTTGCCATTCACCAACACACTCCCTTCCCTAGGTGTCATATCCACTTTCAGACATATGTGCTGCCAGAGCAGTTGGTTTCCATGGCAGCGGGAAATGGCTTGGGCACTGAACTTGTCTTTGGCTGTGCAGTTTTGAGCGCCTTGAGTGAGGAGCTCCATGTTCGTTTTGTGTGGGTGCTGAAGCTGCTTGATTGCATCCCACTGGGCTCAATGGGCATGGGACCGGAAGTGACCCAACAGGGTTTCCTAGATAGCTGCCAGGACAACTGATGGTATGTGAAGTTCATGAGGCAGATGGAGTTGTTTTGGCAGTGGAAGAGCTGTGCTGCTGCTTCAGGCAGTTGCCATTCAGCAGCACACTCCCTTCCCTAGGTGTCATATCCACTTTCAGACATATGTGCTGCCAGAGCACTTGGTTTCCATGGCAGCGGGAAATGGCTTGGGCACTGAACTTGTCTTTGGCTGTGGAGTTTTGAGTGCTTTGAGTGAGGAGCTCCATGTTCGTTTTGTGTGGGTGCTCAAGCTGCTTGATTCCATCCCACTGGGCTCAATGGGCATGGGACCGGAAGTGACCCAACAGGGTTTCCTAGATAGCTGCCAGGACAGCTGATGGTATGTGAAGTTCATGAGGCAGGTGGAGTTGTTTTGGCACTGGAAGAACTGTGCTGCTGCTTCAGGCAGTTGCCATTCACCAGCACACTCCCTTCCCTAGGTGTCATATCCACTTTCAGACATATGTGCTGCCAGAGCACTTGGTTTCCATGGCAGCGGGAAATGGCTTGGGCACTGAACTTGTCTTTGGCCGTGGAGTTTTGAGCGCCTTGAGTGAGGAGCTCCATGTTCGTATTGTGTGGGTGCTGAAGCTGCTTGATTCCATCCCCCTGGGCTCAATGGGCATGGGACCGGAAGTGACCCAACAGGGTTTCCTAGATAGCTGCCAGGACAGCTGATGGTATGTGAAGTTCATGAGGAGGGGGAGTTGTTTAGGCACTGGAAGAGCTGTGCTGCTGCTTCGGGCAGTTGCCATTCACCAACACACTCCCTTCCCTAGGTGTCATATCCACTTTCAGACATATGTGCTGCCAGAGCACTTGGTTTCCATGGCAGAGGGAAATGGCATTGGGCACTGAACTTGTCTTTCGCCATGTAGTTTCGAGCGTCTTGAGTGAGGAGCTCCATGTTCGTTTTGTGTGGGTGCTGAAGCTGCTTGATTCCATCCCCGTGGGCTCAATGGGCATGGGACCGGAAGTGACCCAACAGGGTTTCCTAGATAGCTGCCAGGACAGCTGATGGTATGTGAAGTTCATGAGGCAGGTGAGTTGATTTGGCACTGGAAGAGCTGTGCTGCTGCTTCGGGCAGTTGCCATTCACCAAGATACTCCCTTCCCTAGGTGTCATATCCACTTTCAGACATATGTGCTGCCAGAGCACTTGGTTTCCATGGCAGCGGGAAATGGCTTGGGCACTGAACTTGTCTTTTGCCATGTAGATTCGAGCGCCTTGAGTGAGGAGCTCCATGTTCGTTTTGTGTGGGTGCTGAAGCTGCTTGATTCCATCCCACTGGGCTCAATGGGCATTGGACCGTAAGTGACCCAACAGGGTTTCCTAGATAGCTGCCAGGACAGCTGATGGTATGTGAAGTTCATGAGGCAGTTGGAGTTGATTTGGCACTGGAAGAGCTGTGCTGCAGCTTCGGGCAGTTGCCATTCACCAGCACACTCCCTTCCCTAGGTGTCATATCCACTTTCAGACATATGTGCTGCCAGAGCACTTGGTTTCCATGGCAGAGGGAAATGGCTTGGACACTGAACTTGTCTTTCGCCATGTAGTTTCGAGCGTCTTGAGTGAGGAGCTCCATGTTCGTTTTGTGTGGGTGCTCAAGCTGCTTGATTCCATCCCACTGGGCTCAATGGGCATGGGACCGGAAGTGACCCAACAAGGTTTCCTAGATAGCTGCCAGGACAGCTGATGATATGTGAAGTTCATGAGGCAGGTGAGTTGATTTGGCAGTGGAAGAGCTGTGCTGCTGCTTCGGGCAGTTGCCATTCACCAACACACTCCCTTCCCTAGGTGTCATAACCACTTTCAGACATATGTGCTGCCAGAGCACATGGTTTCCATGCCAGCGGGTAATGGCTTGGGCACTGAACTTGTCTTTGGCTGTGCAGTTTTGAGCGCCTTGAGCGAGGAGCTCCATGTTTGTTTTGTGTGGGTGCTCAAGCTGCTTGATTCCATCCCACTGGGCTCAATGGGCATGGGACCGGAAGTGACCCAACAGGGTTTCCTAGATAGCTGCCAGGACAGCTGATGGTATGTGAAGTTCATGAGGCAGGTGAGTTGTTTTGGCAGTGAAAGAGCTGTGCTGCTGCTTTGGGCAGTTGCCATTCACCAACACACTCCCTTCCCTAGGTGTCATATTCACTTTCAGACATATGTGCTGCCAGAGCACTTGGTTTCCATGGCAGCGGGAAATGGCTTGGGCACTGAACTTGTCTTTCGCTGTGGAGTTTTGAGCGCCTTGAGTGAGGAGCTCCATGTTCGTTTTGTGTGGGTGCTGAAGCTGCTTGATTCCATCCCACTGGGCTCAATGGGCATGGGACCGGAAGTGACCCAACAGGGTTTCCTAGATAGCTGCCAGGACAGCTGATGGTATGTGAAGTTCATGAGGCAGGTGAGTTGTTTTGGCAGTGGAAGAGCTGTGCTGCTACTTCAGGCAGTTGCCATTCACCAGCACACTCCCTTCCCTAGGTGTCATATCCACTTTCAGACATATGTGCTGCCAGAGCACTTGGTTTCCATGGCAGCGGGAAATGGCTTGGGCACTGAACTTGTCTTTGGCCGTGGAGTTTTGGGCGCCTTGAGTGAGGAGCTCCTTGTTCGTTTTGTGTGGGTGCTCAAGCTGCTTGATTCCATCCCACTGGGCTCAATGGGCATGGGACCGGAAGTGACCCAACAGGGTTTCCTAGATAGCTGCCAGGACAGCTGATGGTATGTGAAGTTCATGAGGCAGGTGAGTTGTTTTGGCAGTGAAAGAGCTGTGCTGCTGCTTTGGGCAGTTGCCATTCACCAACACAATCCCTTCCCTAGGTGTCATATCCACTTTCAGACATATGTGCTGCCAGAGCACTTGGTTTCCATGGCAGCGGGAAATGGCTTGGGCACTGAACTTGTCTTTGGCCGTGGAGTTTTGAGCGCCTTGAGTGAGGAGCTCCATGTTCGTTTTGTGTGGGTGCTGAAGCTGCTTGATTCCATCCCACTGGGCTCAATGGGCATGGGACCGGAAGTGACCCAACAAGGTTTCCTAGATAGCTGCCAGGACAGCTGATGGTATGTGAAGTTCATGAGGCAGGTGGAGTTGTTTTGGCAGTGGAAGAGCTGTGCTTCTGCTTCGGGCAGTTGCCATTCACCAGCACACTCCGTTCCCTAGGTGTCATATCCACTTTCAGACATATGTGCTGCCAGAGCACTTGGTTTCCATGGCAGCGGGAAATGGCTTGGGCACTGAACTTGTCTTTGGCTGTGGAGTTTTGAGCGCCTTGAGTGAGGAGCTCCATGTTCGTTTTGTGTGGGTGCTGAAGCTGCCTGGTTCCATCCCACTGGGCTCAATGGGCATGGGACCGGAAGTGACCCAACAGGGTTTCCTAGATAGCTGCCAGGACAGCTGATGGTATGTGAAGTTCATGAGGCAGGTGGAGTTGTTTTGGCAGTGGAAGAGCTGTGCTGCTGCTTCGGGCAGTTGCCATTCACCAGCACACTCCCTTCCCTAGGTGTCATATCCACTTTCAGACATATGTGCTGCCAGAGCACTTGGTTTCCATGGCAGAGGGAAATGGCTTGGGCACTGAACTTGTCTTTGGCTGTGCAGTTTTGAGCGCCTTGAGTGAGGAGCTCCATGTTCGTTTTGTGTGGGTGCTGAAGCTGCTTGGTTTCATCCCACTGGGCTCAATGGGCATGGGACCGGAAGTGACCCAACAGGGTTTCCTAGATAGCTGCCAGGACAGCTGATGGTATGTGAAGTTCATGAGGCAGGTGGAGTTGTTTTGGCACTGGAAGAGCTGTGCTGCTGCTTCGGGCAGTTGCCATTCACCAACACACTCCCTTCCCTAGGTGTCATATCCACTTTCAGACATATGTGCTGCCAGAGCACTTGGTTTCCATGGCAGCGGGAAATGGCTTGGGCACTGAACTTGTCTTTGGCTGTGGAGTTTTGAGTGCTTTGAGTGAGGAGCTCCATGTTCGTTTTGTGTGGGTGCTCAAGCTGCTTGATTCCATCCCACTGGGCTCAATGGGCATGGGACCGGAAGTGACCCAACAGGGTTTCCTAGATAGCTGCCAGGACAGCTGATGGTATGTGAAGTTCATGAGGCAGGTGGAGTTGTTTTGGCAGTGGAAGAGCTGTGCTGCTGCTTCAGGCAGTTGCCATTCACCAGCACACTCCCTTCCCTAGGTGTCATATCCACTTTCAGACATATGTGCTGCCAGAGCACTTCGTTTCCATGGCAGCGGGAAATGGCTTGGGCACTGAACTTGTCTTTGGCCGTGGAGTTTTGAGCGCCTTGAGTGAGGAGCTCCATGTTCGTTTTGTGTGGGTGCTCAAGCTGCTTGATTCCATCCCCCTGGGCTCAATGGGCATGGGACCGGAAGTGACCCAACAGGGTTTCCTAGATAGCTGCCAGGACAGCTGATGGTATGTGAAGTTCATGAGGAGGGGGAGTTGTTTAGGCACTGGAAGAGCTGTGCTGCTGCTTCGGGCAGTTGCCATTCACCAACACACTCCCTTCCCTAGGTGTCATATTCACTTTCAGACATATGTGCTGCCAGAGCACTTGGTTTCCATGGCAGAGGGAAATGGCATTGGGCACTGAACTTGTCTTTCGCCATGTAGTTTCGAGCGTCTTGAGTGAGGAGCTCCATGTTCGTTTTGTGTGGGTGCTGAAGCTGCTTGATTCCATCCCCGTGGGCTCAATGGGCATGGGACCGGAAGTGACCCAACAGGGTTTCCTAGATAGCTGCCAGGACAGCTGATGGTATGTGAAGTTCATGAGGCAGGTGAGTTGATTTGGCACTGGAAGAGCTGTGCTGCTGCTTCGGGCAGTTGCCATTCACCAAGATACTCCCTTCCCTAGGTGTCATATCCACTTTCAGACATATGTGCTGCCAGAGCACTTGGTTTCCATGGCAGCGGGAAATGGCTTGGGCACTGAACTTGTCTTTTGCCATGTAGATTCGAGCGCCTTGAGTGAGGAGCTCCATGTTCGTTTTGTGTGGGTGCTGAAGCTGCTTGATTCCATCCCACTGGGCTCAATGGGCATTGGACCGTAAGTGACCCAACAGGGTTTCCTAGATAGCTGCCAGGACAGCTGATGGTATGTGAATTTCATGAGGCAGTTGGAGTTGATTTGGCACTGGAAGAGCTGTGCTGCAGCTTCGGGCAGTTGCCATTCACCAGCACACTCCCTTCCCTAGGTGTCATATCCACTTTCAGACATATGTGCTGCCAGAGCACTTGGTTTCCATGGCAGCGGGTAATGGCTTGGGCACTGAACTTGTCTTTGGCTGCGCAGTTTTGAGCGCCTTGAGCGAGGAGCTCCATGTTTGTTTTGTGTGGGTGCTCAAGCTGCTTGATTCCATCCCACTGGGCTCAATGGGCATGGGACCGGAAGTGACCCAACAGTGTTTCCTAGATAGCTGCCAGGACAGCTGATGGTATGTGAAGTTCATGAGGCAGGTGGAGTTTTTTTTATCAGTGGAAGAGCTGTGCTTCTGCTTCGGGCAGTTGCCATTCACCAGCACACTCCGTTCCCTAGGTGTCATATCCACTTTCAGACATATGTGCTGCCAGAGCACTTGGTTTCCATGGCAGCGGGAAATGGCTTGGGCACTGAACTTGTATTTGGCTGTGGAGTTATGAGCGCCTTGAGTGAGGAGTTCCATGTTAGTTTTGTGTGGGTGCTCAAGCTGCTTGATTCCATCCCACTGGGCTCAAAGGGCATGGGACCGGAAGTGACCCAACAGTGTTTCCTAGATAGCTGCCAGGACAGCTGATGGTATGTGAAGTTCATGAGGCAGGTGAGTTGTTTTGGCAGTGAAAGAGCTGTGCTGCTGCTTTGGGCAGTTGCCATTGACCAACACACTCCCTTCCCTAGGTGTCATATCCACTTTCAGACATATGTGCTGCCAGAGCACTTGGTTTCCATGGCAGCGGGAAATGGCTTGGGCACTGAACTTGTCTTTGGCTGTGGAGTTTTGAGCGCCTTGAGTGAGGAGCTCCATGTTCGTTTTGTGTGGGTGCTGAAGCTGCTTGATTCCATCCCACTGGGCTCAATGGGCATGGGACCGGACGTGAGCCAACAGGGTTTCCTAGATAGCTGCCAGGACAGCTGATGGTATGTGAAGTTCATGAGGCAGGTGGAGTTGTTTTGGCAGTGGAAGAGCTGTGCTGCTGCTTCGGGCAGTTGCCATTCACCAGCACACTCCCTTCCCTAGGTGTCATATCCACTTTCAGACATATGTGCTGCCAGAGCACTTGGTTTCCATGGCAGCGGGAAATGGCTTGGGCACTGAACTTGTCTTTGGCTGTGGAGTTTTGTGCGCCTTGAGTGAGGAGCTCCATGTTCGTTTTGTGTGGGTGCTGAAGCTGCTTGGTTCCATCCCACTGGGCTCAATGGGCATGGGACCGGAAGTGACCCAACAGGGTTTCCTAGATAGCTGCCAGGACAGCTGATGGTATGTGAAGTTCATGAGGCAGGTGGAGTTGTTTTGGCAGTGGAAGAGCTGTGCTGCTGCTTCGGGCAGTTGCCATTCACCAGCACACTCCCTTCCCTAGGTGTCATATCCACTTTCAGACATATGTGCTGCCAGAGCACTTGGTTTCCATGGCAGAGGGAAATGGCTTGGGCACTGAACTTGTCTTTGGCCGTGAAGTTTTGAGCGCCTTGAGTGAGGAGCTCCATGTTCGTTTTGTGTGGGTGCTGAAGCTGCTTGATTCCATCCCACTGGGCTCAATGGGCATGGGACCGGAAGTGAGCCAACAGGGTTTCCTAGATAGCTGCCAGGACAGCTGATGGTATGTGAAGTTCATGAGGCAGGTGGAGTTGTTTTGGCACTGGAAGAGCTGTGCTGCTGCTTCGGGCAGTTGCCATTCACCAGCACACTCCCTTCCCTAGGTGTCATATCCACTTTCAGACATATGTGCTGCCAGAGCACTTGGTTTCCATGGCAGCGGGAAATGGCTTGGGCACTGAACTTGTCTTTCGCTGTGGAGTTTTGAGCGCCTTGAGTGAGGAGCTCCATGTTCGTTTTGTGTGGGTGCTGAAGCTGCTTGATTGCATCCCACTGGGCTCAATGGGCATGGGACCGGAAGTGACCCAACAGGGTTTCCTAGATAGCTGCCAGGACAGCTGATGGTATGTGAAGTTCATGAGGCAGGTGAGTTGTTTTGGCAGTGAAAGAGCTGTGCTGCTGCTTTGGGCAGTTGCCATTCACCAACACACTCCCTTCCCTAGGTGTCATATCCACTTTCAGACATATGTGCTGCCAGAGCACTTGGTTTCCATGGCAGCGGGAAATGGCTTGGGCACTGAACTTGTCTTTGGCCGTGGAGTTTTGAGCGCCTTGAGTGAGGAGCTCCATGTTCGTTTTGTGTGGGTGCTGAAGCTGCTTGATTCCATCCCACTGGGCTCAATGGGCATGGGACCGGAAGTGACCCAACAAGGTTTCCTAGATAGCTGCCAGGACAGCTGATGGTATGTGAAGTTCATGAGGCAGGTGGAGTTGTTTTGGCAGTGGAAGAGCTGTGCTGCTGCTTCGGGCAGTTGCCATTCACCAGCACACTCCCTTCCCTAGGTGTCATATCCACTTTCAGACATATGTGCTGCCAGAGCACTTGGTTTCCATGGCAGAGGGAAATGGCTTGGGCACTGAACTTGTCTTTGGCCGTGAAGTTTTGAGAGCCTTGAGTGAGGAGCTCCATGTTCGTTTTGTGTGGGTGCTGAAGCTGCTTGATTCCATCCCACTGGGCTCAATGGGCATGGGACCGGAAGTGAGCCAACAGGGTTTCCTAGATAGCTGCCAGGACAGCTGATGGTATGTGAAGTTCATGAGGCAGGTGGAGTTGTTTTGGCACTGGAAGAGCTGTGCTGCTGCTTCGGGCAGTTGCCATTCACCAGCACACTCCCTTCCCTAGGTGTCATATCCACTTTCAGACATATGTGCTGCCAGAGCACTTGGTTTCCATGGCAGCGGGAAATGGCTTGGGCACTGAACTTGTCTTTCGCTGTGGAGTTTTGAGCGCCTTGAGTGAGGAGCTCCATGTTCGTTTTGTGTGGGTGCTCAAGCTGCTTGATTGCATCCCACTGGGCTCAATGGGCATGGGACCGGAAGTGACCCAACAGGGTTTCCTAGATAGCTGCCAGGACAGCTGATGGTATGTGAAGTTCATGAGGCAGGTGAGTTGTTTTGGCAGTGAAAGAGCTGTGCTGCTGCTTTGGGCAGTTGCCATTCACCAACACACTCCCTTCCCTAGGTGTCATATCCACTTTCAGACATATGTGCTGCCAGAGCACTTGGTTTCCATGGCAGCGGGAAATGGCTTGGGCACTGAACTTGTCTTTGGCCGTGGAGTTTTGAGCGCCTTGAGTGAGGAGCTCCATGTTCGTTTTGTGTGGGTGCTCAAGCTGCTTGATTGCATCCCACTGGGCTCAATGGGCATGGGACCGGAAGTGACCCAACAAGGTTTCCTAGATAGCTGCCAGGACAGCTGATGGTATGTGAAGTTCATGAGGCAGGTGGAGTTGTTTTGGCAGTGGAAGAGCTGTGCTGCTGCTTCGGGCAGTTGCCATTCACCAGCACACTCCGTTCCCTAGGTGTCATATCCACTTTCAGACATATGTGCTGCCAGAGCACTTGGTTTCCATGGCAGCGGGAAATGGCTTGGGCACTGAACTTGTCTTTGGCTGTGGAGTTTTGTGCGCCTTGAGTGAGGAGCTCCATGTTCGTTTTGTGAGGGTGCTGAAGCTGCTTGATTCCATCCCACTGGGCTCAATGGGCATGGGACCGGAAGTGAGCCAACAGGGTTTCCTAGATAGCTGCCAGGACAGCTGATGGTATGTGAAGTTCATGAGGCAGGTGGAGTTGTTTTGGCACTGGAAGAGCTGTGCTGCTGCTTCGGGCAGTTGCCATTCACCAGCACACTCCCTTCCCTAGGTGTCATATCCACTTTCAGACATATGTGCTGCCAGAGCACTTGGTTTCCATGGCAGCGGGAAATGGCTTGGGCACTGAACTTGTCTTTCGCTGTGGAGCTTTGAGCGCCTTGAGTGAGGAGCTCCATGTTCGTTTTGTGTGGGTGCTGAAGCTGCTTGATTCCATCCCACTGCGCTCAATGGGCATGGGACCGGAAGTGACCCAACAGGGTTTCCTAGATAGCTGCCAGGACAGCTGATGGTATGTGAAGTTCATGAGGCAGGTGGAGTTGTTTTGGCACTGGAAGAGCTGTGCTGCTGCTTCGGGCAGTTGCCATTCACCAGCACACTCCCTTCCCTAGGTGTCATATCCACATTCAGACATATGTGCTGCCAGAGCACTTGGTTTCCATGGCAGCGGGAAATGGCTTGGGCACTGAACTTATCTTTCGCCATGTAGTTTTGAGCGCCTTGAGTGAGGAGCTCCATGTTCGTTTTGTGTGGGTGCTCAAGCTGCTTGATTCCATCCCCCTGGGCTCAATGGGCATGGGACCGGAAGTGACCCAACAGGGTTTCCTAGACAGCTGCCAGGACAGCTGATGGTATGTGAAGTTCATGAGGCAGGTGGAGTTGTTTTGGCACTGGAAGAGCTGTGCTGCTGCTTCGGGCAGTTGCCATTCACCAACACACTCCCTTCCCTAGGTGTCATATCCACTTTCAGACATATGTGCTGCCAGAGCACTTGGTTTGCATGGCAGCGGGAAATGGCTTGGGCACTGAACTTGTCTTTGGCTGTGCAGTTTTGAGCGCCTTGAGTGAGGAGCTCCATGTTCGTTTTGTGTGGGTGCTCAAGCTGCTTGATTGCATCCCACTGGGCTCAATGGGCATGGGACCGGAAGTGACCCAACAGGGTTTCCTAGATAGCTGCCAGGACAGCTGATGGTATGTGAAGTTCATGAGACAGGTGGAGTTGTTTTGGCACTGGAAGAGCTGTGCTGCTGCAGTTGCCATTCACCTCCAGACTCCCTTCCCTATGTGTCATATCCACTTTCAGACATATGTGCTGCCAGAGCACTTGGTTTCCATGGCAGCGGGAAATGGCTTGGGCACTGAACTTGTCTTTCGCCAACTAGTTTTGAGCGCCTTGAGTGAGGAGCTCCATGTTCGTTTTGTGTTGGTGCTCAAGCTGCTTGTTTCCATCCCACTGGGCTCAATGGGCATGGGACCGGAAGTGACCCAACAGGGTTTCCTAGATAGCTGCCAGGACAGCTGATGGTATGTGAAGTTCATGAGGCAGGTGGAGTTGTTTTGGCAGTGAAAGAGCTGTGCTGATGCTTCGGGCAGTTGCCATTCACCAGCACACTCCCTTCCCTAGGTGTAATATCCACTTTCAGACATATGTGCTGAGAGTGCACATGATTTCCATGGCAGCGGGAAATGGCTTGGGCACTGAACTTGTCTTTGCCTGTGGAGTTTTGAGCGTCTTGAGTGAGGAGCTCCATGTTAGTTTTGTGTGGGTGCTGAAGCTGCTTGATTGCATCCCACTGGGCTCAATGGGCATGGGACCGGAAGTGACCCAACAAGGTTTCCTAGATAGCTGCCAGGACAGCTGATGGTATGTGAAGTTCATGAGGCAGGTGGAGTTGTTTTGGCAGTGGAAGAGCTGTGCTGCTGCTTCGGGCAGTTGCCATTCACCAGCACACTCCCTTCCCTAGGTGTCATATCCACTTTCAGACATATGTGCTGCCAGAGCGCTTGGTTTCCATGGCAGCGGGAAATGGCTTGGGCACTGAACTTGTCTTTGGCTGTGGAGTTATGTGTGCCTTGAGTGAGGAGCTCCATGTTCGTTTTGTGTGGGTGCTGAAGCTGCTTGGTTCCATCCCACTGGGCTCAATGGGCATGGGACCGGAAGTGACCCAACAGGGTTTCCTAGATAGCTGCCAGGACAGCTGATGGTATGTGAAGTTCATGAGGCAGGTGGAGTTGTTTTGGCAGTGGAAGAGCTGTGCTGCTGCTTCGGGCAGTTGCCATTCACCAGCACACTCCGTTCCCTAGGTGTCATATCCACTTTCAGACATATGTGCTGCCAGAGCACTTGGTTTCCATGGCAGAGGGAAATGGCTTGGGCACTGAACTTGTCTTTGGCCGTGAAGTTTTGAGCGCCTTGAGTGAGGAGCTCCATGTTCGTTTTGTGTGGGTGCTGAAGCTGCTTGATTCCATCCCACTGGGCTCAATGGGCATGGGACCGGAAGTGAGCCAACAAGGTTTCCTAGATAGCTGCCAGGACAGCTGATGGTATGTGAAGTTCATGAGGCAGGTGGAGTTGTTTTGGCAGTGGAAGAGCTGTGCTGCTGCTTCGGGCAGTTGCCATTCACCAGCACACTCCCTTCCCTAGGTGTCATATCCACTTTCAGACATATGTGCTGCCAGAGCACTTGGTTTCCATGGCAGCGGGAAATGGCTTGGGCACTGAACTTGTCTTTCGCTGTGGAGTTTTGAGCGCCTTGAGTGAGGAGCTCCATGTTCGTTTTGTGTGGGTGCTGAAGCTGCTTGATTGCATGCCACTGGGCTCAATGGGCATGGGACTGGAAGTGACCCAACAGGGTTTCCTAGATAGCTGCCAGGACAGCTGATGGTATGTGAAGTTCATGAGGCAGGTGAGTTGTTTTGGCAGTGAAAGAGCTGTGCTGCTGCTTTGGGCAGTTGCCATTCACCACCACACTCCCTTCCCTAGGTGTCATATCCACTTTCAGACATATGTGCTGCCAGAGCACTTGGTTTCCATGGCAGCGGGAAATGGCTTGGGCACTGAACTTGTCTTTGGCCGTGGAGTTTTGAGCGCCTTGAGTGAGGAGCTCCATGTTCGTTTTGTGTGGGTGCTGAAGCTGCTTGATTCCATCCCACTGGGCTCAATGGGCATGGGACCGGAAGTGACCCAACAAGGTTTCCTAGATATCTGCCAGGACAGCTGATGGTATGTGAAGTTCATGAGGCAGGTGGAGTTGTTTTGGCAGTGGAAGAGCTGTGCTGCTGCTTCGGGCAGTTGCCATTCACCAGCACACTCCGTTCCCTAGGTGTCATATCCACTTTCAGACATATGTGCTGCCAGAGCACTTGGTTTCCATGGCAGCGGGAAATGGCTTGGGCACTGAACTTGTCTTTCGCTGTGGAGTTTTGTGCGCCTTGATTGAGGAGCTCCATGTTCGTTTTGTGTGGGTGCTGAAGCTGCTTGATTCCATCCCACTGGGCTCAATGGGCATGGGACCGGAAGTGACCCAACAGGGTTTCCTAGATAGCTGCCAGGACAGCTGATGGTATGTGAAGTTCATGAGGCAGGTGGAGTTGTTTTGGCACTGGAAGAGCTGTGCTGCTGCTTCGGGCAGTTGCCATTCACCAGCACACTCCCTTCCCTAGGTGTCATATCCACTTTCAGACATATGTGCTGCCAGAGCACTTGGTTTCCATGGCAGCGGGAAATGGCTTGGGCACTGAACTTGTCTTTCGCTGTGGAGCTTTGAGCGCCTTGAGTGAGGAGCTCCATGTTCGTTTTGTGTGGGTGCTGAAGCTGCTTGATTCCATCCCACTGGGCTCAATGGGCATGGGACCGGAAGTGACCCAACAGGGTTTCCTAGATAGCTGCCAGGACAGCTGATGGTATGTGAAGTTCATGAGGCAGGTGGAGTTGTTTTGGCACTGGAAGAGCTGTGCTGCTGCTTCGGGCAGTTGCCATTCACCAGCACACTCCCTTCCCTAGGTGTCATATCCACATTCAGACATATGTGCTGCCAGAGCACTTGGTTTCCATGGCAGCGGGAAATGGCTTGGGCACTGAACTTATCTTTCGCCATGTAGTTTTGAGCGCCTTGAGTGAGGAGCTCCATGTTCGTTTTGTGTGGGTGCTCAAGCTGCTTGATTCCATCCCACTGGGCTCAATGGGCATGGGACCGGAAGTGACCCAACAGGGTTTCCTAGACAGCTGCCAGGACAGCTGATGGTATGTGAAGTTCATGAGGCAGGTGAGTTGTTTTGGCACTGGAAGAGCTGTGCTGCTGCTTCGGGCAGTTGCCATTCACCAACACACTCCCTTCCCTAGGTGTCATATCCACTTTCAGACATATGTGCTGCCAGAGCACTTGGTTTGCATGGCAGCGGGAAATGGCTTGGGCACTGAACTTGTCTTTGGCTGTGCAGTTTTGAGCGCCTTGAGTGAGGAGCTCCATGTTCGTTTTGTGTGGGTGCTCAAGCTGCTTGATTGCATCCCACTGGGCTCAATGGGCATGGGACCGGAAGTGACCCAACAGGGTTTCCTAGATAGCTGCCAGGACAGCTGATGGTATGTGAAGTTCATGAGGCAGGTGGAGTTGTTGTGGCACTGGAAGAGCTGTGCTGCTGCTTCGGGCAGTTGCCATTCACCTCCAGACTCCCTTCCCTATGTGTCATATCCACTTTCAGACATATGTGCTGCCAGAGCACTTGGTTTCCATGGCAGCGGGAAATGGCTTGGGCACTGAACTTGTCTTTTGCCAACTAGTTTTGAGCGCCTTGAGTGAGGAGCTCCATGTTCGTTTTGTGTTGGTGCTCAAGCTGCTTGATTCCATCCCTCTGGGCTCAATGGGCATGGGACCGGAAGTGACCCAACAGGGTTTCCTAGATAGCTGCCAGGACAGCTGATGGTATGTGAAGTTCATGAGGCAGGTGGAGGTGTTTTGGCAGTGAAAGAGCTGTGCTGATGCTTCGGGCAGTTGCCATTCACCAGCACACTCCCTTCCCTAGGTGTCATATCCACTTTCAGACATATGTGCTGAGAGTGCACATGATTTCCATTGCAGCGGGAAATGGCTTGGGCACTGAACTTGTCTTTGGCTGTGGAGTTTTGAGCGTCTTGAGTGAGGAGCTCCATGTTAGTTTTGTGTGGGTGCTGAAGCTGCTTGATTCCATCCCCCTGGGCTCAATGGGCATGGGACCGGAAGTGACCCAACAAGGTTTCCTAGATAGCTGCCAGTTCAGCTGATGGTATGTGAAGTTCATGAGGCAGGTGGAGTTGTTTTGGCACTGGAAGAGCTGTGCTGCTGCTTCGGGCAATTGCCATTCACCACCACACTCCCTTCCCTAGGTGTCATATCCACTTTCAGACATATGTGCTGCCAGAGCACTTGGTTTCCATGGCAGCGGGAAATGGCTTGGGCACTGAACTTGTCTTTTTCCGTGGAGTTTTGAGCGCCTTGAGTGAGGAGCTCCATGTTAGTTTTGTATGGGTGCTGAAGCTGCTTGATTCCATCCCACTGAGCTCAATGGGCATTGGACCGGAAGTGACCCAACAGGGTTTCCTAGATAGCTGCCAGGACAGCTGATGGTATGTGAAGTTCATGAGGCAGGTGGAGTTGTTTTAGCACTGGAAGAGCTGTGCTGCTGCTTCGGGCAGTTGCCATTCATCAACACACTCCCTTCCCTAGGTGTCATAACCACTTTCAGACATATGTGCTGCCAGAGCACTTGGTTTGCATGGCAGCGGGAAATGGCTTGGGCACTGAACTTGTCTTTGGCTGTGGAGTTTTGAGCGCCTTGAGTGAGGAGCTCCATGTTAGTTTTGTGTGGGTGCTGAAGCTGCTTGATTCCATCCCACTGGACTCAAATGGCATGGGACCGGAAGTGACCCAACAGGGTTTCCTAGATAGCTGCCAGGACAGCTGATGGTATGTGAAGTTCATGAGGCAGGTGGAGTTGTTTTGGCAGTGGAGGAGCTGTGCTGCTGCTTCGGGCAGTTGCCATTCACCAGCACACTCCCTTCCCTAGGAGTCACATACACTTTCAGACATATGTGCTTGCCAGAGCACATGATTTCCACAGCAGCGGGAAATGGCTTGGGCACTGAACTTGTCTTTATCTGTGGGGATTTGAGCGCCTTGAGTGAGGAGCTCCATGTTCGTTTTGTGTGGGTGCTGAAGCTGCTTGATTCCATCCCACTGGGCTCAATGGGCATGGGACCGGAAGTGAGCCAACAAGGTTTCCTAGATAGCTGCCAGGACAGCTGATGGTATGTGAAGTTCATGAGGCAGGTGGAGTTGTTTTGGCACTGGAAGAGCTGTGCTGCTGCTTCGGGCAGTTGCCATTCACCAGCACACTCCCTTCCCTAGGTGTCATATCCTCTTTCAGACATATGTGCTGCCAGAGCACTTGGCTTCCATGGCAGCGGGAAATGGCTTGGGCACTGAACTTGTCTTTGGCTGTGGAGTTTTGAGCGTCTTGAGTGAGGAGCTCCATGTTCGTTTTGTGTGGGTGCTCAAGCTGCTTGATTCCATCCCACTGGGCTCAATGGGCATGGGACCGGAAGTGACCCAACAGTGTTTCCTAGATAGCTGCCAGGACAGTTGATGGTATGTGAAGTTCATGAGGCAGGTGGAGTTGTTTTGGCAGTGGAAGAGCTGTGCTGCTGCTTCGGGCAGTTGCCATTCACCAGCACACTCCCTTCCCTAGGTGTCATATCCACTTTCAGATATATGTGCTGCCAGAGCACTTGGTTTCCATGGCAGAGGGAAATGGCTTGGGCACTGAACTTGTCTTTTGCCATGTAGTTTCGAGCGCCTTGAGTGAGGAGCTCCATGTTCGTTTTGTGTGGGTGCTGAAGCTGCTTGATTCCATCCCACTGGGCTCAATGGGCATGGGACCGGAAGTGACCCAACAAGGTTTCCTAGATAGCTGCAGGACAGCTGATGATATGTGAAGTTCATGAGGCATGTGAGTTGATTTGGCAGTGGAAGAGCTGTGCTGCTGCTTCGGGCAGTTGCCATTCACCACCAAACTCCCTTCCTTAGGTGTCATATCCACTTTCAGACATATGTGCTGAGAGTGCACATGATTTCCATGGCAGCGGGAAATGGCTTGGGCACTGAACTTGTCTTTTTCCGTGGAGTTTTGAGCGCCTTGAGTGAGGAGCTCCATGTTCGTTTTGTGTGGGTGCTGAAGCTGCTTGATTCCATCCCACTGGGCTCAATGGGCATGGGACCGGAAGTGACCCAACAGGGTTTCCTAGATAGCTGCCAGGACAGCTGATGGTATGTGAAGTTCATGAGGCAGGTTGAGTTGTTTTGGCAGTGGAAGAGCTGTGCTGATGCTTCGGGCAGTTGCCATTCACCACCACACTCCCTTCCCTAGGTGTCATATCCACATTCAGACATATGTGCTGCCAGAGCACTTGGTTTCCATGGCAGCAGGAAATGGCTTGGGCACTGAACTTGTCTTTGGCTGTGCAGTTTTGAGGGCCTTGAGTGAGGAGCTCCATGTTCGTTTTGTGTGGGTGCTGAAGCTGCTTGATTCCATCCCACTGGGCTGAATTTGCATGGGACCGGAAGTGACCCAACAGGGTTTCCTAGATAGCTGCCAGGACAGCTGATGGTATATGAAGTTCATGAGGCAGGTGGAGTTGTTTTGGCAGTGGAAGAGCTGTGCTGCTGCTTCGGGCAGTTGCCATTCATCAACACACTCCCTTCCCTAGGTGTCATAACCACTTTCAGACATATGTGCTGCCAGAGCACTTGGTTTCCATGGCAGCGGGAAATGGCTTGGGCACTGAACTTGTCTATGGCCGTGGAGTTTTGAGCGCCTTGAGTGAGGAGCTCCATGTTCGTTTTCTGTGGGTGCTGAAGCTGCTTGATTCCATCCCACTGGGCTCAATGGGCATGGGACCGGAAGTGACCCAACAGGGTTTCCTAGATAGCTGCCAGGACAGCTGATGGTATGTGAAGTTCCTGAGGCAGGTGGAGTTGTTTTGGCACTGGAAGAGCTGTGCTGCTGCTTCAGGCAGTTGCCATTAACCACCAGACTCCCTTCCCTAGGTGTCATATCCACTTTCAGACATATGTGCTGCCAGAGCACTTGGTTTCCATGGCAGCGGGAAATGGCTTGCGCACTGAACTTGTCTTTGGCTGTGAAGTTTTGAGCGCCTTGAGTGAGGAGCTCCATGTTCGCTTTCTGTGGGTGCTGAAGCTGCTTGATTCCATCCCACTGGGCTCAATGGGCATGGGACCGGAAGTGACCCAACAGGGTTTCCTAGATAGCTGCCAGGACAGCTGATGGTATGTGAAGTTCCTGAGGCAGTTGGAGTTGTTTTGGCGGTGGAAGAGCTGTGCTGCTGCTTCAGACAGTTGCCATTCACCACCACACTCCCTTCCCTAGGTGTCATATCCACATTCAGACATATGTGCTGCCAGAGCACTTGGTTTCCATGGCAGCGGGAAATGGCTTGGGCACTGAACTTGTCTTTGGCTGTGAAGTTTTGAGCGCCTTGAGTGAGGAGCTCCATGTTCGTTTTGTGTGGGTGCTGAAGCTGCTTGATTCCATCCCACTGGGCTCAATGGGCATGGGACCGGAAGTGACCCAACAGGGTTTCCTAGACAGCTGCCAGGACAGCTGATGGTATATGAAGTTCATGAGGAAGTTGGAGTTGTTTTAGCACTGGAAGAGCTGTGCTGCTGCTTCGGGCAGTTGCCATTCATCAACACACTCCCTTCCCTAGGTGTCATAACCACTTTCAGACATATGTGCTGCCAGAGCACTTGGTTTCCATGGCAGCGGGAAATGGCTTGGGCACTGAACTTGTCTTTGGCCATGGAGTTTTGAGCGCCTTGAGTGAGGATCTCCATGTTCGTTTTTTGTGGGTGCTGAAGCTGCTTGATTCCATCCCACTGGGCTCAATGGGCATGGGACCGGAAGTGACCCAACAGGGTTTCCTAGATAGCTGCCAGGACAGCTGATGGTATGTGAAGTTCATGAGGCAGGTGGAGTTTTTTTATCAGTGGAAGAGCTGTGCTGCTGCTTCGGGCAGTTGCCATTCACCAGCACACTCCCTTCCCTAGGTGTCATATCCACTTTCAGACATATGTGCTGCCAGAGCACTTGTTTTATATGGCAGCGGGAAATGGCTTGGGCACTGAACTTGTCTTTGGCTGTGAAGTTTTGAGCGCCTTGAGTGCGGAGCTCCATGTTCGTTTTGTGTGGGTGCTGAAGCTGCTTGATTCCATCCCACTGGGCATGGGACCGGAAGTGACCCAACAGGGTTTCCTAGAGAGCTGCCAGGACAGCTGATGGTATATGAAGTTCATGAGGCAGGTGGAGTTGTTTTAGCACGGGAAGAGCTGTGCTGCTGCTTTGGGCAGTTGCCATTCATCAACACACTCCCTTCCCTAGGTGTCATAACCACTTTCAGACATATGTGCTGCCAGAGCACTTGGTTTCCATGGCAGCGGGAAATGGCTTGGGCACTGAACTTGTCTATGGCCGTGGAGTTTTGAGCGCCTTGAGTGAGGAGCTCCATGTTCGTTTTGTGTGGGTGCTGAAGCTGCTTGATTCCATCCCACTGGGCTCAATGGGCATGGGACCGGAAGTGACCCAACAGGGTTTCCTAGACAGCTGCCAGGACAGCTGATGGTATGTGAAGTTCACGAGGCAGGTGGAGTTGTTTTGGCGGTGGAAGAGCTGTGCTGCAGCTTCGGGCAGTTGCCATTCACCAGCACACTCCCTTCCCTAGGTGTCATATCCACATTCAGACATAACTGCTGCCAGAGCACTTGGTTTCCATGGCAGCGGGAAATGGCTTGCGCACTGAACTTGTCTTTGGCCGTGGAGTTTTGAGCGCCTTGAGTGAGGAGCTCCATGTTCGCTTTCTGTGGGTGCTGAAGCTGCTTGATTCCATCCCACTGGGCTCAATGCGACCGGAATTGACCCAACAGGGTTTCCTAGATAGCTGCCAGGACAGCTGATGGTATGTGAAGTTCATGAGGCAGGTGGAGTTGTTTTGGCGGTGGAAGAGCTGTGCTGCAGCTTCGGGCAGTTGCCATTCACCAGCACACTCCCTTCCCTAGGTGTCATATCCACTTTCATAGATATGTGCTGCCAGAGCACTTGGTTTCCATGGCAGCGGGAAATGGCTTGGGCACTGAACTTGTCTTTGGCTGTGCAGATTTGAGCGCCTTGAGTGAGGAGCTCCATGTTCGTTTTGTGTGGGTGCTGAAGCTGCTTGATTCCATCCCACTGGGCTCAATGGGCATGGGACCAGAAGTGATCCAACAGGGTTTCCTAGATAGCTGCCAGTTCAGCTGATGGTATGTGAAGTTCATGAGGCAGTTGGAGTTGTTTTGGCAGTGGAAGAGCTGTGCTGCAGCTTTGGGCAGTTGCCATTCACCACCACACTCCCTTCCCTAGGTGTCATATCCACATTCAGACATATGTGCTGCCAGAGCACTTGGTTTCCATGGCAGCGGGAAATGGCTTGGGCACTGAACTTGTCTTTGGCTGTGCAGATTTGAGCGCCTTGAGTGAGGAGCTCCATGTTCGTTTTGTGTGGGTGCTGAAGCTGCTTGATTCCCTCCCCCTGGGCTCAATGGGCATGGGACCGGAAGTTACCCAACAGGATTTCCTAGATAGCTGCCAGGACAGCTGATGGTATGTGAAGTTCCTGAGGCAGGTGGAGTTGTTTTGGCAGTAGAAGAGCTGTGCTGCTGCTTCGGGCAGTTGCCATTCAGCAGCACACTCCCTTCCCTAGGTGTCATATCCACATTCAGACATATGTGCTGCCAGAGCACTTGGTTTTCATGGCAGCGGGAAATGGCTTGGGCACTGAACTTGTCTTTGGCTGTGAAGTTTTGAGCGCCTTGAGTGAGGAGCTCCATGTTCGTTTTGTGTGGGTGCTGAAGCTGCTTGATTCCATCCCACTGGGCTCAATGGGCATGGGACCGGAAGTGAGCCAACAGGGTTTCCTAGATAGCTGCCAGGACAGCTGATGGTATGTGAAGTTCATGAGGCAGGTGGAGTTTTTTTATCAGTGGAAAAGCTGTGCTGCTGCTTCTGGCAGTTGCCATTCACCAGCACACTCCCTTCCCTAGGTGTCATATCCACATTCAGACATATGTGCAGGCAGAGCACTTGGTTTCCATGGCAGCGGGAAATGGCTTGGGCACTGAACTTGTCGTTGGCTGTGCAGTTTTGAGCGCCTTGAGTGAGGAGCTCCATGTTCGTTTTGTGTGGGTGCTGAAGCTGCTTGATTCCATCCCACTGGGCTCAATGCGACCGGAAGTGAGCCAACAGGGTTTCCTAGATAGCTGCCAGGACAGCTGATGGTATGTGAAGTTCATGAGGCAGGTGGAGTTGTTTTGGTAGTGGAAGAGCTGTGCCGCTGCTACGGACAGTTGCCATTCACCACCACACTCCCTTGCCAAGGTGTCATAACCACTTTCAGACATATGTGCTGCCAGAGCACTTGGTTTCCATGGCAGCGGGAAATGGCTTGGGCACTGAACTTGTCTTTGGCCGTGTAGTTTTGAGCGCCTTGAGTGAGGAGCTCCATGTTCGTTTTGTGTTTGTGCTGAAGCTGCTTGATTCCATCCCACTGGGCTCAATGGGCATGGGACCGGAAGTGACCCAACAAGGTTTCCTAGATAGCTGCCAGGACAGCTGATGGTATGTGAAGTTCATGAGGCAGGTGGAGTTGATATGGCAGTGGAAGAGCTGTGCTGCTGCTTCGGGCAGTTGCCATTCACCAACACACTCCCTTCCCTAGGTGTCATATCCACTTTCAGACATATGTGCTGCCAGAGCACTTGGTTTCCATGGCAGCGGGAAATGGCTTGGGCACTGAACTTGTCTTTGGCCGTGGAGTTTTGGGCGCCTTGAGTGAGGAGCTCCATGTTCGTTTTGTGTGGGTGCTGAAGCTGCTTGATTCCATCCCACTGGGCTCAATGGGCATGGGACCGGAAGTGACCCAACAGGGTTTCCTAGATAGCTGCCAGGACAGCTGATGGTATGTGAAGTTCATGAGGCAGGTGGAGTTGTTTTGGCACTGGAAGAGCTGTGCTGCTGCTTCGGGCAGATGCCATTCACCAGCACACTCCCTTCCCTAGGTGTCATATCCACTTTCAGACATATGTGCTGCCAGAGCACTTGGTTTCCATGGCAGCGGGAAATGGCTTGGGCACTGAACTTGTCTTTGGCTGTGGAGTTTTAAGCGCCTTGAGTGAGGAGCTCCATGTTCGTTTTGTGTGGGTGCTGAAGGTGCTTGATTCCATCCCACTGGGCTCAATGGGCATGGGACCGGAAGTGACCCAACAGGGTTTCCTAGATAGCTGCCAGGACAGCTGATGGTATGTGAAGTTCATGAGGCAGGTGGAGTTGTTTTGGCAGTGGAAGAGCTGTGCTGCTGCTTCGGGCAGTTGCCATTCACCAGCACACTCCCTTCCCTAGGTGTCATATCCACTTTCAGACATATGTGCTGCCAGAGCACTTGGGTTCCATGGCAGCGGGAAATGGCTTGGGCACTGAAATGGTCTGTGGCTGTGAAGTTTTGAGCGCCTTGAGTGAGGATCTCCATGTTCGTTTTGTGTGGGTGCTGAAGCTGCTTGCTTCCATCCCACTGGGCTCAATGTGCATGGGACCGGAAGTGACCCAACAGGGTTTCCTAGATAGCTGCCAGGACAGCTGATGGTATGTGAAGTTCATGAGGCAGGTGGAGTTGTTTTGGCACTGGAAGAGCTGTGCTTCGGGCAGTTGCCATTCACCACCAGACTCCCTTTCCTAGGTGTCATATCCACTTTCAGACATATGTGCTGCCAGAGCACTTGGTTTCCATGGCAGCGTGAAATGGCTTGGGCACTGAACTTGTCTTTCACCATGTAGTTTTGAGCGCCTCGAGTGAGGAGCTCCATGTTCGTTTTGTGTGGGTGCTGAAGCTGCTTGATTCCATCCCACTGGGCTCTATGGGAATGGGACCGGAAGTGACCCAACAGGGTTTCCTAGATAGCTGCCAGGACAGCTGATGGTATGTGAAGTTCATGAGGCAGGTGAGTTGTTTTGGCAGTAGAAGAGCTGTGCTGCTGCTTCGGGCAGTTGCCATTCACCAGCACACTCCGTTCCCTAGGTGTCATATCCACTTTCAGACATATGTGCTGCCAGAGCACTTGGTTTCCATGGCAGCGGGAAATGGCTTGGGCACTGAACTTGTCCTTGGCTGTGGAGTTTTGAGGGCCTTGAGTGCGGAGCTCCATGTTAGTTTTGTGTGGGTGAGGAAGCTGCTTGATTCCATCCCACTGGGCTCAATGGGCATGGGACCGGAAGTGACCCAACAGCGTTTCCTAGACAGCTGCCAGGACAGCTGATGGTATGTGAAGTTCATGAGGCAGGTGGAGTTGTTTTGGCAGTGGAAGAGCTGTGCTGCTGCTTCGGGCAGTTGCCATTCACCAACACACTCCCTTCCCTAGGTGTCATATCCACTTTCATACATATGTGCTGCCAGAGCACTTGGTTTCCATGGCAGCGGGAAATGGCTTGGGCACTGAACTTGTCTTTGGCTGTGGAGTTTTGAGCGCCTTGAGTGAGGAGCTCCATGTTCGTTTTGTGTGGGTGCTGAAGCTGCTTGATTCCATGCCACTGGGCTCAATGGGCATGGGACCGGAAGTGACCCAACAGGGTTTCCTAGATAGCTGCCAGGACAGCTGATGGTATGTGAAGTTCATGAGTCAGGTGGAGTTATTTTGGCAGTGGAAGAGCTGTGCTGCTGCTTCGGGCAGTTGCCATTCACTAAAACACTCCCTTGCCAAGGTGTCATATCCACTTTCAGACATATGTGCTGCCAGAGCACTTGGTTTATATGGCAGCGGGAAATGGCTTGGGCACTGAACTTGTCTTTGGCTGTGGAGTTTTGAGCGCCTTGAGTGAGGAGCTCCATGTCGTTTTGTGTGGGTGCTGAAGCTGCTTGATTCCATCCCACTGGGCTCAATGGGCATGGGACCGGAAGTGACCTAACAGCGTTTCCTAGACAGCTGCCAGGACAGCTGATGGTATATGAAGTTCATGAGGCAGGTGGAGTTGTTTTGGCAGTGGAAGAGCTGTGCTGCTGCTTCGGGCAGTTGCCATTCATCAACACACTCCCTTCCCTAGGTGTCATAACCACTTTCAGACATATGTGCTGCCAGAGCACTTGGTTTCCATGGCAGCGGGAAATGGCTTGGGCACTGAACTTGTCTTTTTCCGTGGAGTTTTGAGCGCCTTGAGTGAGGAGCTCCATGTTCGTTTTGTGTGGGTGCTGAAGCTGCTTGATTCCATCCCACTGGGCTCAATGGGCATGGGACCGGAAGTGACCCAACAGGGTTTCCTAGACAGCTGCCAGGACAGCTGATGGTATGTGAAGTTCATGAGGCAGTTGGAGTTGATTTGGCAGTGGAAGAGCTGTGCTGCTTTTTCGGGCAGTTGCCATTCACCAGCACACTCCCTTCCCTAGGTGTCATATCCTCTTTCAGACATATGTGCTGCCAGAGCACTTGGTTTCCATGGCAGCGGGAAATGGCTTGGGCACTGAACTTGTCTTTGGCTGTGCAGTTTTGAGCGCCTTGAGTGAGGAGCTCCATGTTCGTTTTGTGTGGGTGCTGAAGCTGCTTGATTCCATCCCCCTGGGCTCAATGGGCATGGGACTGGAAGTGACCCAACAGGGTTTCCTAGATAGCTGCCAGGACAGCTGATGGTATGTGAAGTTCATGAGGCAGTTGGAGTTGTTTTGGCAGTGGAAGAGCTGTGCTGCTGCTTCGGGCAGTTGCCATTCACCAGCACACTCCCTTCCCTAGGTGTCATATCCACTTTCAGACATATGTGCTGCCAGAGCACTTGGATTCCATGGCAGCAGGAAATGGCTTGGGCACTGAACTTGTCTTTGGCTGTGGAGCTTTGAGCGCCTTGAGTGAGGAGCTCCATGTTCGTTTTGTGTGGGTGCTGAAGGTGTTTGATTCCATCCCACTGGGCTCAATATGCATGGGACCGGAAGTGACCCATCAGGGTTTCCTAGACAGCTGCCAGGACAGCTGATGGTATGTGAAGTTCATGAGGCAGGTGGAGTTGTTTTGGCAATGGAAGAGCTGTGCTGCTGCTTCGGGCAGTTGCCATTCACCAGCACACTTCCTTCCCTAGGTGTCATATCCACTTTCAGACATATGTGCTGCCAGAGCACTTGGTTTCCATGGCAGCGGGAAATGGCTTGGGCACTGAACTTGTCTTTGGCCGTGTAGTTTTGAGCGCCTTGAGTGAGGAGCTCCATGTTCGTTTTGTGTTTGTGCTGAAGCTGCTTGATTCCATTTCACTGGGCTCAATGGGCATGGGACCGGAAGTGAGCCAACAAGGTTTCCTAGATAGCTGCCAGGACAGCTGATGGTATGTGAAGTTCATGAGGCAGGTGGAGTTGATTTGGCAGTGGAAGAGCTGTGCTGCTGCTTCGGGCAGTTGCCATTCACCAGCACACTCCGTTCCCTAGGTGTCATATCCACTTTCAGACATATGTGCTGCCAGAGCACTTGGTTTCCATGGCAGCGGGAAATGGCTTGGGCACTGAACTTGTCCTTGGCTGTGGAGTTTTGAGGGCCTTGAGTGCGGAGCTCCATGTTAGTTTTGTGTGGGTGCTGAAGCTGCTTGATTCCATCCCACTGGGCTCTATGGGCATGGGACCGGAAGTGACCCAACAGGGTTTCCTAGATAGCTGCCAGGACAGCTGATGGTATGTGAAGTTCATGAGGCAGGTGGAGTTGTTTTGGCAGTGGAAGAGCTGTGCTGCTGCTTCGGGCAGTTGCCATTCCCCAACACACTCCCTTCCCTAGGTGTCATATCCACTTTCATACATATGTGCTGCCAGAGCACTTGGTTTCCATGGCAGCGGGAAATGGCTTGGGCACTGAACTTGTCTTTGGCTGTGGAGTTTTGAGCGCCTTGAGTGAGGAGCTCCATGTTGGTTTTGTGTGGGTGCTGAAGCTGCTTGATTCCATGCCACTGGGCTCAATGGGCATGGGACCGGAAGTGACCCAACAGGGTTTCCTAGATAGCTGCCAGGACAGCTGATGGTATGTGAAGTTCATGAGGCAGTTGGAGTTGTTTTGGCAGTGGAAGAGCTGTGCTGCTGCTTCGGGCAGTTGCCATTCACTAAAACACTCCCTTGCCAAGGTGTCATATCCACTTTCAGACATATGTGCTGCCAGAGCACTTGGTTTCCATGGCAGCAGGAAATGGCTTGGGCACTGAACTTGTCTTTCGCTGTGGAGTTTTGAGCGCCTTGAGTGAGGAGCTCCATGTTCGTTTTGTGTGGGTGCTGAAGCTGCTTGATTCCATCCCACTGGGCTCAATGGGCATGGGACCCCAAGTGACCCAACAGGGTTTCCTAGATAGCTGCCAGGACAGCTGATGGTATGTGAAGTTCATGAGGCAGGTGGAGTTGTTTTGGCAGTGGAAGAGCTGTGCTGCTGCTTCGGGCAGTTGCCATTCACCACCACACTCCCTTCCCTAGGTGTCATATCCACTTTCAGACATATGTGCTGCCAGAACACTTGGTTTCCATGGCAGCAGGAAATGGCTTGGGCACTGAACTTTCTTTCGCCATGTAGTTTTGAGCGCCTTGAGTGAGGAGCTCCATGTTAGTTTTGTGTGGGTGCTCAAGCTGCTTGATTCCATCCCCCTGGGCTCAATGGGCATGGGACCGGAAGTGACCCAACAGGGTTTCCTAGATAGCTGCCAGGACAGCTGATGGTATGTGAAGTTCATGAGGCAGTTGGAGTTGTTTTGGCAGTGGAAGAGCTTTGCTGCTGCTTCGGGCAGTTGCCATTCACCAGCACACTCCCTTCCCTAGGTGTCATATCCACTTTCAGACATATGTGCTGCCAGAGCACTTGGATTCCATGGCAGCAGGAAATGGCTTCGGCACTGAACTTGTCTTTGGCTGTGGAGTTTTGAGCGCCTTGAGTGAGGAGCTCCATGTTCGTTTTGTGTGGGTGCTCAAGCTGCTTGATTCCATCCCACTGGGCTCAATGGGCATGGGACCGGAAGTGACCCGACAGGGTTTCCTAGATAGCTGCCAGGACAGCTGATGGTATGTGAAGTTCATGAGGCAGGTGGAGTTGTTTTAGCACTGGAAGAGCTGTGCTGCTGCTTCGGGCAGTTGCCATTCACCAGCACACTCCTTTCCCTAGGTGTCATATCCACTTTCAGACATATGTGATGCCAGAGCACTTGGTTTTCTTGGCAGCGGGAAATGGCTTGGGCACTGAACTTGTCTTTGGCTGTGGAGTTTTGAGCGCCTTGAGTGAGGAGCTCCATGTTCGTTTTGTGTGGGTGCTGAAGCTGCTTGATTCCATCCCCGTGGGCTCAATGGGCATGGGACCGGAAGTGACCCAACAAGGTTTCCTAGATAGCTGCCAGGACAGCTGATGGTATGTGAAGTTCATGAGGCAGGTGGAGTTGATTTGGCAGTGGAAGAGCTGTGCTGCTGCTTCGGGCAGTTGCCATTCACCAGCACACTCCCTTCCCTAGGTGTCATATCCACTTTCAGACATATGTGCTGCCAGAGCACTTGGTTTCCATGGCAGCGGGAAATGGCTTGGGCACTGAACTTGTCTTTGGCTGTGGAGTTTTGGGCGCCTTGAGTGAGGAGCTCCATGTTCGTTTTGTGTGGGTGCTGAAGCTGCTTGATTCCATCCCACTGGGCTCAATGGGCATGGGACCGGAAGTGACCCAACAGGGTTTCCTAGACAGCTGCCAGGACAGCTGATGGTATGTGAAGTTCATGAGGCAGGTGGAGTTGTTTTGGCAGTGGAAGAGCTGTGCTGCTGCTTCGGGCAGTTGCCATTCACCACCAGACTCCCTTCCCTAGGTGTCATATCCACTTTCAGACATATGTGCTGCCAGAGCACTTGGATTCCATGGCAGCGTGAAATGGCTTGGGCACTGAACTTGTCTTTCACCATGTAGTTTTGAGCGCCTCGAGTGAGGAGCTCCATGTTCGTTTTGTGTGGGTGCTGAAGCTGCTTGTTTCCATCCCCGTGGGCTCAATGGGCATGGGACCGGAAGTGACCCAACAGGGTTTCCTAGATAGCTGCCAGGACAGCTGATGGTATGTGAAGTTCATGAGGCAGGTGGAGTTGTTTTGGCAGTGGAAGAGCTGTGCTGCTGCTTCGGGCAGTTGCCATTCACCAACACACTCCCTTCCCTAGGTGTCATATCCACTTTCAGACATATGTGCTGCCAGAGCACTTGGTTTCATGGCAGCGGGAAATGGCTTGGGCACTGAACTTGTCTTTCGCCATGTAGTTTTGAGCGCCTTGAGTGAGGAGCTCCATGTTCGTTTTGTGTGGGTGCTGAAGCTGCTTGATTCCATCCCACTGGGCTCACTGGTCATGGGACCGGAAGTGACCCAACAGGGTTTCCTAGATAGCTGCCAGGACAGCTGATGGTATGTGAAGTTCATGAGGCAGGTGAGGTGTTTTGGCAGTGGAAGAGCTGTGCTGCTGCTTCGGTCAGTTGCCATTCACCAACACACTCCCTTCCCTAGGTGTCATATCCACTTTCAGACATATGTGCTGCCAGAGCACTTGGTTTCCATGGCAGCGGGAAATGGCTTGGGCACTGAACTTGTCTTTGGCTGTGGAGTTTTGTGCGCCTTGAGTGAGGAGCTCCATGTTCGTTTTGTGTGGGTGCTGAAGCTGCTTGATTCCATCCCACTGGGCTCAATGGGCATGGGACCGGAAGTGACCCAACAGGGTTTCCTAGATAGCTGCCAGGACAGCTGATGGTATGTGAAGTTCATGAGGCAGTTGGAGTTGTTTTGGCAGTGGAAGAGCTGTGCTGCTGCGTCGGGCAGCTGCCATTCACTAAAACACTCCCTTGCCAAGGTGTCATATCCACTTTCAGACATATGTGTTGCCAGAGCACTTGGTTTCCATGGCAGCGGGAAATGGCTTGGGCACTGAACTTGTCTTTGGCCGTGAAGTTTTGAGCGCCTTGAGTGAGGATCTCCATGTTGGTTTTGTGTGGGTGCTGAAGCTGCTTGATTCCATCCCACTGGGCTCAACGGGCATGGGACCGGAAGTGACCCAACAGCGTTTCCTAGATAGCTGCCAGGACAGCTGATGGTATGTGAAGTTCATGAGGCAGGTGGAGTTGTTTTGGCACTGGAAGAGCTGTGCTGCTGCTTCAAGCAGTTGCCATTCACCAGCACACTCCCTTGCCTAGGTGTCATATCCACATATAGACATATGTGCTGCCAGAGCACTTGGTTTCCATGGCAGCGGGAAATGGCTTGGGCACTGAACTTGTTTTTGGCCGTGGAGTTTTGAGCGCCTTGAGTGAGGAGCTCCATGTTCGTTTTGTGTGGGTGCTGAAGCTGCTTGATTCCATCCCACTGGGCTCAATGGGCATGGGACCGGAAGTGACCCAACAGGGTTTCCTAGATAGCTGCCCATTCAGCTGATGGTATGTGAAGTTCATGAGGCAGGTGGAGTTGTTTTGGCAGTGGAAGAGCTGTGCTGCTGCTTCGGGCAGTTGCCATTCACCAGCACACTCCCTTCCCTAGGTGTCATATCCACTTTCAGACATATGTGCTGCCAGAGCACTTGGTTTCCATGGCAGCGGGAAATGGCTTGGGCACTGAACTTGTCTTTGGCTGTGGTGTTTTGAGCGCTTTGAGTGAGGAGCTCCATGTTAGTTTTGTGTGGGTGCTGAAGCTGCTTGATTCCATCCCACTGGGCTCAATGGGCATGGGACCGGAAGTGACCCAACAGGGTTTCCTAGATAGCTGCCAGGACAGCTGATGGTATGTGAAGTTCATGAGGCAGGTGGAGTTGTTTTGGCAGTGGAAGAGCTGTGCTGCTGCTTCGGGCAGTTGCCATTCACCAGCACACTCCCTTCCCTAGGTGTCATATCCACTTTCAGACATATGTGCTGCCAGAGCACTTGGTTTCCATGGCAGCGGGAAATGGCTTCGGCACTGAACTTGTCTTTGGCTGTGCAGTTTTGAGCGCCTTGAGTGAGGAGCTCCATGTTCGTTTTGTGTGGGTGCTGAAGCTGCTTGATTCCATCCCACTGGGCTCAATGGGCATGGGACCGGAAGTGACCCAACAGGGTTTCCTAGATAGCTGCCAGGACAGCTGATGGTATGTGAAGTTCATGAGGCAGGTGGAGTTGATTTGGCAGTGGAAGAGCTGTGCTGCTTTTTCGGGCAGTTGCCATTCACCAGCACACTCCTTTCCCTAGGTGTCATATCCACTTTCAGACATATGTGATGCCAGAGCACTTGGTTTTCTTGGCAGCGGGAAATGGCTTGGGCACTGAACTTGTCTTTGGCTGTGGAGTTTTGAGCGCCTTGAGTGAGGAGCTCCATGTTCGTTTTGTGTGGGTGCTGAAGCTGCTTGATTCCATCCCACTGGGCTCAATGGGCATGGGACCGGAAGTGACCCAACAAGGTTTCCTAGATAGCTGCCAGGACAGCTGATGGTATGTGAAGTTCATGAGGCAGGTGGAGTTGATTTGGCAGTGGAAGAGCTGTGCTGCTGCTTCGGGCAGTTGCCATTCACCAGCACACTCCCTTCCCTAGGTGTCATATCCACTTTCAGACATATGTGCTGCCAGAGCACTTGGTTTCCATGGCAGCGGGAAATGGCTTGGGCACTGAACTTGTCTTTGGCTGTGGAGTTTTGGGCGCCTTGAGTGAGGAGCTCCATGTTCGTTTTGTGTGGGTGCTGAAGCTGCTTGATTCCATCCCACTGGGCTCAATGGGCATGGGACCGGAAGTGACCCGACAGGGTTTCCTAGATAGCTGCCAGGACAGCTGATGGTATGTGAAGTTCATGAGGCAGGTGGAGTTGTTTTGGCACTGGAAGAGCTGTGCTGCTGCTACGGGCAGATGCCATTCACCAGCACACTCCCTTCCCTAGGTGTCATATCCACTTTCAGACATATGTGCTGCCAGAGCACTTGGTTTCCATGGCAGCGGGAAATGGCTTGGGCACTGAACTTGTCTTTGGCTGTGGAGTTTTAAGCGCCTTGAGTGAGGAGCTCCATGTTAGTTTTGTGTGGGTGCTGAAGCTGCTTGATTCCATCCCACTGGGCTCAATGGGCATGGGACCGGAAGTGACCCAACAGGGTTTCCTAGACAGCTGCCAGGACAGCTGATGGTATGTGAAGTTCATGAGGCAGGTGGAGTTGTTTTGGCAGTGGAAGAGCTGTGCTGCTGCTTCGGGCAGTTGCCATTCACCACCAGACTCCCTTCCCTAGGTGTCATATCCACTTTCAGACATATGTGCTGCCAGAGCACTTGGATTCCATGGCAGCGTGAAATGGCTTGGGCACTGAACTTGTCTTTCACCATGTAGTTTTGAGCGCCTCGAGTGAGGAGCTCCATGTTCGTTTTGTGTGGGTGCTGAAGCTGCTTGTTTCCATCCCCGTGGGCTCAATGGGCATGGGACCGGAAGTGACCCAACAGGGTTTCCTAGATAGCTGCCAGGACAGCTGATGGTATGTGAAGTTCATGAGGCAGGTGGAGTTGTTTTGGCAGTGGAAGAGCTGTGCTGCTGCTTCGGGCAGTTGCCATTCACCAGCACACTCCCTTCCCTAGGTGTCATATCCACTTTCAGACATATGTGCTGCCAGAGCACTTGGTTTCCATGGCAGCGGGAAATGGCTTGGGCACTGAACTTGTCTTTCGCCATGTAGTTTTGAGCGCCTTGAGTGAGGAGCTCCATGTTCGTTTTGTGTGGGTGCTGAAGCTGCTTGATTCCATCCCACTGGGCTCAATGGGCATGGGACCGGAAGTGACCCAACAGGGTTTCCTAGATAGCTGCCAGGACAGCTGATGGTATGTGAAGTTCATGAGGCAGTTGGAGTTGTTTTGGCAGTGGAAGAGCTGTGCTGCTGCTTCGGTCAGTTGCCATTCACCAACACACTCCCTTCCCTAGGTGTCATATCCACTTTCAGACATATGTGCTGCCAGAGCACTTGGTTTCCATGGCAGCGGGAAATGGCTTGGGCACTGAACTTGTCTTTGGCTGTGGAGTTTTGTGCGCCTTGAGTGAGGAGCTCCATGTTCGTTTTGTGTGGGTGCTGAAGCTGCTTGATTCCATCCCACTGGGCTCAATGGGCATGGGACCGGAAGTGACCCAAGAGGGTTTCCTAGATAGCTGCCAGGACAGCTGATGGTATGTGAAGTTCATGAGGCAGTTGGAGTTGTTTTGGCAGTGGAAGAGCTGTGCTGCTGCGTCGGGCAGTTGCCATTCACTAAAACACTCCCTTGCCAAGGTGTCATATCCACTTTCAGACATATGTGTTGCCAGAGCACTTGGTTTCCATGGCAGCGGGAAATGGCTTGGGCACTGAACTTGTCTTTGGCCGTGAAGTTTTGAGCGCCTTGAGTGAGGATCTCCATGTTGGTTTTGTGTGGGTGCTGAAGCTGCTTGATTCCATCCCACTGGGCTCAACGGGCATGGGACCGGAAGTGACCCAACAGCGTTTCCTAGATAGCTGCCAGGACAGCTGATGGTATGTGAAGTTCATGAGGCAGGTGGAGTTGTTTTGGCACTGGAAGAGCTGTGCTGTTGCTTCAAGCAGTTGCCATTCACCAGCACACTCCCTTGCCTAGGTGTCATATCCACATATAGACATATGTGCTGCCAGAGCACTTGGTTTCCATGGCAGCGGGAAATGGCTTGGGCACTGAACTTGTTTTTGGCCGTGGAGTTTTGAGCGCCTTGAGTGAGGAGCTCCATGTTCGTTTTGTGTGGGTGCTGAAGCTGCTTGATTCCATCCCACTGGGCTCAATGGGCATGGGACCGGAAGTGACCCAACAGGGTTTCCTAGATAGCTGCCCATTCAGCTGATGGTATGTGAAGTTCATGAGGCAGGTGGAGTTGTTTTGGCAGTGGAAGAGCTGTGCTGCTGCTTCGGGCAGTTGCCATTCACCAGCACACTCCCTTCCCTAGGTGTCATATCCACTTTCAGACATATGTGCTGCCAGAGCACTTGGTTTCCATGGCAGCGGGAAATGGCTTGGGCACTGAACTTGTCTTTGGCTGTGGTGTTTTGAGCGCCTCGAGTGAGGAGCTCCATGTTCGTTTTGTGTGGGTGCTGAAGCTGCTTGATTCCATCCCACTGGGCTCAATGGGCATGGGACCGGAAGTGACCCAACAGGGTTTCCTAGATAGCTGCCAGGACAGCTGATGGTATGTGAAGTTCATGAGGCAGGTGGAGTTGTTTTGGCACTGGAAGAGCTGTGCTGCTGCTTCGGGCAGTTGCCATTCACCAGCACACTCCCTTCCCTAGGTGTCATATCCAGTTTCAGACATATGTGCTGCCAGAGCACTTGGTTTCCATGGCAGCGGGAAATGGCTTCGGCACTGAACTTGTCTTTGGCTGTGCAGTTTTGAGCGCCTTGAGTGAGGAGCTCCATGTTCGTTTTGTGTGGGTGCTGAAGCTGCTTGATTCCATCCCACTGGGCTCAATGGGCATGGGACCGGAAGTGACCCAACAGGGTTTCCTGGATAGCTGCCAGGACAGCTGATGGTATGTGAAGTTCATGAGGCAGGTGGAGTTTTTTTTATCAGTGGAAGAGCTGTGCTGCTGCTTTGGGAAGTTACCATTCACCACCACACTCCCTTCCCTAGGTGTCATATCCACATTTAGACATATGTGCTGCCAGAGCACTTGGTTTCCATGGCAGCAGGAAATGGCTTGGGCACTGAACTTGTCTTTGGCTGTGAAGTTTTGAGCGCCTTGAGTGAGGAGCTCCATGTTCGTCTTGTGTGGGTGCTGAAGCTGCTTGATTCCATCCCACTGGGCTCAATCTGCATGGGACCGGAAGTGAGCCAACAGGGTTTCCTAGATAGCTGCCAGGACAGCTGATGGTATGTGAAGTTCATGAGGCAGGTGGAGTTGTTTTGGCAGTGGAAGAGCTGTGCTCCTGCTTCGGGCAGTTGCCATTCACCAGCACACTCCCTTCCCTAGGTGTCATATCCACTTTCAGACATATGTGCTGCCAGAGCACTTGGTTTCCATGGCAGCGGGAAATGGCTTGGGCACTGAACTTGTCTTGGCTGTGGAGTTTTGAGCGCCTTGAGTGAGGAGCTCCATGTTCGTTTTGTGTGGGTGCTGAAGCTGCTTGATTCCATCCCACTGGGCTCAATGGGCATGGGACCGGAAGTGACCCAACAGGGTTTCCTAGATAGCTGCCAGGACAGCTGATGGTATATGAAGTTCATGAGGCAGGTGGAGTTGTTTTAGCACTGGAAGAGCTGTGCTGCTGCTTCTGGCAGTTGCCATTCATCAACACACTCCCTTCCCTAGGTGTCATAACCACTTTCAGACATATGTGCTGCCAGAGCACTTGGTTTCCATGGCAGCGGGAAATGGCTTGGGCACTGAACTTGTCTTTGGCTGTGCAGTTTTGAGCGCCTTGAGCGAGGAGCTCCATGTTCGTTTTGTGTGGGTGCTGAAGCTGCTTGCTTCCATCCCACTGGGCTCAATGTTTATGGGACCGGAAGTGACCCAACAGGGTTTCCTAGATAGCTGCCAGGACAGCTGATGGTATGTGAAGTTCATGAGGCAGGTGGAGTTTTTTTATCAGTGGAAGAGCTGTGCTGCTGCTTCTGGCAGTTGCCATTCACCACCAAACTCCCTTCCCTAGGTGTCATATCCACTTTCAGACATATGTGCTGCCAGAGCACTTGGTTTCCATGGCAGCGGGAAATGGCTTGGGCACTGAACTTGTCTTTGGCTGTGCAGTTATGAGCGCCTTGAGTGAGGAGTTCCATGTTCGTTTTGTGTGGGTGCTGAAGCTGCTTGATTCCATGCCACTGGGCTCAATGGGCATGGGACCGGAAGTGACCCAACAGGGTTTCCTAGATAGCTGCCAGGACAGCTGATGGTATGTGAAGTTCATGAGGCAGGTGGAGTTGTTTTGGCAGTGGAAGAGCTGTGCTGCTGCTTTGGGCAGTTGCCATTCACCACCACACTCCCTTGCCTAGGTGTCATATCCACATTCAGACATATGTGCTGCCAGAGCACTTGGTTTCCATGGCAGCGGGAAATGGCTTGGGCACTGAACTTGTCTTTCGCTGTGCAGTTTTGAGTGCCTTGAGTGAGGAGCTCCATGTTCGTTTTGTGTGGGTGCTGAAGCTGCTTGATTCCATCCCACTGGGCTCAACGGGCATGGGACCGGAAGTGACCCAACACGGTTTCCTAGATAGCTGCCAGGACAGCTGATGGTATGTGAAGTTCATGAGGTAGGTGCAGTTGTTTTGGCAGTGGACGAGCTGTGCTGCTGCTTCGGGCAGTTGCCATTCACCAGCACACTCCCTTGCCTAGGTGTCATATCCACTTTCAGACATATGTGCTGCCAGAGCACTTGGTTTCCATGGCAGCGGGAAATGGCTTGGGCACTGAACTTGTCTTTGGCCGTGGAGTTTTGAGCGCCTTGAGTGAGGAGCTCCATGTTCGTTTTGTGTGGGTGCTGAAGCTGCTTGATTCCATCCCACTGGGCTCAATGGGCATGGGACCGGAAGTGATCCAACAGGGTTTCCTAGATAGCTGCCAGGACAGCTGATGGTATGTGAAGTTCATGAGGCAGGTGGAGTTGTTTTGGCAGTGGAAGAGCTGTGCTGCTGCTTCGGGCAGTTGCCATTCACCACCAGTCTCCCTTCCCTAGGTGTCATATCCACTTTCAGACATATGTGCTGCTAGAGCACTTGGTTTCCATGGCAGCGGGAAATGGCTTGGGCACTGAACTTGTCTTTGGCCGTGAAGTTTTGAGCGCCTTGAGTGAGGATCTCCATGTTGGTTTTGTGTGGGTGCTGAAGCTGCTTGATTCCATCCCACTGGGCTCAATGGGCATGGGACCGGAAGTGACCCAACAGGGTTTCCTAGATAGCTGCCAGGACAGCTGATGGTATGTGAAGTTCATGAGGCAGGTGGAGTTGTTTTGGCAGTGGAAGAGCTGTGCTGCTGCATTGGGCAGTTGCCATTCACCAGCACACTCCCTTCCCTAGGTGTCATATCCACTTTCGTACATATGTGCTGCCAGAGCACTTGGTTTCCATGGCAGTGGGAAATGGCTTGGGGACTGAACTTGTCTTTGGCCGTGGAGTTTTGAGCGCCTTGAGTGAGGAGCTCCATGTTCGTTTTGTGTGGGTGCTGAAGCTGCTTGATTCCATCCCACTGGGCTCAATGTTTATGGGACCGGAAGTGACCCAACAGGCTTTCCTAGACAGCTGCCAGGACAGCTGATGGTATGTGAAGTTCATGAGTCAGGTGGAGTTGTTTTGGCAGTGGAAGAGCTGTGCTGCTGCTTCGGGCAGTTGCCATTCACCAGCACACTCCCTTCCCTAGGTGCCATATCCACTTTCAGACATATGTGCTGCCAGAGCACTTGGTTTCCATGGCAGCGGGAAATGGTTGGGCATTGAACTTGTCTTTGGCCATGCAGTTATGAGCGCCTTGAGTGAGGAGCTCCATGTTCGTTTTGTGTGGGTGCTGAAGCTGCTTGATTCCATCCCACTGGGCTCAATGGGCATGGGACCGGAAGTGACCCAACAGGGTTTCCTAGATAGCTGCCAGGACAGCTGATGGTATGTGAAGTTCCTGAGGCAGTTGGAGTTGTTTTGACAGTGGAAGAGCTGTGCTGCTGCTTCGGGCAGTTGCCATTCACCAACACACTCCCTTCCCTAGGTGTCATATCCACTTTCAGACATATGTGCTGCCAGAGCACTTGGTTTCCATGGCAGCGGGAAATGGCTTGGGCACTGAACTTGTCTTTGGCTGTGAAGTTTTGAGCGCCTTGAGTGAGGAGCTCCATGTTCGTTTTGTGTGGGTGCTCAAGCTGCTTGATTCCATCCCACTGGGCTCAATGGGCATCGGACCGGAAGTGACCCAACAGGGTTTCCTAGATAGCTGCCAGGACAGCTGATGGTATGTGAAGCTCATGAGGCAGGTGGAATTGTTTTGGCAGTGGAAGAGCTGTGCTGCTGCTTCGGGCAGTTGCCATTCACCAGCACACTCCCTTCCCTAGGTGTCATATCCACTTTCAGACATATGTGCTGCCAGAGCACTTGGTTTCCATGGCAGCGGGAAATGGCTTGGGCACTGAACTTGTCTTTGCTGTGGAGTTTTGAGCGCCTTGAGTGAGGAGCTCCATGTTCGTTTTGTGTGGGTGCTGAAGCTGCTTGATTCCATCCCACTGGGCTCAATGTTTATGGGACCAGAAGTGACCCAACAGGGTTTCCTAGATAGCTGCCAGGACAGTTGATGGTATGTGAAGTTCATGAGGCAGATGAGTTGTTTTGGCGGTGGAAGAGCTGTGCTGCAGCTTCGGGCAGTTGCCATTCACCAACACACTCCCTTCCCTAGGTGTCATATCCACATTCAGACATATGTGCTGCTAGAGCACTTGGTTTCCATGGCAGCGGGAAATGGCTTGGGCACTGAACTTGTCTTTGGCTGTGCAGTTTTGAGCGCCTTGAGTGAGGAGCTCCATGTTCGTTTTGTGTGGGTGCTGAAGCTGCTTGATTCCATCCCACTGGGCTCAATGGGCATGGGACCGGAAGTGACCCAACAGGGTTTCCTAGACAGCTGCCAGGACAGCTGATGGTATATGAAGTTCATGAGCAGGTGGAGTTGTTTTAGCACTGGAAGAGCTGTGCTGCTGCTTCGGGCAGTTGCCATTGATCAACACACTCCCTTCCCTAGGTTTCATAACCACTTTCAGACATATGTGCTGCCAGAGCACTTGGTTTCCATGGCAGCGGGAAATGGCTTGGGCACTGAACTTGTCTTTGGCCGTGAAGTTTTGAGCGCCTTGAGTGAAGAGCTCCATGTTCGTTTTGTGTGGGTGCTGAAGCTGCTTGATTCCATCCCACTGGGCTCAATGGGCATGGGACCGGAAGTGACCCAACAGGGTTTCCTAGACAGCTGCCAGGACAGCTGATGGTATGTGAAGTTCATGAGGCAGGTGGAGTTGTTTTGGCAGTGGAAGAGCTGTGCTGCTGCTTCGGGCAGTTGCCATTCACCAACACACTCCCTTCCCTAGGTGTCATATCCACTTTCAGACATATGTGCTGCCAGAGCACTTGGATTCCATGGCAGCGGGAAATGGCTTGGGCACTGAACTTGTCTTTCGCCATGTAGTTTTGAGCGCCTTGAGTATGGAGCTCCATGTTGGTTTTGTGTGGGTGCTGAAGCTGCTTGATTCCATCCCACTGGGCTCAATGGGCATGGGACCGGAAGTGACCCAACAGGGTTTCCTAGATAGCTGCCAGGACAGCTGATGGTATGTGAAGTTCATGAGGCAGGTGGAGTTGTTTTAGCAGTGGAAGAGCTGTGCTGCTGCTTTGGGCAGTTGCCATTCACCAGCACACTCCCTTCCCTAGGTGTCATATCCACTTTCAGACATATGTGCTGCCAGAGCACTTGGTTTCCATGGCAGCGGGAAATGGCTTGGGCACTGAACTTGTCTTTGGCTGTGAAGTTTTGAGCGCCTTGAGTGAGGAGCTCCATGTTCGTTTTGTGTGGGTGCTCAAGCTGCTTGATTCCATCCCACTGGGCTCAATGGGCATCGGACCGGAAGTGACCCAACAGGGTTTCCTAGATAGCTGCCAGGACAGCTGATGGTATGTGAAGTTCATGAGGCAGGTGGAATTGTTTTGGCAGTGGAAGAGCTGTGCTGCTGCTTCGGGCAGTTGCCATTCACCAGCACACTCCCTTCCCTAGGTGTCATATCCACTTTCAGACATATGTGCTGCCAGAGCACTTGGTTTCCATGGCAGCGGGAAATGGCTTGGGCACTGAACTTGTCTTTGCTGTGGAGTTTTGAGCGCCTTGAGTGAGGATCTCCATGTTGGTTTTGTGTGGGTGCTGAAGCTGCTTGATTCCATCCCACTGGGCTCAATGTTTATGGGACCAGAAGTGACCCAACAGGGTTTCCTAGATAGCTGCCAGGACAGTTGATGGTATGTGAAGTTCATGAGGCAGATGAGTTGTTTTGGCGGTGGAAGAGCTGTGCTGCAGCTTCGGGCAGTTGCCATTCACCAACACACTCCCTTCCCTAGGTGTCATATCCACATTCAGACATATGTGCTGCTAGAGCACTTGGTTTCCATGGCAGCGGGAAATGGCTTGGGCACTGAACTTGTCTTTGGCTGTGCAGTTTTGAGCGCCTTGAGTGAGGAGCTCCATGTTCGTTTTGTGTGGGTGCTGAAGCTGCTTGATTCCATCCCACTGGGCTCAATGGGCATTGGACCGGAAGTGACCCAACAGGGTTTCCTAGACAGCTGCCAGGACAGCTGATGGTATATGAAGTTCATGAGCAGGTGGAGTTGTTTTAGCACTGGAAGAGCTGTGCTGCTGCTTTGGGCAGTTGCCATTGATCAACACACTCCCTTCCCTAGGTGTCATAACCACTTTCAGACATATGTGCTGCCAGAGCACTTGGTTTCCATGGCAGCGGGAAATGGCTTGGGCACTGAACTTGTCTTTGGCCGTGAAGTTTTGAGCGCCTTGAGTGAAGAGCTCCATGTTCGTTTTGTGTGGGTGCTGAAGCTGCTTGATTCCATCCCACTGGGCTCAATGGGCATGGGACCGGAAGTGACCCAACAGGGTTTCCTAGACAGCTGCCAGGACAGCTGATGGTATGTGAAGTTCATGAGGCAGGTGGAGTTGTTTTGGCAGTGGAAGAGCTGTGCTGCTGCTTCGGGCAGTTGCCATTCACCACCACACTCCCTTCCCTAGGTGTCATATCCACTTTCAGACATATGTGCTGCCAGAGCACTTGGATTCCATGGCAGCGGGAAATGGCTTGGGCACTGAACTTGTCTTTCGCCATGTAGTTTTGAGCGCCTTGAGTATGGAGCTCCATGTTGGTTTTGTGTGGGTGCTGAAGCTGCTTGATTCCATCCCACTGGGCTCGATGGGCATGGGACCGGAAGTGACCCAACAGGGTTTCCTAGATAGCTGCCAGGACAGCTGATGGTATGTGAAGTTCATGAGGCAGGTGGAGTTGTTTTAGCAGTGGAAGAGCTGTGCTGCTGCTTTGGGCAGTTGCCATTCACCAGCACACTCCCTTCCCTAGGTCTCATATCCACTTTCAGACATATGTGCTGCCAGAGCACTTGGTTTCCATGGCAGCGGGAAATGGCTTGGGCACTGAACTTGTCTTGGCTGTGGAGTTTTGAGCGCCTTGAGTGAGGAGCTCCATGTTCGTTTTGTGTGGGTGCTGAAGCTGCTTGATTCCATCCCACTGGGCTCAATGGGCATGGGACCGGAAGTGACCCAACAGGGTTTCCTAGATAGCTGCCAGGACAGCTGATGGTATGTGAAGTTCATGAGGCAGGTGAGTTGTTTTGGCAGTGGAAGAGCTGTGCTGCAGCTTCGGGCAGTTGCCATTCACCACCACACTCCCTTCCCTATGTGTCATATCTGTCGCGGCTAGCTGAGCCGGCGTAGTAGGCACGGCGAATGTCCGAGCGAAAAGCACCGACACACGGAGACCATGATGGTGTTACAAGTGCTGGGAGCCGACTCCTCGCGCCGTCCTCCACAAGCCTCTTTATTACTATATTATCTCCTCTTTCCCCCAAGCCCATCAACAGGACAATAGGACGCCAATGAGTCTGCAAAGGCTAGGTGCTACTGCCTTAGGCCCGATTCCTGAGTGCTCAGCTTAAGGAATGTAAATCAGCTCCACAGCCCACAACATATTCCCCCTTCTGTATTAAAGCAGACTTGAATGCGCCTGTCTTAGGTTGTGGACTCTCAGGTTATCAGCCTTACCCGTCATTGGGAACCTCCGTAGCATGACGGAGACCCTGTCCTAGGTTGTTCAGTTCCCGGTCCATCTTACCCGTCACTGGCTGCCATTCAACGCCTTGTCTGCTGCAGCTGCTCAACCATACTTGGGGAGGCTGGTAACCCTGTTCCAAGGCTGGGAGTGAATATCAGCTCAGTAGCAAAGAGCAAACAGCAGTTTTCGGGCTTGGGAAAACAAAGCACTTCACAGGTGAAACATACATAAAAGGCACAATGGGAGGCAAGAGGCCATGATCTTAGGAGTAACTTAGCTCGTAACAATGAGCAGACAGCAGTTCCCAGGCTTGGGAAAACAATTAGCACTTGCACAGATGATAAAACAGAAATGCATACAATACAACAGAAAGGCATACGATGGGGTACAGGAGGCCTAGACCAAATCTAACAGCATTTGCTATTTCTTTTCCAACAAATCAACCCATAGTCCAGCATAGTCATGCCCACCCGCTCATGTTCATCAGTAAAGTCCTGTTGTTCCATAACTCTGGCAGTCTGTTCTGCAACCTTGTTCACTGTCACCACGGTAGCTGGTGGTGGCGGCTGTTGATGTACTGGCTATGATGGTCGCCGTTATGCCAAAGTCTCTTTTATTCTTATCAGGCCAACATAGGCCTCTCCATCAGTCCCAACAGGCACAGGCGGGATTCAGGGCAGCTGCAGGATAACAGCAGAATCGCAATAGCCATTCCAGCATGCTGTCAGGGTGCACTGGAACTTGGTGTCATTCCTTTCAGAGGCATCTCCTGTACTTAAGAGAGAAGCATAGGGATAACACAAGCAAACACAAGCTTCAAATTCAAGAGCTAAGGTTCACTCACAAGAGCGAGTCCTCAGGTTCACAGGAAAGAAGGAACTAATCCTCAGCCATAGTGGCAGGAGGAAAAACAAGAGAGAAAAACCGTAAAGTTTCCTCTCAAAGATGTTTCTCCAAAAACAAAGAAAATTCCTGGTATCCAAGGTACCTGGCCCTGGGACAAAAGGCCAGAAAGGTGTCACTGGCCAACTTCCTTGGTCCCTTTCAAATGATAAAGAGGCCAGTCTGAAACCCTCCTCCTTGCCAATGCCTGGAGAAGTGGGCTGAGGCTTCAGGTGGGGAATAGAAATGCAAATGTCACCCTTGTCTGTTGGGGAAGTAAGTACCTGTTAAGATAAGCATTTGTCCTGGGAGAGACATGCTCAGATGACTCCAAGACAAGGTGGGGAAAATATAAACCTAACAAAAGGAGTTTCAAATCAAAGCATGGGTGGGTAATAGCAAGGCTCAATACTTCCTCCCCCATCCCACATAGCTCTCAGAGAACAAAGTCCAAAGCCACTGATAAACTTCGGCTTTGCCAACAGTCAGGGAACACGCTGCAGAACAGAAAAAAAAATACTGATATACTTATGTTAAATATAAAGGCCTAATATACTTCCTTGTCCCGTTGATCTTCCGACTCAAATGCCATCATCTTGTCCAGTATCTGAGCTCTCATAAGACTCTGCAGCAGAAGCTTGCCGGACAAGCCTCTCAGGAATCCACCTCGGACCATTTTCATTTTCTGGGAAAACACAAACTGATCCTCGCCCCCAAATGAGGACGGGATCTGGGCCTAGCCACTTACCAGTCAAGGGGTCCTTCCACATAACATAACCTTTCTGCTTCTGAGACGGATTCCAATGACGATCTGCAGCAGACCGTCCTTCAACATCCAATGTTAGAAAATTTAAAATAAATAATACAAGATTCAAATGATCTCGGGGAGTGCTATATTCCCCCTTTTTGGTTTTAATAAGGTAATCCTTAATAGTACGGTTGGCACGTTCCACAATACCTTGTCCTTGAGGATTATAAGGAATACCTGTAATTAATTGTATATGGTGGGAGGCAGCAAAATCACGAAACTTGCTGCTAGTATAGCAAGGACCATTATCAGTTTTGATAACTTTAGGAGTTCCCAAGATGGAAAAACATGCATAGCAATGGGCTAGAGTATGTCTGACTTGTTCTCCTGTCTGAGGAGTAGCTAAAATAAATCCAGAACAAGTATCGATAGTGACATGCACATACTTTAGTGTCCCAAACTCTGGGATGTGTGTCACGTCCATTTGCCAGACATGATTGGGCAACAGTCCTCGGGGATTTACACCATAACGAGGAACAGGTAAAAATTGAGGGCACACTGAGCATTGCTTCACGATGATTCTGGCTTGTTCCTTAGTCAGACTAAAGTGCAAACAAAGTGTGTTAGAATTCAAGTGAAATCTAGCATGTGCCTTTTGAGCTTCTTCAAGAGCTGAGGCTACCAATTTGGTGGCTGAATCTGCAGCCGCATTTCCTGATGTCAAGGGCCCAGGTAAACCTGTATGGGCTCGAATATGAGTCACAAATAATTTATCTTTGCGGGCCCAAATACAGGCCTGAATTTTAGCAAATAGAGATGCTGCTGTGGAGTGGGAAGAAATTTGGCCCGCAGTCTCCAGCACAGGAAGGGAATGGGCAACATATCCACTATCAGAATACAAATTAAAGGGCTGCATGGAAAATGTTTGAAAGACAGCAAGAACGGCCACCAATTCTACAACCTGTGCAGAGACAAAAGATGTGGGGATGGTGGTAACCTGGCCATCTACTACAAAAGCTGCCTGACCGTTTGACGACCCATCAGTGAAAACAGTTAGAGCTTCTGGCAATGGTTGAAGAGAGGTTACAAGTGGAAAAACAACAGGATGCAAAATAAAAAACTGTACAATGGGGTCCTTGGGATAGTGGTTGTCAAAATTAACATTTAAAGTACTCAAAAGTATTGACCAGGTCTCTTCCATATTCTGCAACCACAAAAGCTGCTTCTGAGTGTATGGAACAATAATGGTGTCTGGGACCTTCCCAAAATGTCTTAGGCTGCTTTTAGTGGCCTTTTGTATCAACTCTGCTATGGCCAAATAGTAAGGCACAATTGTCTTAGCAGGAGAGACATGCAAATGTTCCCACAAAATAGGTCCCTGCTGATAAAATACCCCTGTAGGTGTATATGAGGATGCTATAACAATAAATAAAAGTGGAGTACTGTAATCAATCCTGGTCAAATGGGATTGTTCAATCGCTATCTCAACTTTTCGTAGGGCGTGACGTCCCTCCATAGTCATTACCCTAGGGGATGTTGGAGAGGAGTCACCTTTTAAGATATCAAACAAAGGTTTCAAATCTGCATTAGTAAGTTTCAAACTGGGCCTCATCCAATTTATATCCCTTAACAATTTCTGAAAATCATTAAGAGTTCGCAGCTTTTCTGTGGCTATGGAAATTTTTGGGGGTTTAACACAATTCTGAAAAAGTTGAAATCCCAAATAATTAAATGGAGAAACAAGTTGTATTTTATCTGGGGCTATAGCTAATCCTGCTTTTTCTAACTCTTGCTGTAACTTACACAAACAGGATTGCAACACCTGAGTAGATAGAGCTGCCAGCAAAATATCATCCATATAATGAACGATCATAACAGAGGGAAAGCTGGCGCGTACCGGTTTTAAGGCGGCAGCCACATAAATATGACACATAGTAGGACTATTAGCCATTCCTTGGGGTAAAAATTTCCATTGGTACCGTTCAAATGGTTCTTGCAAATTAACAGAAGGCACACTGAAAGCAAAACGAGGTGAATCTTCTGGATGAAGAGGAATGGAAAAAAAACAATCCTTTAAATCAATCACAACAATATTAAAATCTTTTGGAATGGCAGAAGGCAGTGGTAATCCTGGCTGCTGTGATCCCATTATCTCCATGGTAGCATTCACTGCTCTGAGATCCTGTAAAAGTCTCCACTTCCCTGATTTCTTTTTAATCACAAAAATAGGTGTATTCCAAGGTGAAGTGGAAGGGACAATATGTCCAGCAGCTAGCTGTTCTTGAACTATTTCCTTAACGGCGGCTATTTTTTCTGTAGAAAGGGGCCATTGGTCAATCCAAACGGGTTGAGAACTTTTCCATGTAATCTTCTGTGGAGTAACCTCAGCCGCCATCACAATGGCCCCTAGGGAAAATGCCCTAGCCCTTTCTTTATCCTTCTTATGTTCCACGGAGATCGGTTGAGTAATTCCTTGCAGCTTTCTTCCTATACCTTTTCCAGGAATGTAGCCGTACCTCTCCATCTACTGCATAGCTAATTCCTGACCAGATACTAATACTGCTCCCATTTGTTGCAGAACATCTCTCCCCCACAAATTAACTGGCAAACCTGGTACTACATAGGGGGTAACATGGCCACCATTTCCTTCCTTATCCCTCCAGGCTAGAGGCCTGGAGCTAGCAAGGGCTTTGGGTAATCCCCAAACCTTGTAAAGTGGTCATGGTGGGTGTAACAGGCCAACCTGGGGGCCAATATTTCTGTGAAATAAGAGTGGTGTCGGCACCAGTGTCAAGAAGCCCAGTATATTTCTTTCCTTCTATAATCAACTCCAAAGTAGGGCGGCTTGCCATATCAGCGACCCAATAAACAGAGGCTTCACCACTGGAACCAAACCCTGCTTTCTTCTGTCCAAGCCTGCAAGCATTATCTGACTTCACTGTGGGGAGCAGCACTAACTGTGCTATTCGTGCCCCTTGGGGCAACACTGCAACCCCAGCATGAACACTGGCTAAACCTTTAATTTCCCCTGTATAGTCTGCATCAATCACTCCTGGGGTAATATGAACTCCTTTCAAGGCTGTGCTGCTACATCCCAGCAGAAGCCCTACAGTGTCAGGAGGTAGTGGTCCATAAATTCCTGTAGGAATAGCCTGTACCCCCATTTGGGGTGTCAATACTATGTAGGAGGTGGTATGGAGGTCCCATCCTCCACTGCCTGTGCTCCCTCGGACAAGGTCATGAATGACCTTTGTCCCTGAGGAACAAACTGAATCGCTGCCCCGTACATTGGTGCTTGCCAGGCCTGGAGCTGGCCCCTGCTCCCATTTCCCGGCACAGATGGCTGCCTGGAGATGACTGTCTTGGACCTGCATTCATTTGCCCAATGTTTTCCACGTTGGCATCGAGGGCAAACTCCTGGGGACTGCCTGTTCATATTAGCAGCCTGTGCACAACCTTGGAGTGGGCAGTTCCGGCGGATATGTCCTAGCCGGCCACATTTAAAACATCCTTGTTTTGGGCGAGCTCCCGAGCCCACGGTTGTGCCACCACGCAATGCCTCTGCAATGGCTGCACCCATTATCTGTCCTTCCCCAATGTCTTTACAAAGTTTAAGATACGTGTTAAGGGGCTCATGCTTCCAAGGTCTAATTGCTTCCTGGCACCATTTGTTGGCATTTTCATATGCTAGTTGCTTTACAAAAGGCATGGCTTGATCTGCATCACCAAATACCCTATCTGCAGTTACCAGTAGGCGATCTACAAATGCCTGGTAAGGCTCCCCCGGGCCTTGGACAATTTTAGAGAGATGTACATGTAGCGAGCCCTTAGGTGATAAAGACTTCCAGGCCCTCACTGCAGCAGCAGCGGTCTGTGCATAAACTCCTGGGTCATAATTAATCTGATCCTGTACATTAGCAAAATTCCCCTCTCCTGTCAACATATCATGATTTCTCTCAGGAAAGCCTGCCTGGGTATTCTGCCGTGCTGTGTCAAGGCAAAGCTCAAAGAACTCAGATTTCCACATTAGAAAATCGCCCCCATCCAGAGTAGCCTTACAGAGCTGTTTCCAATCGGCCGGAGTCAAATTGTTAGGTGCTAAGGCTTCAATCATGGAAACAGTAAAGGGGGCCGATGGACCATACGTGGCAACAGCGTCCCTCAGACTCTTTATGTCCTTAAAGGACAGTGCCAGGTGCTGTCTGATTCTCTGCCCCTGCTGATTCTCTACCTCAACTACCGGGAAGGTAAAGCGCCTAGCAAGGGTAGCTGCCTCAGGGTCTCCCTGCTCCTGTGCTTGCTTTACCGCACGTTCCACAGCTGAAAGAGAAGTTGAAAGCGGGGGTCCAGCACAAGCCCCAACAATGCATCCACTCTGCTCCTGCCTCAACTGAAGGGAGAGGCGCTGAAGTTGCTCCTGTAAACCTTTTACAACTGTGCTCAGACATGATGGCGCCAATGGCTCAGGCGGCGCAGAGAGCTCTGTGCCTGTCCAAGAGGGACTTTTGTTTGGCACACGCTCTACAGGTGGAAGATCCTCAGCAAACTCACTTCCATCCTTTTCCTTCTCAGCCTCCTCAGAAGAGGACCACAAATCTCCTTCGCGCACTTTCTCCAGACTTTGTCTTGTCTGGGGCTCCTTCTCCTTATTTACCCTGGTTTGTAGCTGTCTCCTACTTTTAACAGACAATTTCTTACGGCGGGCTTCCACCACTGCTTGACGGGATGACCAAGCAATATTTAGCAAGCGCCAGAGAAAAAAGATGACTACAAAGAAAGCAAACCATTGGAATACGTCGCAGACAGTTTAAAAAAAATTCTGTGAGGCCTTAAGCTTAGTGTCGGTGCCTAGTGACTGGAGCAGATCTCGGATTCCCTTAATTACCTGCATTTTAGAGAGTTCTTGCCCCATGATAAATTTTACTTATGCCCCTGCAAAAATTATAAAACCTGCCTCTAGATTTCCGGGGTCCCTCAGATTGTCCCTCGTGCCCCAAGACGGGGAGAAGGTCTGGGGATGAAATTAATTATGCCCCTCTAGAGTTAAATCCTAAACTTGCCTCCGGATTTCCGGGGTCCCTCAGATTGTCCCTCGTGCCCCTGAACAGGGAGAAGGTCTGGGGATGAGATTAATTTGCCCCTCCAGAGTTCCAGGGGTCCCTCAGATTGTCCCTCGTGCCCTAGCACAGGGAGAGGGTCTGGGGATTAAATCAGTTATGCCCCTGCAGAATTCCCAAATTCCGAATTCTTAATTCAAAATTCCTAATTCCTTAATTCCTTACCTTTGTAGTTCCAGGGGTTCCTCGGACATCCTTTGCGCTGTGCCATGCCCCACGTTACAGCGCCATTTGTCGCGGCTAGCTGAGCCGGCGTAGTAGGCACGGCGAATGTCCGAGCGAAAAGCACCAACACACGGAGACCAGGATGATGTTACAAGTGCTGGAAGCCATCTCTCTCCAGCCGTCCTCCACAAGCCTCTTTATTACCATATTATCTCCTCTTTCCCCCAAGCCCATCAACAGGACAATAGGACACCAATGAATCTGCAAAGGCTAGGTGCTACTGCCTTAGGCCTGATTCCTGAGTGATCAGCTCAAGGAGTGTAAATCACCTCCACAGCCCACAACACTCAAGCTGCTTGATTCCATCCCACTGGGCTCAATGGGCATGGGACCGGAAGTGACCCAACAGGGTTTCCTAGATAGCTGCCAGGACAGCTGATGGTATGTGAAGTTCATGAGGCAGGTGGAGTTGTTTTGGCAGTGGAAGAGCTGTGCTGCTGCTTCGGGCAGTTGCCATTCACCACCAGACTCCCTTCCCTAGGTGTCATATCCACTTTCAGACATATGTGTTGCCAGAGCACTTGGTTTCCATGGCAGCGGGAAATGGCTTGGGCACTGAACTTGTCTTTGGCTGTGGAGTTTCGAGCGCCTTGAGTGAGGAGCTCCATGTTAGTTTTGTGTGGGTGCTCAAGCTGCTTGATTCCATCCCACTGGGCTCAATGGGCATGGGACCGGAAGTGACCCAACAGGGTTTCCTAGATAGCTGCCAGGACAGCAGATGGTATGTGAAGTTCATGAGGCAGGTGGAGTTGTTTTGGCTGTGGAAGAGCTGTGCTGCTGCTTCGGGCAGTTGCCATTCACCAGCACACTCCCTTGCCTAGGTGTCATATCCACTTTCAGACATATGTGCTGCCAGAGCACTTGGTTTCCATGGCAGCGGGAAATGGCTTGGGCACTGAACTTGTTTTTCGCCAAGTAGTTTTGAGCGCCTTGAGTGAGGAGCTCCATGTTCGTTTTGTGTGGGTGCTGAAGCTGCTTGATTCCATCCCACTGGGCTCAATGGGCATGGGACCGGAAGTGACCCAACAGGGTTTCCTAGATAGCTGCTAGGACAGCTGATGGTATGTGAAGTTCATGAGGCAGGTGGAGTTGTTTTGGCAGTGGAAGAGCTGTGCTGCTGCTTCAGGCAGTGCAATTCACCAGCACACTCCCTTTCCTAGGTGTCATATCCACTTTCAGACATATGTGCTGCCAGAGCACTTGGTTTCCATGGCAGCAGGAAATGGCTTGGGCACTGAACTTGTCTTTGGCTGTGGAGTTTTGAGCGCCTTGAGTGAGGAGCTCCATGTTCGTTTTGTGTGGGTGCTGAAGCTGCTTGATTCCATCCCACTGGGCTCAATGGGCATGGGACCGGAAGTGACCCAACAGGGTTTCCTAGATAGCTGCCAGGACAGCTGATGGTATGTGAAGTTCATGAGGCAGGTGGAGTTGTTTTGGCAGTGGAAGAGCTGTGCTGCAGCTTCGGGCAGTTGCCATTGACCAGCACACTCCCTTCCCTAGGTGTCATATCCACTTTCAGACATATGTGCTGCCAGAGCACTTGGTTTCCATGGCAGCGGGAAATGGCTTGGGCACTGAACTTGTCTTTGGCTGTGGAGCTTTGAGCGCCTTGAGTGAGGAGCTCCATGTTGGTTTTGTGTGGGTGCTGAAGCTGATTGATTCTATCCCACTGGGCTTAATGGGCATGGGACCGGAAGTGACCCAACAGGGTTTCCTAGATAGCTGCCAGGACAGCTGATGGTATGTAAAGTTCATGAGGCAGGTGGAGTTGTTTTGGCAGTGGAAGAGCTGTGCTGCTGCTTCGGGCAGTTGCCATTCACCAGCACACTCCCTTCCCTAGGTGTCATATCCACTTTCAGACATATGTGCTGCCAGAGCACTTGGTTTATATGGCAGCGGGAAATGGCTTGGGCACTGAACTTGTCTTTGGCTGTGCAGTTTTGAGCGCCTTGAGTGAGGAGCTCCATGTTCGATTTGTGTGGGTGTTGAGGCTGCATGATTCCATTCCCCTGGGCTCACTGGGCATGGGACCGGAAGTGACCCAACAGGGTTTCCTAGATAGCTGCCAGGACAGCTGATGGTATGTGAAGTTCATGAGGCAGGTGGAGTTGTTTTGGCAGTGAAAGAGCTGTGCTGCTGCTTCGAGCAGTTGCCATTCACCAGCACACTCCCTTGCCTAGGTGTCATATCCACTTTCAGACATATGTGCTGCCAGAGCACTTGGTTACCATGGCAGCGGGAAATGGCTTCGGCACTGAACTTGTCTTTCGCCATGTAGTTTTGAGCGCCTTGAGTGAGGAGCTCCATGTTCGTTTTGTGTGGGTGCTCAAGCTGCTTGATTCCATCCCACTGGGCTCAATGGGCATGGGACCGGAAGTGACCCAACAGGGTTTCCTAGATAGCTGCTAGGACAGCTGATGGTATGTGAAGTTCATGAGGCAGGTGGAGTTGTTTTGGCAGTGGAAGAGCTGTGCTGCTGCTTCAGGCAGTGCCATTCACCAGCACACTCCCTTTCCTAGGTGTCATATCCACTTTCAGACATATGTGCTGCCAGAGCACTTGGTTTCCATGGCAGCGGGAAATGGCTTGGGCACTGAACTTGTCTTTGGCTGTGGAGTTTTGAGCGCCTTGAGTGAGGAGCTCCATGTTCGTTTTGTGTGGGTCCTGAAGCTGCTTGATTCCATCCCACTGGGCTCAATGGGCATGGGACCGGAAGTGACCCAACAGGGTTTCCTAGATAGCTGCCAGGACAGCTGATGGTATGTGAAGTTCATGAGGCAGGTGGAGTTGTTTTGGCACTGGAAGAGCTGTGCTGCTGCTTCGGGCAGTTGCCATTCACCAGCACACTCCCTTCCCTAGGTGTCATATCCACTTTCAGACATATGTGCTGCCAGAGCACTTGGTTTCCATGGCAGCGGGAAATGGCTTGGGCACTGAACTTGTCTTTGGCTGTGGAGCTTTGAGCGCCTTGAGTGAGGAGCTCCATGTTGGTTTTGTGTGGGTGCTGAAGCTGATTGATTCTATCCCACTGGGCTTAATGGGCATGGGACCGGAAGTGACCCAACAGGGTTTCCTAGATAGCTGCCAGGACAGCTGATGGTATGTAAAGTTCATGAGGCAGGTGGAGTTGTTTTGGCAGTGGAAGAGCTGTGCTGCTGCTTCGGGCAGTTGCCATTCACCAGCACACTCCCTTCCCTAGGTGTCATATCCACTTTCAGACATATGTGCTGCCAGAGCACTTGGTTTATATGGCAGCGGGAAATGGCTTGGGCACTGAACTTGTCTTTGGCTGTGCAGTTTTGAGCGCCTTGAGTGAGGAGCTCCATGTTCGTTTTGTGTGGGTGCTGAAGCTGCTTGATTCCATTACACTGGGCTCAATGGGCATGGGACCGGAAGTGACCCAACAGGGTTTCCTAGATAGCTGCCAGGACAGCTGATGGTATGTGAAGTTCATGAGGCAGGTGGAGTTGTTTTGGCAGTAGAAGAGCTGTGCTGCAGCTTCGGGCATTTGCCATTCACCAGCACACTCCCTTCCCTAGGTGTCATATCCACTTTCAGACATATGTGCTGCCAGAGCACTTGGTTTATATGGCAGCAGGAAATGGCTTGGGCACTGAACTTGTCTTTGGCTGTGGAGTTTTGAGCGCCTTGAGTGAGGAGCTCCATGTTCGATTTGTGTGGGTGTTGAGGCTGCATGATTCCATTCCCCTGGTCTCACTGGGCATGGGACCGGAAGTGACCCAACAGGGTTTCCTAGATAGCTGCCAGGACAGCTGATGGTATGTGAAGTTCATGAGGCAGGTGGAGTTGTTTTGGCAGTGAAAGAGCTGTGCTGCTGCTTCGGGCAGTTGCCATTCACCAGCACACTCCCTTGCCTAGGTGTCATATCCACTTTCAGACATATGTGCTGCCAGAGCACTTGGTTTCCATGGCAGCGGGAAATGGCTTGGGCACTGAACTTGTCTTTGGCTGTGGAGTTTCGAGCGCCTTGAGTGAGGAGCTCCATGTTAGTTTTGTGTGGGTGCTCAAGCTGCTTGATTCCATCCCACTGGGCTCAATGGGCATGGGACCGGAAGTGACCCAACAGGGTTTCCTAGATAGCTGCCAGGACAGCTGATGGTATGTGAAGTTCATGAGGCAGGTGGAGTTGTTTTGGCACTGGAAGAGCTGTGCTGCTGCTTCGGGCAGTTGCCATTCACCAGCACACTCCCTTGCCTAGGTGTCATATCCACTTTCAGACATATGTGCTGCCAGAGCACTTGGTTTCCATGGCAGCGGGAAATGGCTTGGGCACTGAACTTGTTTTTCGCCAAGTAGTTTTGAGCGCCTTGAGTGAGGAGCTCCATGTTCGTTTTGTGTGGGTGCTGAAGCTGCTTGATTCCATCCCACTGGGCTCAATGGGCATGGGACCGGAAGTGACCCAACAGGGTTTCCTAGATAGCTGCTAGGACAGCTGATGGTATGTGAAGTTCATGAGGCAGGTGGAGTTGTTTTGGCAGTGGAAGAGCTGTGCTGCTGCTTCAGGCAGTGCCATTCACCAGCACACTCCCTTTCCTAGGTGTCATATCCACTTTCAGACATATGTGCTGCCAGAGCACTTGGTTTCCATGGCAGCAGGAAATGGCTTGGGCACTGAACTTGTCTTTGGCTGTGGAGTTTTGAGCGCCTTGAGTGAGGAGCTCCATGTTCGTTTTGTTTGGGTGCTGAAGCTGCTTGATTCCATCCCACTGGGCTCAATGGGCATGGGACCGGAAGTGACCCAACAGGGTTTCCTAGATAGCTGCCAGGACAGCTGATGGTATGTGAAGTTCATGAGGCAGGTGGAGTTGTTTTGGCAGTGGAAGAGCTGTGCTGCAGCTTCGGGCAGTTGCCATTGACCAGCACACTCCCTTCCCTAGGTGTCATATCCACTTTCAGACATATGTGCTGCCAGAGCACTTGGTTTCCATGGCAGCGGGAAATGGCTTGGGCACTGAACTTGTCTTTGGCTGTGGAGCTTTGAGCGCCTTGAGTGAGGAGCTCCATGTTGGTTTTGTGTGGGTGCTGAAGCTGATTGATTCTATCCCACTGGGCTTAATGGGCATGGGACCGGAAGTGACCCAACAGGGTTTCCTAGATAGCTGCCAGGACAGCTGATGGTATGTAAAGTTCATGAGGCAGGTGGAGTTGTTTTGGCAGTGGAAGAGCTGTGCTGCTGCTTCGGGCAGTTGCCATTCACCAGCACACTCCCTTCCCTAGGTGTCATATCCACTTTCAGACATATGTGCTGCCAGAGCACTTGGTTTATATGGCAGCGGGAAATGGCTTGGGCAGTGAACTTGTCTTTGGCTGTGCAGTTTTGAGCGCCTTGAGTGAGGAGCTCCATGTTCGATTTGTGTGGGTGTTGAGGCTGCATGATTCCATTCCCCTGGGCTCAATGGGCATGGGACCGGAAGTGACCCAACAGGGTTTCCTAGATAGCTGCCAGGACAGCTGATGGTATGTGAAGTTCATGAGGCAGGTGGAGTTGTTTTGGCAGTGAAAGAGCTGTGCTGCTGCTTCGGGCAGTTGCCATTCACCAGCACACTCCCTTGCCTAGGTGTCATATCCACTTTCAGACATATGTGCTGCCAGAGCACTTGGTTACCATGGCAGCGGGAAATGGCTTCGGCACTGAACTTGTCTTTCGCCATGTAGTTTTGAGCGCCTTGAGTGAGGAGCTCCATGTTCGTTTTGTGTGGGTGCTCAAGCTGCTTGATTCCATCCCACTGGGCTCAATGGGCATGGGACCGGAAGTGACCCAACAGGGTTTCCTAGATAGCTGCTAGGACAGCTGATGGTATGTGAAGTTCATGAGGCAGGTGGAGTTGTTTTGGCAGTGGAAGAGCTGTGCTGCTGCTTCAGGCAGTGCCATTCACCAGCACACTCCCTTTCCTAGGTGTCATATCCACTTTCAGACATATGTGCTGCCAGAGCACTTGGTTTCCATGGCAGCGGGAAATGGCTTGGGCACTGAACTTGTCTTTGGCTGTGGAGTTTTGAGCGCCTTGAGTGAGGAGCTCCATGTTCGTTTTGTGTGGGTCCTGAAGCTGCTTGATTCCATCCCACTGGGCTCAATGGGCATGGGACCGGAAGTGACCCAACAGGGTTTCCTAGATAGCTGCCAGGACAGCTGATGGTATGTGAAGTTCATGAGGCAGGTGGAGTTGTTTTGGCACTGGAAGAGCTGTGCTGCTGCTTCGGGCAGTTGCCATTCACCAGCACACTCCCTTCCCTAGGTGTCATATCCACTTTCAGACATATGTGCTGCCAGAGCACTTGGTTTCCATGGCAGCGGGAAATGGCTTGGGCACTGAACTTGTCTTTGGCTGTGGAGCTTTGAGCGCCTTGAGTGAGGAGCTCCATGTTGGTTTTGTGTGGGTGCTGAAGCTGATTGATTCTATCCCACTGGGCTTAATGGGCATGGGACCGGAAGTGACCCAACAGGGTTTCCTAGATAGCTGCCAGGACAGCTGATGGTATGTAAAGTTCATGAGGCAGGTGGAGTTGTTTTGGCAGTGGAAGAGCTGTGCTGCTGCTTCGGGCAGTTGCCATTCACCAGCACACTCCCTTCCCTAGGTGTCATATCCACTTTCAGACATATGTGCTGCCAGAGCACTTGGTTTATATGGCAGCGGGAAATGGCTTGGGCACTGAACTTGTCTTTGGCTGTGCAGTTTTGAGCGCCTTGAGTGAGGAGCTCCATGTTCGTTTTGTGTGGGTGCTGAAGCTGCTTGATTCCATTACACTGGGCTCAATGGGCATGGGACCGGAAGTGACCCAACAGGGTTTCCTAGATAGCTGCCAGGACAGCTGATGGTATGTGAAGTTCATGAGGCAGGTGGAGTTGTTTTGGCAGTAGAAGAGCTGTGCTGCAGCTTCGGGCATTTGCCATTCACCAGCACACTCCCTTCCCTAGGTGTCATATCCACTTTCAGACATATGTGCTGCCAGAGCACTTGGTTTATATGGCAGCAGGAAATGGCTTGGGCACTGAACTTGTCTTTGGCTGTGGAGTTTTGAGCGCCTTGAGTGAGGAGCTCCATGTTCGATTTGTGTGGGTGTTGAGGCTGCATGATTCCATTCCCCTGGTCTCACTGGGCATGGGACCGGAAGTGACCCAACAGGGTTTCCTAGATAGCTGCCAGGACAGCTGATGGTATGTGAAGTTCATGAGGCAGGTGGAGTTGTTTTGGCAGTGAAAGAGCTGTGCTGCTGCTTCGGGCAGTTGCCATTCACCAGCACACTCCCTTGCCTAGGTGTCATATCCACTTTCAGACATATGTGCTGCCAGAGCACTTGGTTACCATGGCAGCGGGAAATGGCTTCGGCACTGAACTTGTCTTTCACCATGTAGTTTTGAGCGCCTTGAGTGAGGAGCTCCATGTTCGTTTTGTGTGGGTGCTCAAGCTGCTTGATTCCATCCCCCTGGGCTCACTGGGCATGGGACCGGAAGTGACCCAACAGGGTTTCCTAGACAGCTGCCAGGACAGCTGATGGTATGTGAAGTTCATGAGGCAGGTGGAGTTGTTTTGGCAGTGGAAGAGCTGTGCTGCTGCTTCGGGCAGTTGCCATTCACCACCACACTCCCTTCCCTAGGTGTCATATCCACTTTCAGACATATGTGCTGCCAGAGCACTTGGTTTCCATGGCAGCGGGAAATGGCTTGGGCACTGAACTTGTCTTTGGCTGTGGAGCTTTGAGCGCCTTGAGTGAGGAGCTCCATGTTAGTTTTGTGTGGGTGCTGAAGCTGCTTGATTCCATCCCACTGGGCTCAATGGGCGTGGGACCGGAAGTGACCCAACAGGGTTTCCTAGATATCTGCCAGGACAGCAGATGGTATGTGAAGTTCATGAGGCAGGCGGAGTTGTTTTGGCAGTGGAAGAGCTGTGCTGCTGCTTCGGGCAGTTGCCATTCACCACCACACTCCCTTCCCTAGGTGTCATATCCACTTTCAGACATATGTGCTGCCAGAGCACTTGGTTTCCATGGCAGCGGGAAATGGCTTGGGCACTGAACTTGTCTTTGGCCGTGGAGTTTTGAGCGCCTTGAGTGAGGAGCTCCATGTTCGTTTTGTCTGGGATCGGAAGCTGCTTGATTCCATCCCAGTGGGCTCAATGGGCATGGGACCGGAAGTGACCCAACAGGGTTTAATAGATAGCTGCCAGGACAGCTGATGGTATGTGAAGTTCATGAGGCAGGTGGAGTTGTTTTGGCACTGGAAGAGCTGTGCTGCTGCTTCGGGCAGTTGCCATTCACCAGCACACTCCCTTCCCTAGGTGTCATATCCACTTTCAGACATATGTGCTGCCAGAGCACTTGGTTTCCATGGCAGCGGGAAATGGCTTGGGCACTGAACTTGTCTTTGGCCGTGGAGTTTTGAGCGCCTTGAGTGAGGAGCTCCATGTTCGTTTTGTGTGGGTGCTGAAGCTGCTTGATTCCATCCCACTGGGCTCAATGGGCATGGGACCGGAAGTGACCCAACAGGGTTTCCTAGATAGCTGCCAGGACAGCTGATGGTATGTGAAGTTCATGAGGCAGGTGGAGTTTTTTTGGCACTGGAAGATCTGTGCTGCTGCTTCGGGCAGTTGCCATTCACCAGCACACTCCCTTCCCTAGGTGTCATATCCACTTTCAGACATATGTGCTGCCAGAGCACTTGGTTTCCATGGCAGCGGGAAATGGCTTGGGCACTGAACTTGTCTTTTGCCATGTAGTTTTGAGCGCCTTGAGTGAGGAGCTCCATGTTCGTTTTGTGTGGGTGCTGAAGCTGCTTGATTCCATCCCACTGGGCTCAATGGGCATGGGACCGGAAGTGACCCAACAGGGTTTCCTAGATATCTGCCAGGACAGCTGATGGTATGTGAAGTTCATGTTGCAGGTGGAGTTGTTTTTGCAGTGGAAGAGCTGTGCTGCTGCTTCGGGCAGTTGCCATTCACCAGCACACTCCCTTCCCTAGGTGTCATATCCACTTTCAGACATATGTGCTGCCAGAGCACTTGGTTTCCATGGCAGCGGGAAATGGCTTGGGCACTGAACTTTTCTTTGGCCGTGAAGTTTTGAGCGCCTTGAGTGAGGAGCTCCATGTTGGTTTTGTGTGGGTCCTGAAGCTGCTTGATTCCATCCCACTGGGCTCAATGTGCATGGGACCGGAAGTGACCCAACAGGGTTTCCTAGACAGCTGAAAGGACAGCTGATGGTATGTGAAGTTCATGAGGCAGGTGGAGTTGTTTTGGCACTGGAAGAGCTGTGCTGCTGCTTCGGGCAGTTGCCATTGACGAGCACACTCCCTTCCCTAGGTGTCATATCCACTTTCAGACATATGTGCTGCCAGAGCACTTGGTTTCCATGGCAGCGGGAAATGGCTTGGGCACTGAACTTGTCTTTGGCCGTGGAGTTTTGAGCGCCTTGAGTGAGGAGCTCCATGTTCGTTTTGTGTGGGTGCTGAAGCTGCTTGATTCCATCCCACTGGGCTCAATGGGCATGGGACCGGAAGTGACCCAACAGGGTTTCCTAGATAGCTGCCAGGACAGCTGATGGTATGTGAAGTTCATGAGGCAGGTGGAGTTGTTTTGGCAGTGGAAGAGCTGTGCTGCTGCTTCGGGCAGTTGCCATTCACCAGCACACTCCCTTCCCTAGGTGTCATATCCACTTTCAGACATATGTGCTGCCAGAGCACTTGGTTTCCATGGCAGCGGGAAATGGCTTGGGCACTGAACTTGTCTTTTGCCATGTAGTTTTGAGCGCCTTGAGTGAGGAGCTCCATGTTAGTTTTGTGTGGGTGCTGAAGCTGCTTGATTCCATCCCACTGGGCTCAATGGGCATGGGACCGGAAGTGACCCAACAGGGTTTCCTAGATAGCTGCCAGGACAGCTGATGGTATGTGAAGTTCATGTTGCAGGTGGAGTTGTTTTTGGCACTGGAAGAGCTGTGCTGCTGCTTCGGGCAGTTGCCATTCACCAGCACACTCCCTTCCCTAGGTGTCATATCCACTTTCAGACATATGTGCTGCCAGAGCACTTGGTTTCCATGGCAGCGGGAAATGGCTTCGGCACTGAACTTTTCTTTGGCCGTGAAGTTTTGAGCACCTTCAGTGAGGAGCTCCATGTTGGTTTTGTGTGTGTCCTGAAGCTGCTTGATTCCATCCCACTGGGCTCAATGGGCATGGGACCGGAAGTGACCCAACAGGGTTTCCTAGACAGCTGCCAGGACAGCTGATGGTATGTGAAGTTCATGAGGCAGGTGGAGTTGTTTTGGCACTGGAAGAGCTGTGCTGCAGCTTCGGGCAGTTGCCATTCACCAGCACACCCCCTTCCCTAGGTGTCATATCCACTTTCAGACATATGTGCTGCCAGAGCACTTGGTTTATATGGCAGCAGGAAATGGCTTGGGCACTGAACTTGTCTTTGGCTGTGGAGTTTTGAGCGCCTTGAGTGAGGAGCTCCATGTTCGATTTGTGTGGGTGTTGAGGCTGCATGATTCCATTCCCCTGGGCTCAATGGGCATGGGACCGGAAGTGACCCAACAGGGTTTCCTAGATAGCTGCCAGGACAGCTGATGGTATGTAAAGTTCATGAGGCAGGTGGAGTTTTTTTGGCAGTGGAAGAGCTGTGCTGCTGCTTCGGACAGTTGCCATTCACCAGCACACTCCCTTCCCTAGTTGTCATATCCACTTTCAGACATATGTGCTGCCAGAGCACTTGGTTTCCATGGCAGCGGGAAATGGCTTGGGCACTGAACTTGTCTTTGGCCGTGGAGTTTTGAGCGCCTTGAGTGAGGAGCTCCATGTTCGTTTTGTGTGGGTGCTGAAGCTGCTTGATTCCATCCCACTGGGCTCAATGGGCATGGGACCGGAAGTGACCCAACAGGGTTTCCTAGATAGCTGCCAGGACAGCTGATGGTATGTGAAGTTCATGAGGCAGGTGGAGTTTTTTTGGCACTGGAAGATCTGTGCTGCTGCTTCGGGCAGTTGCCATTAAACAGCACACTCCCTTCCCTAGGTGTCATATCCACTTTCAGACATATGTGCTGCCAGAGCACTTGGTTTCCATGGCAGCGGGAAATGGCTTGGGCACTGAACTTGTCTTTTGCCATGTAGTTTTGAGCGCCTTGAGTGAGGAGCTCCATGTTAGTTTTGTGTGGGTGCTGAAGCTGCTTGATTCCATCCCACTGGGCTCAATGGGCATGGGACCGGAAGTGACCCAACAGGGTTTCCTAGATAGCTGCCAGGACAGCTGATGGTATGTGAAGTTCATGTTGCAGGTGGAGTTGTTTTTGCAGTGGAAGAGCTGTGCTGCTGCTTCGGGCAGTTGCCATTCACCAGCACACTCCCTTCCCTAGGTGTCATATCCACTTTCAGACATATGTGCTGCCAGAGCACTTGGTTTCCATGGCAGCGGGAAATGGCTTCGGCACTGAACTTTTCTTTGGCCGTGAAGTTTTGAGCGCCTTGAGTGAGGAGCTCCATGTTGGTTTTGTGTGGGTCCTGAAGTTGCTTGATTCCATCCCACTGGGCTCAATGGGCATGGGACCGGAAGTGACCCAACAGGGTTTCCTAGACAGCTGCCAGGACAGCTGATGGTATGTGAAGTTCATGAGGCAGGTGGAGTTGTTTTGGCACTGGAAGAGCTGTGCTGCTGCTTCGGGCAGTTGCCATTGACGAGCACACTTCCTTCCCTAGGTGTCATATCCACTTTCAGACATATGTGCTGCCAGAGCACTTGGTTTCCATGGCAGCGGGAAATGGCTTGGGCACTGAACTTGTCTTTGGCCGTGGAGTTTTGAGCGCCTTGAGTGAGGAGCTCCATGTTCGTTTTGTCTGGGATCAGAAGCTGCTTGATTCCATCCCACTGGGCTCAATGGGCATGGGACCAGAAGTGACCCAACAGGGTTTCCTAGATAGCTGCCAGGACAGCTGATGGTATGTGAAGTTCATGAGGCAGGTGGAGTTGTTTTGGCAGTGGAAGAGCTGTGCTGCTGCTTCGGGCAGTTGCCATTCACCAGCACACTCCCTTCCCTAGGTGTCATATCCACTTTCAGACATATGTGCTGCCAGAGCACTTGGTTTCCATGGCAGCGGGAAATGGCTTGGGCACTGAACTTGTCTTTTGCCATGTAGTTTTGAGCGCCTTGAGTGAGGAGCTCCATGTTAGTTTTGTGTGGGTGCTGAAGCTGCTTGATTCCATCCCACTGGGCTCAATGGGCATGGGACCGGAAGTGACCCAACAGGGTTTCCTAGATAGCTGCCAGGACAGCTGATGGTATGTGAAGTTCATGTTGCAGGTGGAGTTGTTTTTGCAGTGGAAGAGCTGTGCTGCTGCTTCGGGCAGTTGCCATTCACCAGCACACTCCCTTCCCTAGGTGTCATATCCACTTTCAGACATATGTGCTGCCAGAGCACTTGGTTTCCATGGCAGCGGGAAATGGCTTGGGCACTGAACTTGTCTTTGGCCGTGGAGTTTTGAGCGCCTTGAGTGAGGAGCTCCATGTTCGTTTTGTCTGGGATCGGAAGCTGCTTGATTCCATCCCACTGGGCTCAATGGGCATGGGACCGGAAGTGACCCAACAGGGTTTCCTAGATAGCTGCCAGGACAGCTGATGGTATGTGAAGTTCATGAGTCAGGTGGAGTTTTTTTTATCAGTGGAAGAGCTGTGCTGCTGCTTCGGGCAGTTGCCATTCACCAGCACACTCCCTTGCCTAGGTGTCATATCCACTTTCAGACATATGTGCTGCCAGAGCACTTGGTTTCCATGGCAGCGGGAAATGGCTTGGGCACTGAACTTGTCTTTGGCCGAGGAATCTTGAGCCCCTTGAGTGAGGAGCTCCATGTTCGTTTTGTGTGGGTGCTGAAGCTACTTGATTCCATCCCACTGGGCTCAATGGGCATGGGACCGGAAGTGACCCAACAGGGTTTCCTAGATAGCTGCCAGGACAGCTGATGGTATGTGAAGTTCATGAGGCAGGTGGAGTTGTTTTGGCAGTGGAAGAGCTGTGCTGCTGCTTCGGGCAGTTGCCATTCACCAGCACACTCCCTTCCCTAGGTGTCATATCCACTTTCAGACATATGCGCTGCCAGAGCACTTGGTTTCCAAGGCAGAGGGAAATGGCTTAGGCACTGAACTTGTCTTTGGCCGTGGAATCTTGAGCGCCTTGAGTGAGGAGCTCCATGTTCGTATTGTGTGGGTGCTCAAGCTGCTTGATTCCATCCCACTGCCCTCAATGGGCATGGGACCGGCAGTGACCCAACAGGGTTTCCTAGATAGCTGCCAGGACAGCTGATGGTATGTGAAGTTCATGAGGCAGGTGGAGTTGTTTTGGCACTGGAAGAGCTGTGCTGCTGCTTCGGGCAGTTGCCATTCAACAGCACACTCCCTTCCCTAGGTGTCATATCCACTTTCAGACATATGTGCTGCCAGAGCACTTAGTTTCCATAGCAGAGGGAATGGCTTTGGCACTGAACTTGTCTTTGGCTGAGGAGTTTTGTCCGCCTTGAGTGAGGAGCTCCATGTTCGTTTTGTGTGGGTGCTGAAGCTGCTTGATTCCATCCCACTGGGCTCAATGTGCATGGGACCATCAGTGACCCAACAGTGTTTCCTAGATAGCTGCCAGGACAGCTGATGATACGAGAAGTTCATGAGGCAGGTGGAGTTGTTTTGGCAGTGGAAGAGCTGTGCTGCTGCTTCGGGCAGTTGCCATTCACCAGCACACTCCCTTCCCTAGGTGTCATATCCACTTTCAGACATATGTGCTGCCAGAGCACTTGGTTCATGGCAGAGGAAAATGGCTTAGGCACTGAACTTGTCTTTGGCTGTGGAGTTTTGTCCGCCTTGAGTGAGGAGCTCCATGTTCGTTTTGTGTGGGTGCTCAAGCTGCTTGATTCCATCCCACTGGGCTCAATGGGCATGGGACCGGAAGTGACCCAACAGGGTTTCCGAGATAGCTGCCAGGACAGCTGATGGTATGTGAAGTTCATGAGGCAGGTGGAGTTGTTTTGGCAGTGGAAGAGCTGTGCTGCTGCTTCGGGCAGTTGCCATTAAACAGCACACTCCCTTCCCTAGGTGTCATATCCACTTTCAGACATATGTGCTGCCAGAGCACTTGGTTTCCATGGCAGCGGGAAATGGCTTGGGCACTGAACTTGTCTTTGGCTGTGGAGTTTTAGGGCCTTGAGTGAGGAGCTCCATGTTCGTTTTGTGTGGGTGCTGAAGCTGCTTGATTCCATCCCACTGGGCTCAATGGGCATGGGACCGGAAGTGACCCAACAGGGTTTCCTAGATAGCTGCCAGGACAGCTGATGGTATGTGAAGTTGATGAGGCAGGTGGAGTTGTTTTGGCACTGGAAGAGCTGTGCTGCTGCTTCGGGCAGTTGCCATTCAACAGCATACTCCCTTCCCTAGGTGTCATATCCACTTTCAGACATATGTGCTGCCAGAGCACTTGGTTTCCATGGCAGCGGGAAATGGCTTGGGCACTGAACTTGTCTTTGGCCGAGGAGTTTGGAGCGCCTTGAGTGAGGAGCTCCATGTTCGTTTTGTGTGGGTGCTGAAGCTGCTTGATTCCATCCCACTGGGCTCAATGGGCATGGGACCGGAAGTGACCCAACAGGGTTTCCTAGATAGCTGCCAGGACAGCTGATGGTATGTGAAGTTCATGAGGCAGGTGGAGTTGTTTTGGCACTGGAAGAGCTGTGCTGCTGCTTCGGGCAGTTGCCATTCAACAGCACACTCCCTTCCCTAGGTGTCATATCCACTTTCAGACATATGTGCTGCCAGAGCACTTAGTTTCCATAGCAGAGGGAAATGGCTTTGGCACTGAACTTGTCTTTGGCTGAGGAGTTTTGTCCGCCTTGAGTGAGGAGCTCCATGTTCGTTTTGTGTGGGTGCTGAAGCTGCTTGATTCCATCCCACTGGGCTCAATGTGCATGGGACCATCAGTGACCCAACAGTGTTTCCTAGATAGCTGCCAGGACAGCTGATGATACGAGAAGTTCATGAGGCAGGTGGAGTTGTTTTGGCAGTGGAAGAGCTGTGCTGCTGCTTCGGGCAGTTGCCATTCACCAGCACACTCCCTTCCCGAGGTGTCATATCCACTTTCAGACATATGTGCTGCCAGAGCACTTGGTTTCCATGGCAGCGGGAAATGGCTTATGCACTGAACTTGTCTTTGGCCGTGGAGTCTTGAGCGCCTTGAGTGAGGAGCTCCATGTTCGTATTATGTGGGTGCTGAAGCTGCTTGATTCCATCCCACTGGGCTCAATGGGCATGGGACCGGAAGTGACCCAACAGGGTTTCCGAGATAGCTGCCAGGACAGCTGATGGTATGTGAAGTTCATGAGGCAGGTGGAGTTGTTTTGGCAGTGGAAGAGCTGTGCTGCTGCTTCGGGCAGTTGCCATTCACCAGCACACTCCCTTCCCTAGGTGTCATATCCACTTTCAGACATATGTGCTGCCAGAGCACTTGGTTTCCATGGCAGCGGGAAATGGCTTGGGCACTGAACTTGTCTTTGGCCGAGGAGTTTTATCTGCCTTGAGTGAGGAGCTCCATGTTCGTTTTGTGTGGGTGCTGAAGCTGCTTGATTCCATCCCACTGGGCTCAATGTGCATGGGACCGGCAGTGACCCAACAGGGTTTCCAAGAAGGCTGCCAGAACAGCTGATGGTATGTGAAGTTCATGAGGCAGGTGGAGTTGTTTTGGCAGTGGAAGAGCTGTGCTGCTGCTTCGGTCAGTTGCCATTCACCAGCACACTCCCTTCCCTAGGTGTCATATCCACTTTCAGACATATGTGCTGCCAGAGCACTTGGTTCATGGCAGAGGAAAATGGCTTAGGCACTGAACTTGTCTTTGGCTGTGGAGTTTTGTCCGCCTTGAGTGAGGAGCTCCATGTTCGTTTTGTGTGGGTGCTCAAGCTGCTTGATTCCATCCCACTGGGCTCAATGGGCATGGGACCGGAAGTGACCCAACAGGGTTTCCGAGATAGCTGCCAGGACAGCTGATGGTATGTGAAGTTCATGAGGCAGGTGGAGTTGTTTTGGCAGTGGAAGAGCTGTGCTGCTGCTTCGGGCAGTTGCCATTCACCAGCACACTCCCTTCCCTAGGTGTCATATCCACTTTCAGACATATGTGCTGCCAGAGCACTTGGTTTCCATGGCAGCGGGAAATGGCTTGGGCACTGAACTTGTCTTTGGCTGTGGAGTTTTAGGGCCTTGAGTGAGGAGCTCCATGTTCGTTTTGTGTGGGTGCTGAAGCTGCTTGATTCCATCCCACTGGGCTCAATGGGCATGGGACCGGAAGTGACCCAACAGTGTTTCCTAGATAGCTGCCAGGACAGCTGATGGTATGTGAAGTTCATGAGGCAGGTGGAGTTGTTTTGGCAGTGGAAGAGCTGTGCTGCTGCTTCGGGCAGTTGCCATTCACCAGCACATTCCCTTCCCTAGGTGTCATATCCACTTTCAGACATATGTGCTGCCAGAGCACTTGGTTTCCATGGCAGCGGGAAATGGCTTGGGCACTGAACTTGTCTTTGGCCGTGGAGTTGTGAGCACATTGAGTGAGGAGCTCCATGTTCGTTTTGTGTGGGTGCTGAAGCTGCTTGATTCCATCCCACTGGGCTCAATGGGCATGGGACCGGAAGTGACCCAACAGGGTTTCCGAGATAGCTGCCAGGACAGCTGATGGTATGTGAAGTTCATGAGGCAGGTGGAGTTGTTTAGGCAGTGGAAGAGCTGTGCTGCTGCTTCGGGCAGTTGCCATTCACCACCACACTCCCTTCCCTAGGTGTCATATCCACTTTCAGACATATGTGCTGCCAGAGCACTTGGTTTCCATGGCAGCGGGAAATGGCTTGGGCACTGAACTTGTCTTTGGCTGTGGAGTTTTGAGCGCCTTGAGTAAGGAGCTCCATGTTCGTTTTGTGTGGGTGCTGAAGCTGCTTGATTCCATCCCACTGGGCTCAATGGGCATGGGACCGGAAGTGACCCAACAGGGTTTCCTAGATAGCTGCCAGGACAGCTGATGATACGAGAAGTTCATAAGGCAGGTGGAGTTGTTTTGGCAGTGGAAGAGCTGTGCTGCTGCTTCGGGCAGTTGCCATTCACCAACACACTCCCTTCCCTAGGTGTCATATCCACTTTCAGACATATGTGCTGCCAGAGCACTTGGTTTCCATGGCAGCGGGAAATGGCTTGGGCACTGAACTTGTCTTTGGCCGTGGAGTTGTGAGCACATTGAGTGAGGAGCTCCATGTTCGTTTTGTGTGGGTGGTGAAGCTGTTTGATTCCATCGCACTGGGCTCAATGGGCATGGGACCGGACGTGAGCCAACAGGGTTTCCTAGATAGCTGCCAGGACAGCTGATGGTATGTGAAGTTCATGAGGCAGGTGGAGTTGTTTTGGCAGTGGAAGAGCTGTGCTGCTGCTTCGGGCAGTTCCCATTCACCAACACACTCCCTTGCCTAGGTGTCATATCCACTTTCAGACATATGTGCTGCCAGAGCACTTGGTTTCCATGGCAGCGGGAAATGGCTTGGGCACTGAACTTGTCTTTGGCTGTGGAGTTTTTAGCGGCTTGAGTGAGGAGCTCCATGTTCGTTTTGTGTGGGTGCTGAAGCTGCTTGATTCCATCCCACTGGGCTCAATGGGCATGGGACCGGCAGTGACCCAACAGGGTTTCCTAGATAGCTGCCAGGACAGCTGATGGTATGTGAAGTTCATGAGGCAGGTGGAGTTGTTTTGGCAGTGGAAGAGCTGTGCTGCTGCTTCGGGCAGTTGCCATTCACCACCACACTCCCTTCCCTAGGTGTCATATCCACTTTCAGACATATGTGCTGCCAGAGCACTTGGTTTCCATGGCAGCGGGAAATGGCTTATGCACTGAACTTGTCTTTGGCTGTGGAGTTTTGAGCGCCTTGAGTGAGGAGCTCCATGTTCGTATTGTGTGGGTGCTGAAGCTGCTTGATTCCATCCCACTGGGCTCAATGGGCATGGGACCGGAAGTGACCCAACAGGGTTTCCGAGATAGCTGCCAGGACAGCTGATGGTATGTGAAGTTCATGAGGCAGGTGGAGTTGTTTTGGCAGTGGAAGAGCTGTGCTGCTGCTTCGGGCAGTTGCCATTGACGAGCACACTCCCTTCCCTAGGTGTCATATCCACTTTCAGACATATGTGCTGCCAGAGCACTTGGTTTCCATGGCAGCGGGAAATGGCTTGGGCACTGAACTTGTCTTTGGCCGAGGAATCTTGAGCCCCTTGAGTGAGGAGCTCCATGTTCGTTTTGTGTGGGTGCTGAAGCTGCTTGATTCCATCCCACTGGGCTCTATGATCATGGGACCGGAAGTGACCCAACAGGGTTTCCTAGATAGCTGCCAGGACAGCTGATGGTATGTGAAGTTCATGAGGCAGGTGGAGTTGTTTTGGCAGTGGAAGAGCTGCGCTGCTGCTTCGGGCAGTTGCCATTCACCACCACACTCCCTTCCCTAGGTGTCATATCCACTTTCAGACATATGTGCTGCCAGAGCACTTGGTTTCCATGGCAGAGGGAAATGGCTTAGGCACTGAACTTGTCTTTGGCTGATGAGTTTTGTCCGCCTTGAGTGAGGAGCTCCATGTTCGTTTTGTGTGGGTGCTGAAGCTGCTTGATTCCATCCCACTGGGCTCAATGTGCATGGGACCGGCAGTGACCCAACAGGGTTTCCTAGATAGCTGCCAGGACAGCTGATGGTATGTGAAGTTCATGAGGCAGGTGGAGTTGTTTTGGCAGTGGAAGAGCTGTGCTGCTGCTTCGGGCAGTTGCCATTCACCACCACACTCCCTTCCCTAGGTGTCATATCCACTTTCAGACATATGTGCTGCCAGAGCACTTGGTTTCCATGGCAGCGGGAAATGGCTTATGCACTGAACTTGTCTTTGGCTGTGGAGTTTTGAGCGCCTTGAGTGAGGAGCTCCATGTTCGTATTGTGTGGGTGCTGAAGCTGCTTGATTCCATCCCACTGGGCTCAATGGGCATGGGACCGGAAGTGACCCAACAGGGTTTCCGAGATAGCTGCCAGGACAGCTGATGGTATGTGAAGTTCATGAGGCAGGTGGAGTTGTTTTGGCAGTGGAAGAGCTGTGCTGCTGCTTCGGGCAGTTGCCATTCACCAGCACACTCCCTTCCCTAGGTGTCATATCCACTTTCAGACATATGTGCTGCCAGAGCACTTGGTTTCCATGGCAGCGGGAAATGGCTTGGGCACTGAACTTGTCTTTGGCCGAGGAATCTTGAGCCCCTTGAGTGAGGAGCTCCATGTTCGTTTTGTGTGGGTGCTGAAGCTGCTTGATTCCATCCCACTGGGCTCTATGATCATGGGACCGGAAGTGACCCAACAGGGTTTCCTAGATAGCTGCCAGGACAGCTGATGGTATGTGAAGTTCATGAGGCAGGTGGAGTTGTTTTGGCAGTGGAAGAGCTGTGCTGCTGCTTCGGGCAGTTGCCATTCACCACCACACTCCCTTCCCTAGGTGTCATATCCACTTTCAGACATATGTGCTGCCAGAGCACTTGGTTTCCATGGCAGCGGGAAATGGCTTGGGCACTGAACTTGTCTTTGGCCGAGGAATCTTGAGCCCCTTGTGTGAGGAGCTCCATGTTCGTTTTGTGTGGGTGCTGAAGCTGCTTGATTCCATCCCACTGGGCTCTATGATCATGGGACCGGAAGTGACCCAACAGGGTTTCCTAGATAGCTGCCAGGACAGCTGATGGTATGTGAAGTTCATGAGGCAGGTGGAGTTGTTTTGGCAGTGGAAGAGCTGTGCTGCTGCTTCGGGCAGTTGCCATTCACCAGCACACTCCCTTCCCTAGGTGTCATATCCACTTTCAGACATATGTGCTGCCAGAGCACTTGGTTTCCATGGCAGCGGGAAATGGCTTGGGCACTGAACTTGTCTTTGGCCGAGGAGTTTTATCTGCCTTGAGTGAGGAGCTCCATGTTCGTTTTGTGTGGGTGCTGAAGCTGCTTGATTCCATCCCACTGGGCTCAATGGGCATGGGACCGGAAGTGACCCAACAGGGTTTCCGAGATAGCTGGCAGGACAGCTGATGGTATGTGAAGTTCATGAGGCAGGTGGAGTTGTTTTGGCAGTGGAAGAGCTGTGCTGCTGCTTCGGGCAGTTGCCATTCACCAGCACACTCCCTTCCCTAGGTGTCATATCCACTTTCAGACATATGTGCTGCCAGAGCACTTGGTTTCCATGGCAGCGGGAAATGGCTTGGGCACTGAACTTGTCTTTGGCCGAGGAGTTTTATCTGCCTTGAGTGAGGAGCTCCATGTTCGTTTTGTGTGGGTGCTGAAGCTGCTTGATTCCATCCCACTGGGCTCAATGTGCATGGGACCGGCAGTGACCCAACAGGGTTTCCAAGAAGGCTGCCATGACAGCTGATGGTATGTGAAGTTCATGAGGCAGGTGGAGTTGTTTTGGCAGTGGAAGAGCTGTGCTGCTGCTTCGGGAGGTGCCATTCACCAGCACACTCCCTTCCCTAGGTGTCATATCCACTTTCAGACATATGTGCTGCCAGAGCACTTGGTTCATGGCAGAGGAAAATGGCTTAGGCACTGAACTTGTCTTTGGCTGTGGAGTTTTGTCCGCCTTGAGTGAGGAGCTCCATGTTCGTTTTGTGTGGGTGCTGAAGCTGCTTGATTCCATCCCACTGGGCTCAATGGGCGTGGGACTGGAAGTGACCCAACAGGGTTTCCTAGATAGCTACCAGGACAGCGGATGGTATGTGAAGTTCATACGGCAGGTGGAGTTGTTTTGGCAGTGGAAGAGCTGTGCTGCTGCTTCTGGCAGTTGCCATTCACCAGCACACTCCCTTCCCTAGGTGTCATATCCACTTTCAGACATATGTGCTGCCAGAGCACTTGGTTTCCATGGCAGCGGGAAATGGCTTGGGCACTGAACTTGTCTTTGGCCGGGGACATTTGCGTACCTTGAGTGAGGAGCTCCATGTTCGTTTTGTGTGGGTGCTGAAGCTGCTTGATTCCATCCCACTGGGCTCAATGGGCATGGGACTGGACGTGACCCAACAGGGTTTCCTAGATAGCTGCCAGGACAGCTGATGGTATGTGAAGTTCATGAGGCAGGTGGAGTTGTTTTTGCACTGGAAGAGCTGTGCTGCTGCTTCGGGCAGTTGCCATTCACCAGCACACTCCCTTCCCTAGGTGTCATATCCACTTTCAGACATATGTGCTGCTAGAGCACTTGGTTTCCATGGCAGCGGGAAATGGCTTGGGCACTGAACTTGTCTTTGGCCGTGGAGTTTTGAGCGCCTTGAGTGAGGAGCTCCATGTTCGTTTTGTGTGGGTGCTGAAGCTGCTTGATTCCATCCCACTGGGCTCAATGGGCATGGGACCGGAAGTGACCCAACAGGGTTTCCGAGATAGCTGCCAGGACAGCTGATGGTATGTGAAGTTCATGAGGCAGGTGGAGTTGTTTTGGCAGTGGAAGAGCTGTGCTGCTGCTTCGGGCAGTTGCCATTGACGAGCACACTGCCTTCCCTAGGTGTCATATCCACTTTCAGACATATGTGCTGCCAGAGCACTTGGTTTCCATGGCAGCGGGAAATGGCTTGGGCACTGAACTTGTCTTTGGCCGAGGAATCTTGAGCCCCTTGAGTGAGGAGCTCCATGTTCGTTTTGTGTGGGTGCTGAAGCTGCTTGATTCCATCCCACTGGGCTCTATGATCAAGGGACCGGAAGAGACCCAACAGGGTTTCCTAGATAGCTGCCAGGACAGCTGATGGTATGTGAAGTTCATGAGGCAGGTGGAGTTGTTTTGGCAGTGGAAGAGCTGCGCTGCTGCTTCGGGCAGTTGCCATTCACCACCACACTCCCTTCCCTAGGTGTCATATCCACTTTCAGACATATGTGCTGCCAGAGCACTTGGTTTCCATGGCAGAGGGAAATGGCTTAGGCACTGAACTTGTCTTTGGCTGATGAGTTTTGTCCGCCTTGAGTGAGGAGCTCCATGTTCGTTTTGTGTGGGTGCTGAAGCTGCTTGATTCCATCCCACTGGGCTCAATGTGCATGGGACCGGCAGTGACCCAACAGGGTTTCCTAGATAGCTGCCAGGACAGCTGATGGTATGTGAAGTTCATGAGGCAGGTGGAGTTGTTTTGGCAGTGGAAGAGCTGTGCTGCTGCTTCGGGCAGTTGCCATTCACCAGCACACTCCCTTCCCTAGGTGTCATATCCACTTTCAGACATATGTGCTGCCAGAGCACTTGGTTTCCATGGCAGCGGGAAATGGCTTATGCACTGAACTTGTCTTTGGCTGTGGAGTTTTGAGCGCCTTGAGTGAGGAGCTCCATGTTCGTATTGTGTGGGTGCTGAAGCTGCTTGATTCCATCCCACTGGGCTCAATGGGCATGGGACCGGAAGTGACCCAACAGGGTTTCCGAGATAGCTGCCAGGACAGCTGATGGTATGTGAAGTTCATGAGGCAGGTGGAGTTGTTTTGGTAGTGGAAGAGCTGTGCTGCTGCTTCGGGCAGTTGCCATTCACCAGCACACTCCCTTCCCTAGGTGTCATATCCACTTTCAGACATATGTGCTGCCAGAGCACTTGGTTTCCATGGCAGCGGGAAATGGCTTGGGCACTGAACTTGTCTTTGGCCGAGGAATCTTGAGCCCCTTGAGTGAGGAGCTCCATGTTCGTTTTGTGTGGGTGCTGAAGCTGCTTGATTCCATCCCACTGGGCTCTATGATCATGGGACCGGAAGTGACCCAACAGGGTTTCCTAGATAGCTGCCAGGACAGCTGATGGTATGTGAAGTTCATGAGGCAGGTGGAGTTGTTTTGGCAGTGGAAGAGCTGTGCTGCTGCTTCGGGCAGTTGCCATTCACCACCACACTCCCTTCCCTAGGTGTCATATCCACTTTCAGACATATGTGCTGCCAGAGCACTTGGTTTCCATGGCAGCGGGAAATGGCTTGGGCACTGAACTTGTCTTTGGCCGAGGAATCTTGAGCCCCTTGTGTGAGGAGCTCCATGTTCGTTTTGTGTGGGTGCTGAAGCTGCTTGATTCCATCCCACTGGGCTCTATGATCATGGGACCGGAAGTGACCCAACAGGGTTTCCTAGATAGCTGCCAGGACAGCTGATGGTATGTGAAGTTCATGAGGCAGGTGGAGTTGTTTTGGCAGTGGAAGAGCTGTGCTGCTGCTTCGGGCAGTTGCCATTCACCAGCACACTCCCTTCCCTAGGTGTCATATCCACTTTCAGACATATGTGCTGCCAGAGCACTTGGTTTCCATGGCAGCGGGAAATGGCTTGGGCACTGAACTTGTCTTTGGCCGAGGAGTTTTATCTGCCTTGAGTGAGGAGCTCCATGTTCGTTTTGTGTGGGTGCTGAAGCTGCTTGATTCCATCCCACTGGGCTCAATGGGCATGGGACCGGAAGTGACCCAACAGGGTTTCCGAGATAGCTGGCAGGACAGCTGATGGTATGTGAAGTTCATGAGGCAGGTGGAGTTGTTTTGGCAGTGGAAGAGCTGTGCTGCTGCTTCGGGCAGTTGCCATTCACCAGCACACTCCCTTCCCTAGGTGTCATATCCACTTTCAGACATATGTGCTGCCAGAGCACTTGGTTTCCATGGCAGCGGGAAATGGCTTGGGCACTGAACTTGTCTTTGGCCGAGGAGTTTTATCTGCCTTGAGTGAGGAGCTCCATGTTCGTTTTGTGTGGGTGCTGAAGCTGCTTGATTCCATCCCACTGGGCTCAATGTGCATGGGACCGGCAGTGACCCAACAGGGTTTCCAAGAAGGCTGCCATGACAGCTGATGGTATGTGAAGTTCATGAGGCAGGTGGAGTTGTTTTGGCAGTGGAAGAGCTGTGCTGCTGCTTCGGGAGGTGCCATTCACCAGCACACTCCCTTCCCTAGGTGTCATATCCACTTTCAGACATATGTGCTGCCAGAGCACTTGGTTCATGGCAGAGGAAAATGGCTTAGGCACTGAACTTGTCTTTGGCTGTGGAGTTTTGTCCGCCTTGAGTGAGGAGCTCCATGTTCGTTTTGTGTGGGTGCTGAAGCTGCTTGATTCCATCCCACTGGGCTCAATGGGCATGGGACTGGAAGTGACCCAACAGGGTTTCCTAGATAGCTACCAGGACAGCGGATGGTATGTGAAGTTCATACGGCAGGTGGAGTTGTTTTGGCAGTGGAAGAGCTGTGCTGCTGCTTCGGGCAGTTGCCATTCACCAGCACACTCCCTTCCCTAGGTGTCATATCCACTTTCAGACATATGTGCTGCCAGAGCACTTGGTTTCCATGGCAGCGGGAAATGGCTTGGGCACTGAACTTGTCTTTGGCCGGGGACATTTGCGTACCTTGAGTGAGGAGCTCCATGTTAGTTTTGTGTGGGTGCTGAAGCTGCTTGATTCCATCCCACTGGGCTCAATGGGCATGGGACCGGACGTGACCCAACAGGGTTTCCTAGATAGCTGCCAGGACAGCTGATGGTATGTGAAGTTCATGAGGCAGGTGGAGTTGTTTTTGCACTGGAAGAGCTGTGCTGCTGCTTCGGGCAGTTGCCATTCACCAGCACACTCCCTTCCCTAGGTGTCATATCCACTTTCAGACATATGTGCTGCTAGAGCACTTGGTTTCCATGGCAGCGGGAAATGGCTTTGGCACTGAACTTGTCTTTGGCCGTGGAGTTTTGAGCGCCTTGAGTGAGGAGCTCCATGTTCGTTTTGTGTGGGTGCTGAAGCTGCTTGATTCCATCCCACTGGGCTCAATGGGCATGGGACCGGAAGTGACCCAACAGGGTTTCCGAGATAGCTACCAGGACAGCTGATGGTATGTGAAGTTCATGAGGCAGGTGGAGTTGTTTTGGCAGTGGAAGAGCTGTGCTGCTGCTTCGGGCAGTTGCCATTCACCAGCACACTCCTTTCCCTAGGTGTCATATCCAGTTTCAGACATATGTGCTGCCAGAGCACTTGGTTTCCATGGCAGCGGGAAATGGCTTGGGCACTGAACTTGTCTTTGGCCGTGGAGTTGTGAGCACATTGAGTGAGGAGCTCCATGTTCGTTTTGTGTGGGTGGTGAAGCTGTATGATTCCATCCCACTGGGCTCAATGGGCATGGGACCGGAAGTGACCCAACAGGGTTTCCTAGATAGCTGCCAGGACAGCTGATGGTATGTGAAGTTCATGAGGCAGGTGGAGTTGTTTTGGCAGTGGAAGAGCTGTGCTGCTGCTTCGGGGAGTTGCCATTCAACACTACACTCCCTTCCCTAGGTGTCATATCCACTTTCAGACATATGTGCTGCCAGAGCACTTGGTTTCCATGGCAGCGGGAAATGGCTTGGGCACTGAACTTGTCTTTGGCTGTGGAGTTTTTAGGGCCTTGAGTGAGGAGCTCCATGTTCGTTTTGTGTGGGTGCTGAAGCTGCTTGATTCCATCCCACTGGGCTCAATGGGCATGGGACCGGAAGTGACCCAACAGGGTTTCCTAGATAGCTGCCAGGACAGCTGATGGTATGTGAAGTTCATGAGGCAGGTGGAGTTGTTTTGGCAGTGGAAGAGCTGTGCTGCTGCTTCGGGGAGTTGCCATTCACCAACACACTCCCTTCCCTAGGTGTCATATCCACTTTCAGACATATGTGCTGCCAGAGCACTTGGTTTGCATGGCAGCGGGAAATGGCTTGGGCACTGAACTTGTCTTTGGCCGTGGAGTTGTGAGCACATTGAGTGAGGAGCTCCATGTTCGTTTTGTGTGGGTGCTGAAGCTGCTTGATTCCATCCCACTGGGCTCAATTGGCATGGGACCGGAAGTGACCCAACAGGGTTTCCGAGATAGCTGCCAGGACAGCTGATGGTATGTGAAGTTCATGAGGCAGGTGGAGTTGTTTTGGCAGTGGAAGAGCTGTGCTGCTGCTTCGGGCAGTTGCCATTCACCACCACACTCCCTTCCCTAGGTGTCATATCCACTTTCAGACATATGTGCTGCCAGAGCACTTGGTTTCCATGGCAGCGGGAAATGGCTTGGGCACTGAACTTGTCTTTGGCTGTGGAGTTTTGAGCGCCTTGAGTGAGGAGCTCCATGTTCGTTTTGTGTGGGTGCTGAAGCTGCTTGATTCCATCCCACTGGGCTCAATGGGCATGGGACTGGAAGTGACACAACAGGGTTTCCTAGATAGCTGCCAGGACAGCTGATAGTATGTGAAGTTCATGAGGCAGGTGGAGTTGTTTTGGCACTGGAAGAGCTGTGCTGCTGCTTCGGGCAGTTGCCATTCAACAGCATACTCCCTTCCCTAGGTGTCATATCCACTTTCAGACATATGTGCTGCCAGAGCACTTGGTTTCCATGGCAGCGGGAAATGGCTTGGGCACTGAACTTGTCTTTGGCCGAGGAGTTTTAGCGCCTTGAGTGAGGAGCTCCATGTTCGTTTTGTGTGGGTGCTGAAGCTGCTTGATTCCATCCCACTGGGCTCAATGGGCATGGGACCGGAAGAGACCCAACAGGGTTTCCTAGATAGCTGCCAGGACAGCTGATAGTATGTGAAGTTCATGAGGCAGGTGGAGTTGTTTTGGCAGTGGAAGAGCTGTGCTGCTGCTTCGGGCAGTTGCCATTCACCAACACACTCCCTTCCCTAGGTGTCATATCCACTTTCAGACATATGTGCTGCCAGAGCACTTGGTTTCCATGGCAGCGGGAAATGGCTTGGGCACTGAACTTGTCTTTGGCTGTGGAGTTTTTAGGGCCTTTAGTGAGGAGCTCCATGTTCGTATTGTGTGGGTGCTGAAGCTGCTTGATTCCATCCCACTGGGCTCAATGGGCATGGGACCGGAAGTGACCCAACAGGGTTTCCTAGATAGCTGCCAGGACAGCTGATGGTATGTGAAGTTCTTGAGGCATGTGGAGTTGTTTTGGCAGTGGAAGAGCTGTGCTGCTGCTTCGGGCAGTTGCCATTGACGAGCACACTCCCTTCCCTAGGTGTCATATCCACTTTCAGACATATGTGCTGCCAGAGCACTTGGTTTCCATGGCAGCGGGAAATGGCTTGGGCACTGAACTTGTCTTTGGCCGGGGACATTTGCGCGCCTTGAGTGAGGAGCTCCATGTTCGTTTTGTGTGGGTGCTGAAGCTGCTTGATTCCATCCCACTGGGATCAATGGGCATGGGACTGGACGTGACCCAACAGGGTTTCCGAGATAGCTGCCAGGACAGCTGATGGTATGTGAAGTTCATGAGGCAGGTGGAGTTGTTTTGGCAGTGGAAGAGCTGTGCTGCTGCTTCGGGCAGTTGCCATTCACCAGCACACTCCCTTCCCTAGGTGTCATATCCACTTTCAGACATATGTGCTGCCAGAGCACTTGGTTTCCATGGCAGAGGGAAATGGCTTTGGCACTGAACTTGTCTTTGGCTGAGGAGTTTTGTCCGCCTTGAGTGAGGAGCTCCATGTTCGTTTTGTGTGGGTGCTGAAGCTGCTTGATTCCATCACACTGGGCTCAATGGGCATGGGACCGGCAGTGACCCAACAGGGCTTCCTAGATAGCTGGCAGGACAGCTGATAGTATGTGAACTTCATGAGGCATGTGGAGTTGTTTTGGCAGTGGAAGAGCTGTGCTGCTGCTTCGGGCAGTTGCCATTCACCAGCACAATCCATTCCCTAGGTGTCATATCCACTTTCAGACATATGTGCTGCCAGAGCACTTGGTTTCCATGGCAGCGGGAAATGGCTTGGGCACTGAACTTGTCTTTGGCTGTGCAGTTTTGAGCGCCTTGAGTGAGGAGCTCCATGTTCGTTTTCTGTGGGTGCTGAAGCTGCTTGATTCCATCCCACTGGGCTCAATGGGCATGGGACCGGAAGTGACCCAACAGGGTTTCCTAGATAGCTGCCAGGACAGCTGATGGTATGTGAAGTTCATGAGGCAGGTGGAGTTGTTTTGGCAGTGGAAGAGCTGTGCTGCTGCTTCGGGCAGTTGCCATTCACCACCACACTCCCTTCCCTAGGTGTCATATCCACTTTCAGACATATGTGCTGCCAGAGCACTTGGTTTCCATGGCAGCGGGAAATGGCTTATGCACTGAACTTGTCTTTGGCTGTGGAGTTTTGAGCGCCTTTAGTGAGGAGCTCCATGTTCGTATTGTGTGGGTGCTGAAGCTGCTTGATTCCATCCCACTGGGCTCAATGGGCATTGGACCGGAAGTGACCCAACAGGGTTTCCGAGATAGCTGCCAGGACAGCTGATGGTATGTGAAGTTCATGAGGCAGGTGGAGTTGTTTTGGCAGTGGAAGAGCTGTGCTGCTGCTTCGGGCAGTTGCCATTCACCAGCACACTCCCTTCCCTAGGTGTCATATCCACTTTCAGACATATGTGCTGCCAGAGCACTTGGTTTCCATGGCAGCGGGAAATGGCTTGGGCACTGAACTTGTCTTTGGCCGAGGAATCTTGAGCCCCTTGAGTGAGGAGCTCCATGTTCGTTTTGTGTGGGTGCTGAAGCTGCTTGATTCCATCCCACTGGGCTCAATGGGCATGGGACTGGAAGTGACCCAACAGGGTTTCCTAGATAGCTACCAGGACAGCGGATGGTATGTGAAGTTCATACGGCAGGTGGAGTTGTTTTGGCAGTGGAAGAGCTGTGCTGCTGCTTCGGGCAGTTGCCATTCACCAGCACACTCCCTTCCCTAGGTGTCATATCCACTTTCAGACATATGTGCTGCCAGAGCACTTGGTTTCCATGGCAGCGGGAAATGGCTTGGGCACTGAACTTGTCTTTGGCCGTGGAGTTGTGAGCACATTGAGTGAGGAGCTCCATGTTCGTTTTGTGTGGGTGGTGAAGCTGTTTGATTCCATCCCACTGGGCTCAATGGGCATGGGACCGGAAGTGACCCAACAGGGTTTCCGAGATAGCTGGCAGGACAGCTGATGGTATGTGAAGTTCATGAGGCAGGTGGAGTTGTTTTGGCAGTGGAAGAGCTGTGCTGCTGCTTCGGGCAGTTGCCATTCACCAGCACACTCCCTTCCCTAGGTGTCATATCCACTTTCAGACATATGTGCTGCCAGAGCACTTGGTTTCCATGGCAGCGGGAAATGGCTTGGGCACTGAACTTGTCTTTGGCCGAGGAATCTTGAGCCCCTTGAGTGAGGAGCTCCATGTTCGTTTTGTGTGGGTGCTGAAGCTGCTTGATTCCATCCCACTGGGCTCAATGGGCATGGGACTGGAAGTGACCCAACAGGGTTTCCTAGATAGCTACCAGGACAGCGGATGGTATGTGAAGTTCATACGGCAGGTGGAGTTGTTTTGGCAGTGGAAGAGCTGTGCTGCTGCTTCGGGCAGTTGCCATTCACCAGCACACTCCCTTCCCTAGGTGTCATATCCACTTTCAGACATATGTGCTGCCAGAGCACTTGGTTTCCATGGCAGCGGGAAATGGCTTGGGCACTGAACTTGTCTTTGGCCGTGGAGTTGTGAGCACATTGAGTGAGGAGCTCCATGTTCGTTTTGTGTGGGTGGTGAAGCTGTTTGATTCCATCCCACTGGGCTCAATGGGCATGGGACCGGAAGTGACCCAACAGGGTTTCCTAGATAGCTGCCAGGACAGCTGATGGTATGTGAAGTTCATGAGGCAGGTGGAGTTGTTTTGGCAGTGGAAGAGCTGTGCTGCTGCTTTGGGGAGTTGCCATTCAACACTACACTCCCTTCCCTAGGTGTCATATCCACTTTCAGACATATGTGCTGCCAGAGCACTTGGTTTCCATGGCAGCGGGAAATGGCTTGGGCACTGAACTTGTCTTTGGCTGTGGAGTTTTTAGGGCCTTGAGTGAGGAGCTTCATGTTCGTTTTGTGTGGGTGCTGAAGCTGCTTGATTCCATCCCACTGGGCTCAATGGGCATGGGACCGGAAGTGACCCCACAGGGTTTCCTAGATAGCTGCCAGGACAGCTGATGGTATGTGAAGTTCATGAGGCAGGTGGAGTTGTTTTGGCAGTGGAAGAGCTGTGCTGCTGCTTCGGGCAGTTGCCATTCACCAGCACATTCCCTTCCCTAGGTGTCATATCCACTTTCAGACATATGTGCTGCCAGAGCACTTGGTTTGCATGGCAGCGGGAAATGGCTTGGGCACTGAACTTGTCTTTGGCCGTGGAGTTGTGAGCACATTGAGTGAGGAGCTCCATGTTCGTTTTGTGTGGGTGCTGAAGCTGCTTGATTCCATCCCACTGGGCTCAATTGGCATGGGACCGGAAGTGACCCAACAGGGTTTCCGAGATAGCTGCCAGGACAGCTGATGGTATGTGAAGTTCATGAGGCAGGTGGAGTTGTTTTGGCAGTGGAAGAGCTGTGCTGCTGCTTCGGGCAGTTGCCATTCACCACCACACTCCCTTCCCTAGGTGTCATATCCACTTTCAGACATATGTGCTGCCAGAGCACTTGGTTTCCATGGCAGCGGGAAATGGCTTGGGCACTGAACTTGTCTTTGGCTGTGGAGTTTTGAGCGCCTTGAGTGAGGAGCTCCATGTTCGTTTTGTGTGGGTGCTCAAGCTGCTTGATTCCATCCCACTGGGCTCAATGGGCATGGGACTGGAAGTGACACAACAGGGTTTCCTAGATAGCTGCCAGGACAGCTGATTGTATGTGAAGTTCATGAGGCAGGTGGAGTTGTTTTGGCAGTGGAAGAGCTGTGCTGCTGCTTCGGGCAGTTGCCATTCAACAGCATACTCCCTTCCCTAGGTGTCATATCCACTTTCAGACATATGTGCTGCCAGAGCACTTGGTTTCCATGGCAGCGGGAAATGGCTTGGGCACTGAACTTGTCTTTGGCCGAGGAGTTTTAGCGCCTTGAGTGAGGAGCTCCATGTTCGTTTTGTGTGGGTGCTGAAGCTGCTTGATTCCATCCCACTGGGCTCAATGGGCATGGGACCGGAAGTGACCCAACAGGGTTTCCTAGATAGCTGCCAGGACAGCTGATAGTATGTGAAGTTCATGAGGCAGGTGGAGTTGTTTTGGCACTGGAAGAGCTGTGCTGCTGCTTCGGGCAGTTGCCATTCACCAACACACTCCCTTCCCTAGGTGTCATATCCACTTTCAGACATATGTGCTGCCAGAGCACTTGGTTTCCATGGCAGCGGGAAATGGCTTGGGCACTGAACTTGTCTTTGGCTGTGGAGTTTTTAGGGCCTTGAGTGAGGAGCTTCATGTTCGTATTGTGTGGGTGCTGAAGCTGCTTGATTCCATCCCACTGGGCTCAATGGGCATGGGACCGGAAGTGACCCAACAGGGTTTCCTAGATAGCTGCCAGGACAGCTGATGGTATGTGAAGTTCTTGAGGCATGTGGAGTTGTTTTGGCAGTGGAAGAGCTGTGCTGCTGCTTCGGGCAGTTGCCATTGACGAGCACACTCCCTTCCCTAGGTGTCATATCCACTTTCAGACATATGTGCTGCCAGAGCACTTGGTTTCCATGGCAGCGGGAAATGGCTTGGGCACTGAACTTGTCTTTGGCCGGGGACATTTGCGCGCCTTGAGTGAGGAGCTCCATGTTCGTTTTGTGTGGGTGCTGAAGCTGCTTGATTCCATCCCACTGGGATCAATGGGCATGGGACTGGACGTGACCCAACAGGGTTTCCGAGATAGCTGCCAGGACAGCTGATGGTATGTGAAGTTCATGAGGCAGGTGGAGTTGTTTTGGCAGTGGAAGAGCTGTGCTGCTGCTTCGGGCAGTTGCCATTCACCAGCACACTCCCTTCCCTAGGTGTCATATCCACTTTCAGACATATGTGCTGCCAGAGCACTTGGTTTCCATGGCAGAGGGAAATGGCTTTGGCACTGAACTTGTCTTTGGCTGAGGAGTTTTGTCCGCCTTGAGTGAGGAGCTCCATGTTCGTTTTGTGTGGGTGCTGAAGCTGCTTGATTCCATCACACTGGGCTCAATGGGCATGGGACCGGCAGTGACCCAACAGGGCTTCCTAGATAGCTGGCAGGACAGCTGATAGTATGTGAACTTCATGAGGCATGTGGAGTTGTTTTGGCAGTGGAAGAGCTGTGCTGCTGCTTCGGGCAGTTGCCATTCACCAGCACAATCCATTCCCTAGGTGTCATATCCACTTTCAGACATATGTGCTGCCAGAGCACTTGGTTTCCATGGCAGCGGGAAATGGCTTGGGCACTGAACTTGTCTTTGGCTGTGCAGTTTTGAGCGCCTTGAGTGAGGAGCTCCATGTTCGTTTTCTGTGGGTGCTGAAGCTGCTTGATTCCATCCCACTGGGCTCAATGGGCATGGGACCGGAAGTGACCCAACAGGGTTTCCTAGATAGCTGCCAGGACAGCTGATGGTATGTGAAGTTCATGAGGCAGGTGGAGTTGTTTTGGCAGTGGAAGAGCTGTGCTGCTGCTTCGGGCAGTTGCCATTCACCACCACACTCCCTTCCCTAGGTGTCATATCCACTTTCAGACATATGTGCTGCCAGAGCACTTGGTTTCCATGGCAGCGGGAAATGGCTTATGCACTGAACTTGTCTTTGGCTGTGGAGTTTTGAGCGCCTTTAGTGAGGAGCTCCATGTTCGTATTGTGTGGGTGCTGAAGCTGCTTGATTCCATCCCACTGGGCTCAATGGGCATTGGACCGGAAGTGACCCAACAGGGTTTCCGAGATAGCTGCCAGGACAGCTGATGGTATGTGAAGTTCATGAGGCAGGTGGAGTTGTTTTGGCAGTGGAAGAGCTGTGCTGCTGCTTCGGGCAGTTGCCATTCACCACCACACTCCCTTCCCTAGGTGTCATATCCACTTTCAGACATATGTGCTGCCAGAGCACTTGGTTTCCATGGCAGCGGGAAATGGCTTGGGCACTGAACTTGTCTTTGGCCGAGGAATCTTGAGCCCCTTGAGTGAGGAGCTCCATGTTCGTTTTGTGTGGGTGCTGAAGATGCTTGATTCCATCCCACTGGGCTCTATGATCATGGGACCTGAAGTGACCCAACAGGGTTTCCTAGATAGCTGCCAGGACAGCTGATGGTATGTGAAGTTCATGAGGCAGGTGGAGTTGTTTTGGCACTGGAAGAGCTGTGCTGCTGCTTCGGGCAGTTGCCATTCACCAGCACACTCCCTTCCCTAGGTGTCATATCCACTTTCAGACATATGTGCTGCCAGAGCACTTGGTTTCCATGGCAGAGGGAAATGGCTTAGGCACTGAACTTGTCTTTGGCCGTGGAATCTTGAGCGCCTTGAGTGAGGAGCTCCATGTTCGTATTGTGTGGGTGCTCAAGCTGCTTGATTCCATCCCAGTGGGCTCAATGGGCATGGGACCGGAAGTGACCCAACAGGGTTTCCTAGATAGCTGCCAGGACAGCTGATGGTATGTGAAGTTCATGAGGCAGGTGGAGTTGTTTTGGCAGTGGAAGAGCTGTGCTGCTGCTTCGGGCAGTTGCCATTCACCAGCACACTCCCTTCCCTAGGTGTCATATCCACTTTCAGACATATGTGCTGCCAGAGCACTTGGTTTGCATGGCAGCGGGAAATGGCTTATGCACTGAACTTGTCTTTGGCCGTGGAGTCTTGAGCGCCTTGAGTGAGGAGCTCCATGTTCGTATTGTGTGGGTGCTGAAGCTGCTTGATTCCATCCCACTGGGCTCAATGGGCATGGGACCGGAAGTGACCCAACAGGGTTTCCGAGATAGCTTGCAGGACAGCTGATGGTATGTGAAGTTCATGAGGCAGGTGGAGTTGTTTTGGCAGTGGAAGAGCTGTGCTGCTGCTTCGGGCAGTTGCCATTCACCAGCACACTCCCTTCCCTAGGTGTCATATCCACTTTCAGACATATGTGCTGCCAGAGCACTTGGTTTCCATGGCAGCGGGAAATGGCTTGGGCACTGAACTTGTCTTTGGCCGAGGAATCTTGAGCCCCTTGAGTGAGGAGCTCCATGTTCGTTTTGTGTGGGTGCTGAAGCTGCTTGATTCCATCCCACTGGGCTCAATGGGCATGGGACTGGAAGTGACCCAACAGGGTTTCCTAGATAGCTACCAGGACAGCGGATGGTATGTGAAGTTCATACGGCAGGTGGAGTTGTTTTGGCAGTGGAAGAGCTGTGCTGCTGCTTCGGGCAGTTGCCATTCACCAGCACACTCCCTTCCCTAGGTGTCATATCCACTTTCAGACATATGTGCTGCCAGAGCACTTGGTTTCCATGGCAGCGGGAAATGGCTTGGGCACTGAACTTGTCTTTGGCCGTGGAGTTGTGAGCACATTGAGTGAGGAGCTCCATGTTCGTTTTGTGTGGGTGGTGAAGCTGTTTGATTCCATCCCACTGGGCTCAATGGGCATGGGACCGGAAGTGACCCAACAGGGTTTCCGAGATAGCTGGCAGGACAGCTGATGGTATGTGAAGTTCATGAGGCAGGTGGAGTTGTTTTGGCAGTGGAAGAGCTGTGCTGCTGCTTCGGGCAGTTGCCATTCACCAGCACACTCCCTTCCCTAGGTGTCATATCCACTTTCAGACATATGTGCTGCCAGAGCACTTGGTTTCCATGGCAGCGGGAAATGGCTTGGGCACTGAACTTGTCTTTGGCCGAGGAATCTTGAGCCCCTTGAGTGAGGAGCTCCATGTTCGTTTTGTGTGGGTGCTGAAGCTGCTTGATTCCATCCCACTGGGCTCAATGGGCATGGGACTGGAAGTGACCCAACAGGGTTTCCTAGATAGCTACCAGGACAGCGGATGGTATGTGAAGTTCATACGGCAGGTGGAGTTGTTTTGGCAGTGGAAGAGCTGTGCTGCTGCTTCGGGCAGTTGCCATTCACCAGCACACTCCCTTCCCTAGGTGTCATATCCACTTTCAGACATATGTGCTGCCAGAGCACTTGGTTTCCATGGCAGCGGGAAATGGCTTGGGCACTGAACTTGTCTTTGGCCGTGGAGTTGTGAGCACATTGAGTGAGGAGCTCCATGTTCGTTTTGTGTGGGTGGTGAAGCTGTTTGATTCCATCCCACTGGGCTCAATGGGCATGGGACCGGAAGTGACCCAACAGGGTTTCCTAGATAGCTGCCAGGACAGCTGATGGTATGTGAAGTTCATGAGGCAGGTGGAGTTGTTTTGGCAGTGGAAGAGCTGTGCTGCTGCTTTGGGGAGTTGCCATTCAACACTACACTCCCTTCCCTAGGTGTCATATCCACTTTCAGACATATGTGCTGCCAGAGCACTTGGTTTCCATGGCAGCGGGAAATGGCTTGGGCACTGAACTTGTCTTTGGCTGTGGAGTTTTTAGGGCCTTGAGTGAGGAGCTTCATGTTCGTTTTGTGTGGGTGCTGAAGCTGCTTGATTCCATCCCACTGGGCTCAATGGGCATGGGACCGGAAGTGACCCCACAGGGTTTCCTAGATAGCTGCCAGGACAGCTGATGGTATGTGAAGTTCATGAGGCAGGTGGAGTTGTTTTGGCAGTGGAAGAGCTGTGCTGCTGCTTCGGGCAGTTGCCATTCACCAGCACATTCCCTTCCCTAGGTGTCATATCCACTTTCAGACATATGTGCTGCCAGAGCACTTGGTTTGCATGGCAGCGGGAAATGGCTTGGGCACTGAACTTGTCTTTGGCCGTGGAGTTGTGAGCACATTGAGTGAGGAGCTCCATGTTCGTTTTGTGTGGGTGCTGAAGCTGCTTGATTCCATCCCACTGGGCTCAATTGGCATGGGACCGGAAGTGACCCAACAGGGTTTCCGAGATAGCTGCCAGGACAGCTGATGGTATGTGAAGTTCATGAGGCAGGTGGAGTTGTTTTGGCACTGGAAGAGCTGTGCTGCTGCTTCGGGCAGTTGCCATTCACCACCACACTCCCTTCCCTAGGTGTCATATCCACTTTCAGACATATGTGCTGCCAGAGCACTTGGTTTCCATGGCAGCGGGAAATGGCTTGGGCACTGAACTTGTCTTTGGCTGTGGAGTTTTGAGCGCCTTGAGTGAGGAGCTCCATGTTCGTTTTGTGTGGGTGCTCAAGCTGCTTGATTCCATCCCACTGGGCTCAATGGGCATGGGACTGGAAGTGACACAACAGGGTTTCCTAGATAGCTGCCAGGACAGCTGATTGTATGTGAAGTTCATGAGGCAGGTGGAGTTGTTTTGGCAGTGGAAGAGCTGTGCTGCTGCTTCGGGCAGTTGCCATTCAACAGCATACTCCCTTCCCTAGGTGTCATATCCACTTTCAGACATATGTGCTGCCAGAGCACTTGGTTTCCATGGCAGCGGGAAATGGCTTGGGCACTGAACTTGTCTTTGGCCGAGGAGTTTTAGCGCCTTGAGTGAGGAGCTCCATGTTCGTTTTGTGTGGGTGCTGAAGCTGCTTGATTCCATCCCACTGGGCTCAATGGGCATGGGACCGGAAGTGACCCAACAGGGTTTCCTAGATAGCTGCCAGGACAGCTGATAGTATGTGAAGTTCATGAGGCAGGTGGAGTTGTTTTGGCAGTGGAAGAGCTGTGCTGCTGCTTCGGGCAGTTGCCATTCACCAACACACTCCCTTCCCTAGGTGTCATATCCACTTTCAGACATATGTGCTGCCAGAGCACTTGGGTTCCATGGCAGCGGGAAATGGCTTGGGCACTGAACTTGTCTTTGGCTGTGGAGTTTTTAGGGCCTTGAGTGAGGAGCTTCATGTTCGTTTTGTGTGGGTGCTCAAGCTGCTTGATTCCATCCCACTGGGCTCAATGGGCATGGGACCGGAAGTGACCCAACAGGGTTTCCTAGATAGCTGCCAGGACAGCTGATGGTATGTGAAGTTCTTGAGGCATGTGGAGTTGTTTTGGCAGTGGAAGAGCTGTGCTGCTGCTTCAGGCAGTTGCCATTCAACAGCACACTCCCTTCCCTAGGTGTCATATCCACTTTCAGACATATGTGCTGCCAGAGCACTTGGTTTCCATGGCAGCGGGAAATGGCTTGGGCACTGAACTTGTCTTTGGCCGGGGACATTTGCGCGCCTTGAGTGAGGAGCTCCATGTTAGTTTTGTGTGGGTGCTGAAGCTGCTTGATTCCATCCCACTGGGCTCAATGGGCATGGGACTGGACGTGACCCAACAGGGTTTCCTAGACAGCTGCCAGGACAGCTGATGGTATGTGAAGTTCATGAGGCAGGTGGAGTTGTTTTGGCAGTGGAAGAGCTGTGCTGCTGCTTCGGGCAGTTGCCATTCACCAGCACACTCCCTTCCCTAGGTGTCATATCCACTTTCCCATATATGTGCTGCCAGAGCACTTGGTTTCCATGGTAGAGGGAAATGGCTTTGGCACTGAACTTGTCTTTCGCCATGTAGTTTTGAGCGCCTTGAGTGAGGAGCTCCATGTTCGTTTTCTGTGGGTGCTGAAGCTGCTTGATTCCATCCCACTGGGCTCAATGGGCATGGGACCGGAAGTGACCCAACAGGGTTTCCAAGAAGGCTGCCAGAACAGCTGATTGTATGTGAAGTTCATGAGGCAGGTGGAGTTGTTTTGGCAGTGGAAGAGCTGTGCTGCTGCTTCGGGCAGTTGCCATTCACCAGCACACTCCCTTCCCTAGGTGTCATATCCACTTTCAGACATATGTGCTGCTAGAGCACTTGGTTTCCATGGCAGCGGGAAATGGCTTGGGCACTGAACTTGTCTTTGGCCGTGGAGTTTTGAGCGCCTTGAGTGAGGAGCTCCATGTTCGTTTTGTGTGGGTGCTGAAGCTGCTTGATTCCATCCCACTGGGCTCAATGGGCATGGGACTGGAAGTGACCCAACAGGGTTTCCTAGATAGCTGCCAGGACAGCTGATGGTATGTGAAGTTCATGATGCAGGTGGAGTTGTTTTGGCAGTGGAAAAGCTGTGCTGCTGCTTCGGGCAGTTGCCATTCACCAGCACACTCCCTTCCCTAGGTGTCATATCCACTTTCAGACATATGTGCTGCCAGAGCACTTGGTTTCCATGGCAGCGGGAAATGGCTTGGGCACTGAACTTGTCTTTGGCTGTGGAGTTTTAGCGCCTTGAGTGAGGAGCTCCATGTTCGTTTTGTGTGGGTGCTCAAGCTGCTTGATTCCATCCCACTGGGCTCAATGGGCATGGGACCGGAAGTGACCCAACAGGGTTTCCTAGATAGCTGCCAGGACAGCTGATGGTATGCGAAGTTCATGAGGCAGGTGGAGTTGTTTTGGCACTGGAAGAGTTGTGCTGCTGCTTCGGGCAGTTGCCATTCACCACCACACTCCCTTCCCTAGATGTCATATCCACTTTCAGACATATGTGCTGCCAGAGCACTTGGTTTCCATGGCAGCGGGAAATGGCTTGGGCACTGAACTTGTCTTTGGCCGAGGAGTTTTATCTGCCTTGAGTGAGGAGCTCCATGTTCGTTTTGTGTGGGTGCTGAAGCTGCTTGATTTCATCCCACTGGGCTCAATGGGCATGGGACCGGAAGTGACCCAACAGGGTTTCCTAGATAGCTGCCAGAACAGCTGATGGTATGTGAAGTTCATGAGGCAGGTGGAGTTGTTTTGGCAGTGGAAGAGCTGTGCTGCTGCTTCGGGCAGTTGCCATTCACCACCACACTCCCTTCCCTAGGTGTCATATCCACTTTCAGACATATGTGCTGCTAGAGCACTTGGTTTCCATGGCAGCGGGAAATGGCTTGGGCACTGAACTTGTCTTTGGCCGAGGAGATTTGAGCGCCTTGAGTGAGGAGCTCCATGTTCGTTTTGTGTGGGTGCTGAAGCTGCTTGATTCCATCCCACTGGGCTCAATGGGCATGGGACCGGAAGTGACCCAACAGGGTTTCCGAGATAGCTGCCAGGACAGCTGATGGTATGTGAAGTTCATGAGGCAGGTGGAGTTGTTTTGGCAGTGGAAGAGCTGTGCTGCTGCTTCGGGCAGTTGCCATTCACCACCACACTCCCTTCCCTAGGTGTCATATCCACTTTCAGACATATGTGCTGCCAGAGCACTTGGTTTCCATGGCAGCGGGAAATGGCTTGGGCACTGAACTTGTCTTTGGCCGTGGAGTTGTGAGCACATTGAGTGAGGAGCTCCATGTTCGTTTTGTGTGGGTGCTCAAGCTGCTTGATTCCATCCCACTGGGCTCAATGGGCATGGGACCGGAAGTGACCCAACAGGGTTTCCTAGATAGCTGCCAGGACAGCTGATGGTATGTGAAGTTCATGAGGCAGGTGGAGTTGTTTTGGCAGTGGAAGAGCTGTGCTGCTGCTTCGGGCAGTTGCCATTCACCAGCACACTCCCTTGCCTAGGTGTCATATCCACTTTCAGACATATGTGCTGCCAGAGCACTTGGTTTCCATGGCAGCGGGAAATGGCTTGGGCACTGAACTTGTCTTTGGCCGTGGAGTTGTGAGCACATTGAGTGAGGAGCTCCATGTTCGTTTTGTGTGGGTGCTGAAGCTGCTTGATTCCATCCCACTGGGCTCAATCGGCATGGGACCGGAAGTGACCCAACAGGGTTTCCTAGATAGCTGCCAGGACAGCTGATGGTATGTGAAGTTCATGAGGCAGGTGGAGTTGTTTTGGCAGTGGAAGAGCTGTGCTGCTGCTTCGGGCAGTTGCCATTCACCAGCACACTCCCTTCCCTAGGTGTCATATCCACTTTCAGACATATGTGCTGCCAGAGCACTTGGTTTCCATGGCAGCGGGAAATGGCTTGGGCACTGAACTTGTCTTTGGCTGTGGAGTTTTGAGCGCCTTGAGTGAGGAGCTCCATGTTCGTTTTGTGTGGGTGCTGAAGCTGCTTGATTCCATCCCACTGGGCTCAATGGGCATGGGACTGGAAGTGACCCAACAGGGTTTCCTAGATAGCTGCCAGGACAGCTGATGATACGAGAAGTTCATAAGGCAGGTGGAGTTGTTTTGGCAGTGGAAGAGCTGTGTTGCTGCTTCGGGCAGTTGCCATTCACCACCAAACTCCCTTCCCTAGGTGTCATATCCACTTTCAGACATATGTGCTGCTAGAGCACTTGCTTTCCATGGCAGCGGGAAATGGCTTCTGCACTGAACTTGTCTTTGGCCGTGGAGTTGTGAGCACATTGAGTGAGGAGCTCCATGTTCGTTTTGTGTGGGTGGTGAAGCTGTTTGATTCCATCGCACTGGGCTCAATGGGCATGGGACAGGAAGTGACCCAACAGGGTTTCCTAGAGAGCTGCCAGGACTGCTGATGGTATGTGAAGTTCATGATGCAGGTGGAGTTGTTTTGGCACTGGAAGAGCTGTGCTGCTGCTTCGGGCAGTTGCCATTCACCACCACACTCCCTTCCCTAGGTGTCATATCCACTTTCAGACATATGTGCTGCCAGAGCACTTGGTTTCCATGGCAGCGGGAAATGGCTTGGGCACTGAACTTGTCTTTGGCTGTGGAGTTTTTAGCACCTTGAGTGAGGAGCTCCATGTTCGTTTTGTGTGGGTGCTGAAGCTGCTTGATTCCATCCCACTGGGCTCAATGGGCATGGGACTGGACCTGACCCAACAGGGTTTCCTAGATAGCTGCCAGGACAGCTGAATGTATGTGAAGTTCATGAGGCAGGTGGAGTTGTTTTGGCAGTGGAAGAGCTGCGCTGCTGCTTCGGGCAGTTGCCATTCACCACCACACTCCCTTCCCTAGGTGTCATATCCACTTTCAGACATATGTGCTGCCAGAGCACTTGGTTTCCATGGCAGCGGGAAATGGCTTATGCACTGAACTTGTCTTTGGCTGTGGAGTTTTGAGCGCCTTGAGTGAGGAGCTCCATGTTCGTATTGTGTGGGTGCTGAAGCTGCTTGATTCCATCCCACTGGGCTCAATGGGCATGGGACCGGAAGTGACCCAACAGGGTTTCCGAGATAGCTGCCAGGACAGCTGATGGTATGTGAAGTTCATGAGGCAGGTGGAGTTGTTTTGGCAGTGGTAGAGCTGTGCTGCTGCTTCGGGCAGTTGCCATTCAACATCACACTCCATTGCTTAGGTGTCATATCCACTTTCAGACATATGTGCTGCCAGAGCACTTGGTTTCCATGGCAGCGGGAATTGGCTTGGGCACTGAACTTGTCTTTGGCTTTGGAGATTTGGGCGCCTTGAGTGAGGAGCTCCATGTTCGTTTTGTGTGGGTGCTGAAGCTGCTTGATTCCATCCCACTGGGCTCAATGGGCATGGGACCGGAAGTGACCCAACAGGGTTTCCTGGATAGCTGCCAGGACAGCTATGGTATGTGAAGTTCATGAGGCAGGTGGAGTTGTTTTGGCAGTGGAAGAGCTGTGCTGCTGCTTCGGGCAGTTGCCATTCACCAGCACACTCCCTTCCCTAGGTGTCATATCCACTTTCAGATATATGTGCTGCCAGAGCACTTGGTTTCCACGGCAGCGGGAAATGGCTTGGGCACTGAACTTGTCTTTGGCTGTGGAGTTTTGAGCGCCCTGAGTGAGGAGCTCCATGTTCGTTTTGTGTGGGTGCTGAAGCTGCTTGATTCCATCCCACTGGGCTCAATGGACATGGGACCGGAAGTGACCCAACAGGGTTTCCTAGATAGCTGCCAGGACAGCTGATGGTATGTGAAGTTCATGATGCAGGTGGAGTTGTTTTGGCAGTGGAAGAGCTGTGCTGCTGCTTCGGGAAGTTGCCATTCACCACCAGACTCCCTCCCCTAGGTGTCATATCCACTTTCCCACATATGTGCTGCCAGAGCACTTGGTTTCCATGGCAGCGGGAAATGGCTTGGGCACTGAACTTGTCTTTGGCCGGGGAGATTTGCGCGCCTTGAGTGAGGAGCTCCATGTTCGTTTTGTGTGGGTGCTGAAGCTGCTTGATTCCATCCCACTGGGCTCAATGGGCATGGGACCGGAAGTGACCCAATAGGGTGTCCGAGATAGCCGCCAGGACAGCTGACGGTATGTGAAGTTCATGAGGCAGGTGGAGTTGTTTTGGCAGTGGAAGAGCTGTGCTGCTGCTTCGGGCAGTTGCCATTCACCAGCACACTCCCTTCCCTAGGTGTCATATCCACTTTCAGACATATGTGCTGCCAGAGCACTTGGTTTCCACGGCAGCGGGAAATGGCTTGGGCACTGAACTTGTCTTTGGCTGTGGAGTTTTGAGCGCCTTGAGTGAGGAGCTCCATGTTTGTTTTGTGTGGGTGCTGAAGCTGCTTGATTCCATCCCACTGGGCTCAATGGGCATGGGACCGGAAGTGACCCAACAGGGTTTCCTAGATAGCTGCCAGGACAGCTGATGGTATGTGAAGTTCATGAGGCAGGTGGAGTTGTTTTGGCAGTGGAAGAGCTGTGCTGCTGCTTCGGGCAGTTGCCATTCACCACCACACTCCCTTCCCTAGGTGTCATATCCAATTTCAGACATATGTGCTGCCAGAGCACTTGGTTTCCACGGCAGCGGGAAATGGCTTCTGCACTGAACTTGTCTTTGGCTGTGGAGTTTCGAGCGCCTTGAGTGAGGAGCTCCATGTTCGTTTTGTGTGGGTGCTGAAGCTGCTTGATTCCATCCCACTGGGCTCAATGGGCATGGGACCGGAAGTGACCCAATAGGGTGTCCGAGATAGCTGCCAGGACAGCTGACGGTATGTGAAGTTCATGATGCAGGTGGAGTTGTTTTGGCAGTGGAAGAGCTGTGCTGCTGCTTCGGGCAGTTGCCATTCACCAGCACACTCCCTTCCCTAGGTGTCATATCCACTTTCAGACATATGTGCTGCCAGAGCACTTGGTTTCCACGGCAGCGGGCAATGGCTTGGGCACTGAACTTGTCTTTGGCTGTGGAGTTTTGAGCGCCTTGAGTGAGGAGCTCCATGTTTGTTTTGTGTGGGTGCTGAAGCTGCTTGATTCCATCCCACTGGGCTCAATGGGCATGGGACCGGAAGTGACCCAACAGGGTTTCCTAGATAGCTGCCAGGACAGCTGATGTTATGTGAAGTTCATGAGGCAAGTGGAGTTGTTTTGGCAGTGCAAGAGCTGTGCTGCTGCTTCGGGCAGTTGCCATTCACCAGCACACTCCCTTCCCTAGGTGTCATATCCAATTTCAGACATATGTGCTGCCAGAGCACTTGGTTTCCACGGCAGCGGGAAATGGCTTCTGCACTGAACTTGTCTTTGGCTGTGGAGTTTTGAGCGCCTTGAGTGAGGAGCTCCATGTTCGTTTTGTGTGGGTGCTGAAGCTGCTTGATTCCATCCCACTGGGCTCAATGGGCATGGGACCGGAAGTGACCCAACAGGGTTTCCGAGATAGCTGCCATGACAGCTGATGGTATGTGAAGTTCATGAGGCAGGTGGAGTTGTTTTGGCACTGGAAGAGCTGTGCTGCTGCTTCGGACAGTTGCCATTCACCAGCACACTCCCTTCCCTAGGTGTCATATCCACTTTCAGACATATGTGCTGCCAGAGCACTTGGTTTCCACGGCAGCAGGAAATTGCTTTGGCACTGAACTTGTCTTTGGCCGTGGAGTTTTGAGCGCCTTGAGTGAGGAGCTCCATGTTCGTTTTGTGTGGGTGCTGAAGCTGCTTGATTCCATCCCACTGGGCTCAATGGGCATGGGACCGGAAGTGACCCAACAGGGTTTTCTAGATAGCTGCCAGGACAGCTGATGGTATGTGAAGTTCATGAGGCAGGTGGAGTTGTTTTGGCAGTGGAAGAGCTGTGCTGCTGCTTCGGGCAGTTGCCATTCACCAGCACACTCCCTTCCCTAGGTGTCATATCCACTTTCAGACATATGTGCTGCCAGAGCACTTGGTTTCCATGGCAGCGGGAAATGGCTTGGACACTGAACTTGTTTTTAGCTGTGGAGTTTTGAGCGCCTTGAGTGAGGAGCTCCATGTTCGTTTTGTGTGGGTGCTGAAGCTGCTTGATTCCATCCCACTGGGCTCAATGGGCATGGGACCGGAAGTGACCCAACAGGGTTTCCTAGATAGCTGCCAGGACAGCTGATGGTATGTGAAGTTCATGATGCAGGTGGAGTTGTTTTGGCAGTGGAAGAGCTGTGCTGCTGCTTCAGGCAGTTGCCATTCACCAGCACACTCCCTTCCCTAGGTGTCATATCCACTTTCAGACATATGTGCTGCCAGAGCTCTTAGTTTCGATGGCAGTTGTATTGGCTTGGGCACTGAACTTGTTTTTGGCTGTGGAGTTTTGAGCGCCTTGAGTGAGGAGCTCCATGTTCGTTTTGTGTGGGTGCTGAAGCTGCTTGATTCCATCCCACTGGGCTAAATGGGCATGGGACTGGAAGTGACCCAACAGGGTTTCCTAGATAGCTGCCAGGACAGCTGATGGTATGTGAAGTTCATGAGGCAGGTGGAGTTATTTTGGCAGTGGAAGAGCTGTGCTGCTGCTTCGGGCAGTTGCCATTCACCAGCACACTCCCTTCCCTAGGTGTCATATCCACTTTCAGACATATGTGCTGCCAGAGCACTTGGTTTCCATGGCAGCAGGAAATGGCTTTGGCACTGAACTTGTCTTTGGCCGTGGAGTCCTGAACGCGTTGAGTGAGGAGCTCCATGTTCGTTTTGTGTGGGTGCTGAAGCTGCTTGATTCCATCCCAGTGGGCTCAATGGGCATGGGACCGGAAATGACCCAACAGGGTTTCCTAGATAGCTGCCAGGACAGCTGATGGTATGTGAAGTTCATGATGTAGGTGAAGTTGTTTTGGCTGTGGAAGAGCTGTGTTGCTGCTTCGGGCAGTTGCCATTCACCACCAGACTCCCTTCCCTAGGTGTCATATCCACTTTCAGACATATGTGCTGCCAGAGCACTTGGTTTCCATGGCAGCGGGAAATGGCTTGGGCACTGAACTTGTCTTTGGCCGAGGAGATTTGAGCGCCTTGAGTGAGGAGCTCCATGTTCGTTTTGTGTGGGTGCTGAAGCTGCTTGATTCCATCCCACTGGGCTCAATGGGCATGGGACCGGAAGTGACCCAACAGGGTTTCCTAGATAGCTGCCAGGACAGCTGATGGTATGTGAAGTTCATGAGGCAGGTGGAGTTGTTTTGGCAGTGGAAGAGCTGTGCTGCTGCTTCGGGCAGTTGCCATTCACCAGCACACTCCCTTCCCTAGGTGTCATATCCACTTTCAGACATATGTGCTGCCAGAGCACTTGGTTTCCATGGCAGCAGGAAATTGCTTGGGCACTGAACTTGTCTTTGGCCGTGGAGTTTTGAGCGCCTTGAGTGAGGAGCTCCATGTTCGTTTTGTGTGGGTGCTGAAGCTGCTTGATTCCATCCCACTGGGCTCAATGGGCATGGGACCGGAAGTGACCCAACAGGGTTTCCTAGATAGCTGCCAGGACAGCTGATGGTATGTGAAGTTCATGAGGCAGGTGGAGTTGTTTTGGCAGTGGAAGAGCTGTGCTGCTGCTTCGGGCAGTTGCCATTCACCAGCACACTCCCTTCCCTAGGTGTCATATCCACTTTCAGACATATATGCTGCCAGAGCACTTGGTTTCCATGGCAGCGGGAAATGGCTTGGGAACTGAATTTGTCTTTCTCCGTGGCGTTTCGAGCGCCTTGAGTGAGGAGCTCCATGTTAGTTTTGTGTGGGTGCTGAAGCTGCTTGATTCCATCCCACTGGGCTCAATGGGCATGGGACCGGAAGTGACCCAACAGGGTTTCCTAGATAGCTGTCAGGACAGCTGATGGTATGTGAAGTTCATGATGCAGGTGGAGTTGTTTTGGCAGTGGAAGAGCTGTGCTGCTGCTTCGGGCAGTTGCCATTCACCAGCACACTCCCTTCCCTAGGTGTCATATCCACTTTCAGACATATGTGCTGCCAGAGCACTTGGTTTCCATGGCAGCGGGAAATGGCTTGGGCACTGAACTTGTTTTTGGCTGTGGAGTTTTGAGCGCCTTGAGTGAGGAGCTCCATGTTCGTTTTGTGTGGGTGCTGAAGCTGCTTGATTCCATCCCACTGGGCTCAATGGGCATGGGACCGGAAGTGACCCAACAGGGTTTCCTAGATAGCTGCCAGGACAGCTGATGGTATGTGAAGTTCATGATGCAGGTGGAGTTGTTTTGGCAGTGGAAGAGCTGTGCTGCTGCTTCGGGCAGTTGCCATTCACCAGCACACTCCCTTCCCTAGGTGTCATATCCACTTTCAGACATATGTGCTGCCAGAGCTCTTAGTTTCCATGGCAGTTGTATTGGCTTGGGCACTGAACTTGTCTTTGGCTGTGAAGTTTTGAGCGCCTTGAGTGAGGAGCTCCATGTTCGTTTTGTGTGGGTGCTGAAGCTGCTTGATTCCATCCCACTGGGCTCAATGGGCATGGGACCGGAAGTGACCCAACAGGGTTTCCGAGATAGCTGCCTGGACAGCTGATGGTATGTGAAGTTCATGAGGCAGGTGGAGTTGTTTTGGCAGTGGAAGAGCTGTGCTGCTGCTTCGGGCAGTTGCCATTCACCAGCACACTCCCTTCCCTAGGTGTCATATCCACTTTCAGACATATGTGCTGCCAGAGCACTTGGTTTCCACGGCAGCAGGAAATTGCTTGGGCACTGAACTTGTCTTTGGCCGTGGAGTTTTGAGCGCCTTGAGTGAGGAGCTCCATGTTCGTTTTGTGTGGGTGCTGAAGCTGCTTGATTCCATCCCACTGGGCTCAATGGGCATGGGACCGGAAGTGACCCAACAGGGTTTCCTAGATAGCTGCCAGGACAGCTGATGGTATGTGAAGTTCATGAGGCAGGTGGAGTTGTTTTGGCAGTGGAAGAGCTGTGCTGCTGCTTCGGGCAGTTGCCATTCACCAGCACACTCCCTTCCCTAGGTGTCATATCCACTTTCAGACATATATGCTGCCAGAGCACTTGGTTTATATGGCAGCGGGAAATGGCTTGGGAACTGAATTTGTCTTTCGCCGTGGCGTTTCGAGCGCCTTGAGTGAGGAGCTCCATGTTAGTTTTGTGTGGGTGCTGAAGCTGCTTGATTCCATCCCACTGGGCTCAATGGGCATGGGACCGGAAGTGACCCAACAGGGTTTCCTAGATAGCTGTCAGGACAGCTGATGGTATGTGAAGTTCATGAGGCAGGTGGAGTTGTTTTGGCAGTGGAAGAGCTGTGCTGCTGCTTCGGGCAGTTGCCATTCACCAGCACACTCCCTTCCCTAGGTGTCATATCCACTTTCAGACATATGTGCTGCCAGAGCACTTGGTTTCCATGGCAGCGGGAAATGGCTTGGGCACTGAACTTGTTTTTGGCTGTGGAGTTTTGAGCGCCTTGAGTGAGGAGCTCCATGTTCGTTTTGTTTGGGTGCTGAAGCTGCTTGATTCCATCCCACTGGGCTCAATGGGCATGGGACCGGAAGTGACCCAACAGGGTTTCCTAGATAGCTGCCAGGACAGCTGATGGTATGTGAAGTTCATGATGCAGGTGGAGTTGTTTTGGCAGTGGAAGAGCTGTGCTGCTGCTTCGGGCAGTTGCCATTCACCAGCACACTCCCTTCCCTAGGTGTCATATCCACTTTCAGACATATGTGCTGCCAGAGCTCTTAGTTTCCATGGCAGTTGTATTGGCTTGGGCACTGAACTTGTCCTTGGCTGTGAAGTTTTGAGCGCCTTGAGTGAGGAGCTCCATGTTCGTTTTGTGTGGGTGCTGAAGCTGCTTGATTCCATCCCAGTGGGCTCAATGGGCATGGGACCGGAAGTGACCCAACAGGGTTTCCGAGATAGCTGCCAGGACAGCTGATGGTATGTGAAGTTCATGAGGCAGGTGAAGTTATTTTGGCAGTGCAAGAGCTGTGCTGCTGCTTCGGGCAGCTGCCATTCACCAGCACACTCCCTTCCCTAGGTGTCATATCCACTTTCAGACATATGTGCTGCCAGAGCACTTGGTTTCCATGGCAGCAGGAAATGGCTTGGGCACTGAACTTGTCTTTGGCCGTGGAGTCTTGAACGCCTTGAGTGAGGAGCTCCATGTTAGTTTTGTGTGGGTGCTGAAGCTGCTTGATTCCATCCCAGTGGGCTCAATGGGCATGGGACCGGAAGTGACCCAACAGGGTTTCCTAGATAGCTGCCAGGACAGCTGACGGTATGTGAAGTTCATGATGCAGGTGGAGTTGTTTTGGCAGTGCAAGAGCTGTGTTGCTGCTTCGGGCAGTTGCCATTCACCACCAGACTCCCTTCCCTAGGTGTCATATCCACTTTCAGACATATGTGCTGCCAGAGCACTTGGTTTCCATGGCAGCGGGAAATGGCTTGGGCACTGAACTTGTCTTTGGCCAAGGAGATTTGAGCACCTTGAGTGAGGAGCTCCATGTTCGTTTTGTGTGGGTGCTGAAGCTGCTTGATTCCATCCCACTGGGCTCAATGGACATGGGACCGGAAGTGACCCAACAGGGTTTCCTAGATAGCTGCCAGGACAGCTGATGGTATGTGAAGTTCATGAGGCAGGTGGAGTTGTTTTGGCACTGGAAGAGCTGTGCTGCTGCTTCGGGCAGTTGCCATTCACCAGCACACTCCCTTCCCTAGGTGTCATATCCACTTTCAGACATATATGATGCCAGAGCACTTGGTTTCCATGGCAGCGGGAAATGGCTTGGGAACTGAATTTGTCTTTGGCCGTGGAGTTTCGAGCGCCTTGAGTGAGGAGCTCCATGTTAGTTTTGTGTGGGTGCTGAAGCTGCTTGATTCCATCCCACTGGGCTCAATGGGCATGGGACCGGAAGTGACCCAACATGGTTTCCTAGATAGCTGCCAGGACAGCTGATGGTATGTGAAGTTCATGAGGCAGGTGGAGTTGTTTTGGCAGTGGAATAGCTGTGCTGCTGCTTCGGGCAGTTGCCATTCACCAGCACACTCCCTTCCCTAGGTGTCATATCCACTTTCAGACATATGTGCTGCCAGAGCACTTGGTTTCCATGGCAGCGGGAAATGGCTTGGGCACTGAACTTGTCTTTGGCTGTGGAGTTTTGAGCGCCTTGAGTGAGGAGCTCCATGTTCGTTTTGTGTGGGTGCTGAAGCTGCTTGATTCCATCCCACTGGGCTCAATGGGCATGGGACCGGAAGTGACCCAACAGGGTTTCCTAGATAGCTGCCAGGACAGCTGATGGTATGTGAAGTTCATGATGCAGGTGGAGTTGTTTTGGCGGTGGAAGAGCTGTGCTGCTGCTTCGGGCAGTTGCCATTCACCAGCACACTCCCTTCCCTAGGTGTCATATCCACTTTCAGACATATGTGCTGCCAGAGCTCTTAGTTTCCATGGCAGTTGTATTGGCTTGGGCACTGAACTTGTCCTTGGCTGTGAAGTTTTGATCGCCTTGAGTGAGGAGCTCCATGTTCGTTTTGTGTGGGTGCTGAAGCTGCTTGATTCCATCCCACTGGGCTCAATGGGCATGGGACTGGAAGTGACCCAACAGGGTTTCCTAGATAGCTGCCAGGACAGCTGATGGTATGTGAAGTTCATGAGGCAGGTGGAGTTGTTTTGGCAGTGGAAGAGCTGTGCTGCTGCTTCAGGCAGTTGCCATTCACCAGCACACTCCCTTCCCTAGGTGTCATATCCACTTTCAGACATCTGTGCTGCCAGAGCACTTGGTTTCCATGGCAGAGGGAAATGGCTTAGGCACTGAACTTGTCTTTGGCTATGGAGTTTTGTCCGCCTTGAGTGAGGAGCTCCATGTTCGTTTTGTGTGGGTGCTGAAGCTGCTTGATTCCATCCCACTGAGCTCAATGGGCATGGGACCGGAAGTGACCCAACAGGGTTTCCGAGATAGCTGCCAGGACAGCTGATGGTATGTGAAGTTCATGAGGCAGGTGGAGTTGTTTTGGCAGTGGAAGAGCTGTGCTGCTGCTTCGGGCAGTTGCCATTCACCAGCACACTCCCCTCCCTAGGTGTCATATCCATTTTCAGACATATGTGCTGCCAGAGCTCTTAGTTTCCATGGCAGCGGTATTGGCTTGGGCACTGAACTTGTCTTTGTCCGTGAAGTTTTTAGCGCCTTGAGTGAGGAGCTCCATGTTCGTTTTGTGTGGGTGCTGAAGCTGCTTGATTCCATCCCAGTGGGCTCAATGGGCATGGGACCGGAAGTGACCCAACAGGGTTTCCTAGATAGCTGCCAGGACAGCTGATGGTATGTGAAGTTCATGAGGCAGGTGGAGTTATTTTGGCAGTGGAAGAGCTGTGCTGCTGCTTCGGGCAGCTGCCATTCACCAGCACACTCCCTTCCCTAGGTGTCATATCCACTTTCAGACATATGTGCTGCCAGAGCACTTGGTTTCCATGGCAGCAGGAAATGGCTTGGGCAATGAACTTGTCTTTGGCCGTGGAGTCTTGAACGCCTTGAGTGAGGAGCTCCATGTTAGTTTTGTGTGGGTGCTGAAGCTGCTTGATTCCATCCCACTGGGCTCAATGGGCATGGGACCGGAAGTGACCCAACAGGGTTTCCTAGATAGCTGCCAGGACAGCTGATGGTATGTGAAGTTCATGATGCAGGTGGAGTTGTTTTGGCAGTGGAAGAGCTGTGCTGCTGCTTCGGGCAGTTGCCATTCACCAGCACACTCCCTTCCCTAGGTGTCATATCCACTTTCAGACATATGTGCTGCCAGAGCACTTGGTTTCCATGGCAGCGGGAAATGGCTTGGGCACTGAACTTGTCTTTGGCCGAGGAGATTTGAGCGCCTTGAGTGAGGAGCTCCATGTTCGTTTTGTGTGGGTGCTGAAGCTGCTTGATTCCATCCCAGTGGGCTCAATGGACATGGGACCGGAAGTGACCCAACAGGGTTTCCTAGATAGCTGCCAGGACAGCTGATGGTATGTGAAGTTCATGAGGCAGGTGGAGTTGTTTTGGCAGTGGAAGAGCTGTGCTGCTGCTTCGGGCAGTTGCCATTCACCAGCACACTCCCTTCCCTAGGTGTCATATCCAATTTCAGACATATGTGCTGCCAGAGCACTTGGTTTCCATGGCAGCGCGAAATGGCTTGGGCACTGAACTTGTCTTTGGCCGAGGAGATTTGAGCGCCTTGAGTGAGGAGCTCCATGTTCGTTTTGTGTGGGTGCTGAAGCTGCTTGATTCCATCCCAGTGGGCTCAATGGGCATGGGACCAGAAGTGACCCAACAGGGTTTCCTAGATAGCTGCCAGGACAGCTGATGGTATGTGAAGTTCATGAGGCAGGTGAAGTTATTTTGGCAGTGCAAGAGCTGTGCTGCTGCTTCGGGCAGCTGCCATTCACCAGCACACTCCCTTCCCTAGGTGTCATATCCACTTTCAGACATATGTGCTGCCAGAGCACTTGGTTTCCATGGCAGCAGGAAATGGCTTGGGCACTGAACTTGTCTTTGGCCGTGGAGTCTTGAACGCCTTGAGTGAGGAGCTCCATGTTAGTTTTGTGTGGGTGCTGAAGCTGCTTGATTCCATCCCAGTGGGCTCAATGGGCATGGGACCGGAAGTGACCCAACAGGGTTTCCTAGATAGCTGCCAGGACAGCTGACGGTATGTGAAGTTCATGATGCAGGTGGAGTTGTTTTGGCAGTGGAAGAGCTGTGTTGCTGCTTCGGGCAGTTGCCATTCACCACCAGACTCCCTTCCCTAGGTGTCATATCCACTTTCAGACATATGTGCTGCCAGAGCACTTGGTTTCCATGGCAGCGGGAAATGGCTTGGGCACTGAACTTGTCTTTGGCCAAGGAGATTTGAGCGCCTTGAGTGAGGAGCTCCATGTTCGTTTTGTGTGGGTGCTGAAGCTGCTTGATTCCATCCCACTGGGCTCAATGGACATGGGACCGGAAGTGACCCAACAGGGTTTCCTAGATAGCTGCCAGGACAGCTGATGGTATGTGAAGTTCATGAGGCAGGTGGAGTTGTTTTGGCACTGGAAGAGCTGTGCTGCTGCTTCGGGCAGTTGCCATTCACCAGCACACTCCCTTCCCTAGGTGTCATATCCACTTTCAGACATATATGATGCCAGAGCACTTGGTTTCCATGGCAGCGGGAAATGGCTTGGGAACTGAATTTGTCTTTGGCCGTGGAGTTTCGAGCGCCTTGAGTGAGGAGCTCCATGTTAGTTTTGTGTGGGTGCTGAAGCTGCTTGATTCCATCCCACTGGGCTCAATGGGCATGGGACCGGAAGTGACCCAACATGGTTTCCTAGATAGCTGTCAGGACAGCTGATGGTATGTGAAGTTCATGAGGCAGGTGGAGTTGTTTTGGCAGTGGAAGAGCTGTGCTGCTGCTTCGGGCAGTTGCCATTCACCAGCACACTCCCTTCCCTAGGTGTCATATCCACTTTCAGACATATGTGCTGCCAGAGCACTTGGTTTCCATGGCAGCGGGAAATGGCTTGGGCACTGAACTTGTCTTTGGCTGTGGAGTTTTGAGCGCCTTGAGTGAGGAGCTCCATGTTCGTTTTGTGTGGGTGCTGAAGCTGCTTGATTCCATCCCACTGGGCTCAATGGGCATGGGACCGGAAGTGACCCAACAGGGTTTCCTAGATAGCTGCCAGGACAGCTGATGGTCTGTGAAGTTCATGATGCAGGTGGAGTTGTTTTGGCAGTGGAAGAGCTGTGCTGCTGCTTCGGGCAGTTGCCATTCACCAGCACACTCCCTTCCCTAGGTGTCATATCCACTTTCAGACATATGTGCTGCCAGAGCTCTTAGTTTCCATGGCAGTTGTATTGGCTTGGGCACTGAACTTGTCCTTGGCTGTGAAGTTTTGATCGCCTTGAGTGAGGAGCTCCATGTTCGTTTTGTGTGGGTGCTGAAGCTGCTTGATTCCATCCCACTGGGCTCAATGGGCATGGGACTGGAAGTGACCCAACAGGGTTTCCTAGATAGCTGCCAGGACAGCTGATGGTATGTGAAGTTCATGAGGCAGGTGGAGTTGTTTTGGCAGTGGAAGAGCTGTGCTGCTGCTTCAGGCAGTTGCCATTCACCAGCACACTCCCTTCCCTAGGTGTCATATCCACTTTCAGACATCTGTGCTGCCAGAGCACTTGGTTTCCATGGCAGAGGGAAATGGCTTAGGCACTGAACTTGTCTTTGGCTATGGAGTTTTGTCCGCCTTGAGTGAGGAGCTCCATGTTCGTTTTGTGTGGGTGCTGAAGCTGCTTGATTCCATCCCACTGAGCTCAATGGGCTTGGGACCGGAAGTGACCCAACAGGGTTTCCGAGATAGCTGCCAGGACAGCTGATGGTATGTGAAGTTCATGAGGCAGGTGGAGTTGTTTTGGCAGTGGAAGAGCTGTGCTGCTGCTTCGGGCAGTTGCCATTCACCAGCACACTCCCCTCCCTAGGTGTCATATCCATTTTCAGACATATGTGCTGCCAGAGCTCTTAGTTTCCATGGCAGCGGTATTGGCTTGGGCACTGAACTTGTCTTTGACCGGTTAGTTTTGAGCGCCTTGAATGAGGAGCTCCATGTTCGTTTTGTGTGGGTGCTGAAGCTGCTTGATTCCATCCCAGTGGGCTCAATGGGCATGGGACCGGAAGTGACCCAACAGGGTTTCCTAGATAGCTGCCAGGACAGCTGATGGTATGTGAAGTTCATGAGGCAGGTGGAGTTATTTTGGCAGTACAAGAGCTGTGCTGCTGCTTCGGGCAGCTGCCATTCACCAGCACACTCCCTTCCCTAGGTGTCATATCCACTTTCAGACATATGTGCTGCCAGAGCACTTGGTTTCCATGGCAGCAGGAAATGGCTTGGGCAATGAACTTGTCTTTGGCCGTGGAGTCTTGAACGCCTTGAGTGAGGAGCTCCATGTTAGTTTTGTGTGGGTGCTGAAGCTGCTTGATTCCATCCCACTGGGCTCAATGGGCATGGGACCGGAAGTGACCCAACAGGGTTTCCTAGATAGCTGCCAGGACAGCTGATGGTATGTGAAGTTCATGATGCAGGTTGAGTTGTTTTGGCAGTGGAAGAGCTGTGCTGCTGCTTCGGGCAGTTGCCATTCACCAGCACACTCCCTTCCCTAGGTGTCATATCCACTTTCAGACATATGTGCTGCCAGAGCACTTGGTTTCCATGGCAGCGGGAAATGGCTTGGGAACTGAACTTGTCTTTGGCCGAGGAGATTTGAGCGCCTTGAGTGAGGAGCTCCATGTTCGTTTTGTGTGGGTGCTGAAGCTGCTTGATTCCATCCCACTGGGCTCAATGGACATGGGACCGGAAGTGACCCAACAGGGTTTCCTAGATAGCTGCCAGGACAGCTGATGGTATGTGAAGTTCATGAGGCAGGTGGAGTTGTTTTGGCAGTGGAAGAGCTGTGCTGCTGCTTCGGGCAGTTGCCATTCACCAGCACACTCCCTTCCCTAGGTGTCATATCCAATTTCAGACATATGTGCTGCCAGAGCACTTGGTTTCCATGACAGCGGGAAATGGCTTGGGCACTGAACTTGTCTTTCGCCGAGGAGTTTTGAGCGCCTTGAGTGAGGAGCTCCATGTTCGTTTTGTGTGGGTGCTGAAGCTGCTTGATTCCATCCCACTGGGCTCAATGGGCATGGGACCGGAAGTGACCCAACAGGGTTTCCTAGATAGCTGCCAGGACAGCTGATGGTATGTGAAGTTCATGATGCAATGGAGTTGTTTTGGCAGTACAAGAGCTGTGCTGCTTCTTCGGGCAGTTGCCATTCACCACCAGACTCCCTTCCCTAGGTGTCATATCCACTTTCAGACATATGTGCTGCCAGAGCACTTGGTTTCCATGGCAGCGGGAAATGGCTTGGGCACTGAACTTGTCTTTGGCTGTGGAGTTTTGAGCGCCTTGAGTGAGGAGCTCCATGTTCGTTTTGTGTGGGTGCTGAAGCTGCTTGATTCCATCCCACTGGGCTCAATGGGCATGGGACCGGAAGTGACCCAACAGGGTTTCCTAGATAGCTGCCAGGACAGCTGATGGTATGTGAAGTTCATGAGGCAGGTGGAGTTGTTTTGGCAGTGGAAGAGCTGTGCTGCTGCTTCGGGCAGTTGCCATTCACCAGCACACTCCCTTCCGTAGGTGTCATATCCACTTTCAGACATATGTGCTGCCAGAGCACTTGGTTTCCATGGCAGCGGGAAATGGCTTAGGCACTGAACTTGTCTTTGGCCGTGGAGTTTTGAGCGTCTTGAGTGAGGAGCTCCATGTTCGTTTTGTGTGGGTGCTGAAGCTGCTTGATTCCATCCCACTGGGCTCAATGGGCATGGGACCGGAAGTGACCCAACAGGGTTTCCTAGATAGCTGCCAGGACAGCTGATGGTATGTGAACTTCATGAGGCAGGTGGAGTTGTTTTGGCAGTGGAAGAGCTGTGCTGCTGCTTCGGGCAGTTGCCATTCACCAGCACACTCCCTTCCCTAGGTGTCATATCCACTTTCAGACATATGTGCTGCCAGAGCACTTGGTTTCCATGGAAGCGGGAAATGGCTTGGGCACTGAACCTGTCTTTGGCCGTGGAGTCCTGAGCGCCTTGAGTGAGGAGCTCCATGTTCGTTTTGTGTGGGTGCTCAAGCTGCTTGATTCCATCCCACTGGGCTCAATGGGCATGGGACCGGAAGTGACCCAACAGGGTTTCCTAGATAGCTGCCAGGACAGCTGATGGTATGTGAAGTTCATGATGCAAGTGGAGTTGTTTTGGCAGTGGAAGAGCTGTGCTGCTGCTTCGGGCAGTTGCCATTCACCAGCACACTCCCTTCCCTAGGTGTCATATCCACTTTCCCACATATGTGCTGCCAGAGCACTTGGTCCATGGCAGAGGGAAATGGCTTGGGCACTGAACTTGTCTTTGGCTGTGGAATTTTTAGCTCCTTGAGTGAGGAGCCCCATGTTCGTTTTGTGTGTGCTGAAGCTGCTTGATTCCATCCCACTGGGCTCAATTGGCATGGGACCGGAAGTGACCCAACAGGGTTTCCTAGATAGCTGCCAGGACAGCTGATGGTATGTGAAATGCATGATGCAGGTGGAGTTGTTTTGGCAGTGGAAGAGCTGTGCTGCTGCTTCGGGCAGTTGCCATTCACCAGCACACTCCCTTCCCTAGGTGTCATATCCACTTTCAGACATATGTGCTGCCACAGCACTTGGTTTCCATGGCAGCGGGAAATGGCTTGGGCACTGAACTTGTCTTTGGCTGTGCAGTTTAGAGCGGCTTGAGTGAGGAGCTCCATGTTCGTTTTGTTTGGGTGCTGAAGCTGCTTGATTCCATCCCACTAGGCTCAATGGGCATGGGACCGGAAGTGACCCAACAGGGTTTCCTAGATAGCTGCCAGGACTCTGATGGTATGTGAAGTTCATGATGCAGGTGGAGTTGTTTTGGCAGTGGAAGAGCTGTGCTGCTGCTTCGGGCAGTTGCCATTCACCACCAGACTCCCTTCCCTAGGTGTCATATCCACTTTCAGACATATGTGCTGCCAGAGCACTTGGTTTCCATGGCAGCGGGAAATGGCTTGGGCACTGAACTTGTCTTTGGCCGTGGAGTTTTGAGCGCCTTGAGTGAGGAGCTCCATGTTAGTTTTTGTGTGGGTGCTGAAGCTGCTTGATTCCATCCCACTGGGCTCAATGGGCATGGGACCGGAAGTGACCCAACAGGGTTTCCTAGATAGCTGCCAGGACAGCTGACGGTATGTGAAGTTCATGAGGCAGGTGGAGTTGTTTTGGCAGTGGAAGAGCTGTGCTGCTGCGTCGGGCAGTTGCCATTCACCAGCACACTCCCTTCCCTAGGTGTCATATCCACTTTCAGACATATGTGCTGCCAGAGCACTTGGTTTCCATGGCAGCGGGAAATGGCTTGGGCACTGAACTTGTCTTTGGCTGTGGGCTTTTGAGCGTCTTGAGTGAGGAGCTCCATGTTCGTTTTGTGTGGGTGCTGAAGCTGCTTGAATCCATCCCCCTGGGCTCAATGGGCATGTAACCGGAAGTGACCCAACAGGGTTTCCTAGATAGCTGCCAGGACAGCTGATGGTATGTGAAGTTCATGATGCAAGTGGAGTTGTTTTGACAGTGGAAGAGCTGTGCTGCTGCTTCGGGCAGTTGCCATTCACCAGCACACTCCCTTCCCTAGGTGTCATATCCACTTTCCCACATATGTGCTGCCAGAGCACTTGGTCCATGGCAGAGGGAAATGGCTTGCGCACTGAACTTGTCTTTGGCTGTGGAGTCTTGAACGCCTTGAATGAGGAGCTCCATGTTAGATTTGTGTGGGTGCTGAAGCTGCTTGATTCCATCCCACTGGGCTCAATGGGCATGGGACCGGAAGTCACCCAACAGGGTTTCCTAGATAGCTGCCAGGACAGCTGATGATATGTGAAGTTCATGAGGCAGGTGGAGTTGTTTTGGCAGTGGAAGAGCTGTGCTGCTGCTTCGGGCAGTTGCCATTCACCACCAGACTCCCTTCCCTAGGTGTCATATACACTTTCAGACATATGTGCTGCCAGAGCACTTGGTTTCCATGGCAGCGGGAAATGGCTTGGGCACTGAATTTGTCTTTGGCCGTGGAGTTGTGAGCGCCTTGAGTGAGGAGCTCTATGTTCGTTTTGTGTGGGTGCTGAAGCTGCTTGATTCCATCCCACTGGGCTCAATGGGCATGGGACCGGAAGTGACCCAACAGGGTTTCCTAGATAGCTGCCAGGACAGCTGATGGTATGTGAAGTTCATGATGCAGGTGGAGTTGTTTTGGCAGTGGAAGAGCTGTGCTGCTGCTTCGGGCAGTTGCCATTCACCACCAGACTCGCTTCCCTAGGTGTCATATCCACTTTCAGACATATTTGCTGCCAGAGCACTTGGTTTCCATGGCAGCGGGAAATGGATTGGGCACTGAATTTGTCTTTGGCGGTGGAGTCCTGAGCGCCTTGAGTGAGGAGCTCCATGTTCGTTTTGTGTGGGTGCTGAAGCTGCTTGCTTCCATCCCACCGGGCTCAATGGGCATGGGACCGGAAGTGACCCAACAGGGTTTATTAGACAGCTGCCAGGACAGCTGAAGGTATGTGAAGTTCATGAGGCTGGTGGAGTTGTTTTGGCAGTGGAAGAGCTGTGCTGCTGCTTCGGGCAGTTGCCATTCACCAGCACACTCCCTTCCCTAGGTGTCATATCCACTTTCAGACATATGTGCTGCCAGAGCACTTGGTTTCCATGGCAGCGGGAAATGGCTTGGGCACTGAACTTGTCTTTGGCTGTGGAGTTTTGAGCTCCTTGAGTGAGGAGCTCCATGTTCGTTTTGTGTGGGTGCTGAAGCTGCTTGATTCCATCCCACTGGGCTCAATGGGCATGGGACCGGAAGTGACCCAACAGGGTTTCCTAGATAGCTGCCAGGACAGCTGATGGTATGTGAAGTTCATGAGGCAGCTGGAATTGCTTTGGCAGTAGAAGAGCTGTGCTGCTGCTTCGGGCAGTTGCCATTCACCAGCACACTCCCTTCCCTAGGTGTCATATCCACTTTCAGACATATGTGCTGCCAGAGCACTTGGTTTATATGGCAGCGGGAAATGGCTTGGGCACTGAATTTGTCTTTGGCCGTGGAGTTGTGAGCGCCTTGAGTGATGAGCTCTATGTTCGTTTTGTGTGGGTGCTGAAGCTGCTTGATTCCATCCCACTGGGCTCAATGGGCATGGGACCAGAAGTGACCCAACAGGGTTTCCTAGATAGCTGCCAGGACAGCTGATGGTATGTGAAGTTCATGAGGCAGGTGGAGTTGTTTTGGCAGTGGAAGAGCTGTGCTGCTGCTTCGGGCAGTTGCCATTCACCACCAGACTCCCTTCCCTAGGTGTCATATCCACTTTCAGACATATTTGCTGCCAGAGCACTTGGTTTCCATGGCAGCGGGAAATGGCTTGGGCACTGAACTTTTCTTTGGCGGTGGAGTCCTGAGCGCCTTGAGTGAGGAGCTCCATGTTCGTTTTGTGTGGGTGCTGAAGCTGCTTGCTTCCATCCCACTGGGCTCAATGGGCATGGGACCGGAAGTGACCCAACAGGGTTTGTTAGACAGCTGCCAGGACAGCTGAAGGTATGTGAAGTTCATGAGGCTGATGGAGTTGTTTTGGCAGTGGAAGAGCTGTGCTGCTGCTTCGGGCAGTTGCCATTCACCAGCACACTCCCTTCCCTAGGTGTCATATCCACTTTCAGACATATGTGCTGCCAGAGCACTTGGTTTCCATGGCAGCGGGAAATGGCTTGGGCACTGAACTTGTCTTTGGCTGTGAATTTTTAGCTCCTTGAGTGAGGAGCCCCATGTTCGTTTTGTGTGGGTGCTGAAGCTGCTTGATTCCATCCCACTGGGCTCAATGGGCATGGGACCGGAAGTGACCCAACAGGGTTTCCTGGATAGCTGCAAGGACAGCTGATGGTATGTGAAGTTCATGAGGCAGGTGGAGTTGTTTTGGCAGTGGAAGAGCTGTGCTGCTGCTTCGGGCAGTTGCCATTCACCACCACACTCCATTCCCTAGGTGTCATATCCACTTTCAGACATATGTGCTGCCAGAGCACTTGGTTTCCATGGCAGCGGGAAATGGCTTGGGCACTGAACTTGTCTTTGGCTGTGCAGTTTAGAGCGCCTTGAGTGAGGAGCTCCATGTTCGTTTTGTTTGGGTGCTGAAGCTGCTTGATTCCATCCCACTGGGCTCAATGGACATGGGACCGGAAGTGACCCAACAGGGTTTCCTAGATAGCTGCCAGGACAGCTGATGGTATGTGAAGTTCATGATGCAGGTGGAGTTGTTTTGGCAGTGGAAGAGCTGTGCTGCTGCTTCGGGCAGTTGCCATTCACCACCAGACTCCCTTCCCTAGGTGTCATATCCACTTTCAGACATATGTGCTGCCAGAGCACTTGGTTTCCATGGCAGCGGGAAATGGCTTGGGCACTGAACTTGTCTTTGGCCGTGGAGTTTTGAGCGCCTTGAGTGAGGAGCTCCATGTTCGTTTTGTGTGGGTGCTGAAGCTGCTTGATTCCATCCCACTGGGCTCAATGGGCATTGGACCGGAAGTGACCCAACAGGGTTTCCTAGATGGCTGCCAGAACAGCTGATGGTATGTGAAGTTCATGATGCAGGTGGAGTTGTTTTGGCAGTGGAAGAGCTGTGCTGCTGCTTCGGGCAGTTGCCATTCACCAGCACACTCCCTTCCCTAGGTGTCATGTCCACTTTCAGACATACGTGCTGCCAGAGCACTTGGTTTCCATGGCAGAGGGAAATGGCTTGGGCAGTGAACTTGTCTTTGGCCGTGGAGTCCTGAGCGCCTTGAGTGAGGAGTTCCATGTTCGTTTTGTGTGGGTGCTGAAGCTGCTTGATTCCATCCCACTGGGCTCAATGTGCATGGGACCGGAAGTGACCCAACAGGGTTTCCTAGATAGCTGCCAGGACAGCTGATGGTATGTGAAGTTCATGAGGCAGGTGGAGTTGTATTTGCAGTGGAAGAGCTGTGCTGCTGCTTCGGGCAGTTGCCCTTCACCAGCACACTCCCTTCCCTAGGTGTCATATCCACTTTCAGACATATGTGCTGCCACAGCACTTGGTTTCCATGGCAGCGGGAAATGGCTTGTGCACTGAACTTGTCTTTGGCTGTGCAGTTTAGAGCGCCTTGAGTGAGGAGCTCCATGTTCGTTTTGTTTGGGTGCTGAAGCTGCTTGATTCCATCCCACGGGGCTCAATAGACATGGGACCGGAAGTGACCCAACAGGGTTTCCTAGATAGCTGCCAGGACAGCTGATGGTATGTGAAGTTCATGATGCAGGTGGAGTTGTTTTGGCAGTGGAAGAGCTGTGCTGCTGCTTCGGGCAGTTGCCATTCACCAGCACACTCCCTTCCCTAGGTGTCATATCCACTTTCAGACATATGTGCTGCCAGAGCACTTGGTTTCCATGGCAGCGGGAAATGGCTTGGGCACTGAATTTGTCTTTGGCCATGGAGTTTTGAGCGCCTTGAGTGAGGAGCTCCATGTTCGTTTTGTGTGGGTGCTGAAGCTGCTTGATTCCATCCCACTGGGCTCAATGGGCATGGGACCGGAAGTGACCCAACAGGGTTTCCTAGATAGCTGCCAGGACAGCTGGTGGTATGTGAAGTTCATGAGGCAGGTGGAGTTGTTTTGGCAGTGGAAGAATAGTGCTGCTGCTTCGGGCAGTTGCCATTCACCAGCACACTCCCTTCCCTAGGTGTCATATCCACTTTCCCACATATGTGCTGCCACAGCACTTGGTCCATGGAGGAGGGAAATGGCTTAGGCACTGAACTTGTCTTTGGTTATGAAGTTTTGTCTGCCTGGAGTGAGGAGCTCCATGTTCGTTTTGTGTGGGTGCTGAAGCTGCTTGATTCCATCCCACTGGGCTCATTTGGCATGGGACCGGAAGTGACCCAACAGGGTTTCCGAGATAGCTGCCAGGACAGCTGATGGTATGTGAAGTTCATGAGGCAGGTGGAGTTGTTTTGGCAGTGGAAGAGCTGTGCTGCTGCTTCGGGCAGTTGCCATTCACCAGCACACTCCCTTCCCTAGGTGTCATATCCACTTTCAGACACATGTGCTGCCAGAGCACTTGGTTTCCATGGCAGCGGGAAATGGCTTGGGCACTGAACTTGTCTTTGGCTGTGGAGTTTTGAGCGCCTTGAGTGAGGAGCTCCATGTTCGTTTTGTGTGGGTGCTGAAGCTGCTTGATTCCATCCCACTGGGCTCAATGGGCATGGGACCGGAAGTGACCCAACAGGGTTTCCTAGATAGCTGCCAGGACAGCTGATGGTATGTGAAGTTCATGAGGCAGGTGGAGTTGTTTTGGCAGTGGAAGAGCTGTGCTGCTGCTTCGGGCAGTTGCCATTCACCAGCACACTCCCTTCCCTAGGTGTCATATCCACTTTCAGACATATGTGCTGCCAGAGCACTTGGTTTCCATGGCAGAGGGAAATGGCTTGGGCACTGAACTTGTCTTTGGCGGTAGAGTCTTGAGCGCCTTGAATGAGGAGCTCCATGTTAGATTTGTGTGGGTGCTGAAGCTGCTTGATTCCATCCCACTGGGCTCAATGAGCATGGGACCGGAAGTGACCCAACAGGGTTTCCTAGATAGCTGCCAGGACAGCTGATGGTATGTGAAGTTCATGAGGCAGGTGGAGTTGTTTTGGCAGTGGAAGAGCTGTGCTGCTGCTTCGGGCAGTTGCCATTCACCACCAGACTCCCTTCCCTAGGTGTCATATCCACTTTCAGACATATGTGCTGCCAGAGCACTTGGTTTCCATGGCAGCGGGAAATGGCTTGGGCACTGAACTTGTCTTTGGCCGTGGAGTTTTGAGCGCCTTGAGTGAGGAGCTCCATGTTCGTTTTGTGTGGGTGCTGAAGCTGCTTGATTCCATCCCACTGGGCTCAATGGGCATTGGACCGGAAGTGACCCAACAGGGTTTCCTAGATGGCTGCCAGAACAGCTGATGGTATGTGAAGTTCATGATGCAGGTGGAGTTGTTTTGGCAGTGGAAGAGCTGTGCTCCTGCTTCGGGCAGTTGCCATTCACCAGCACACTCCCTTCCCTAGGTGTCATATCCACTTTCAGACATATGTGCTGCCAGAGCACTTGGTTTCCATGGCAGCGGGAAATGGCTTGGGCAGTGAACTTGTATTTGGCCATGGAGTCCTGAGCGCCTTGAGTGAGGAGTTCCATGTTCGTTTTGTGTGGGTGCTGAAGCTGCTTGATTCCATCCCACTGGGCTCAATGGGCATTGGACCGGAAGTGACGCAACAGGGTTTCCTAGATAGCTGCCAGGACAGCTGATGGTATGTGAAGTTCATGAGGCAGGTGGAGTTGTATTTGCAGTGGAAGAGCTGTGCTGCTGCTTCGGGCAGTTGCCCTTCACCAGCACACTCCCTTCCCTAGGTGTCATATCCACTTTCAGACATATGTGCTGCCACAGCACTTGGTTTCCATGGCAGCGGGAAATGGCTTGTGCACTGAACTTGTCTTTGGCTGTGCAGTTTAGAGAGCCTTGAGTGAGGAGCTCCATGTTCGTTTTGTTTGGGTGCTGAAGCTGCTTGATTCCATCCCACTGGGCTCAATAGACATGGGACCGGAAGTGACCCAACAGGGTTTCCTAGATAGCTGCCAGGACAGCTGATGGTATGTGAAGTTCATGAGGCAGGTGGAGTTGTTTTGGCAGTGGAAGAGCTGTGCTGCTGCTTCGGGCAGCTGCCATTCACCAGCACACTCCCTTCCCTAGGTGTCATATCCACTTTCAGACATATGTGCTGCCAGAGCACTTGGTTTCCATGGCAGCGGGAAATGGCTTGGGCACTGAACTTGTCTTTGGCTGTGGAGTTTTGAGCGCCTTGAGTGAGGAGCTCCATGTTCGTTTTGTGTGGGTGCTGAAGCTGCTTGATTCCATCCCACTGGGCTCAATGGGCATGGGACCGGAAGTGACCCAACAGGGTTTCCTAGATGGCTGCCAGAACAGCTGACGGTATGTGAAGTTCATGATGCAGGTGGAGTTGTTTTGGCAGTGGAAGAGCTGTGCTGCTGCTTCGGGCAGTTGCCATTCACCAGCACACTCCCTTCCCTAGGTGTCATATCCACTTTCAGACATATGTGCTGCCAGAGCACTTGGTTTCCATGGCAGCGGGAAATGGCTTGGGCACTGAACTTGTCTTTGGCCGTGGAGTCCTGAGCGCCTTGAGTGAGGAGCTCCATGTTAGTTTTGTGTGGGTGCTGAAACTGCTTGATTCCATCCCACTGGGCTCAATGGGCATGGGACCGGAAGTGACCCAACAGGGTTTCCTAGATAGCTGCCAGGAAAGCTGATGATATGTGAAGTTCATGAGGCAGGTGGAGTTGTTTTGGCAGTGGAAGAGCTGTGCTGCTGCTTCGGGCAGTTGCCATTCACCAGCACACTCCCTTCCCTAGGTGTCATATCCACTTTCAGACATATGTGCTGCCAGAGCACTTGGTTTCCATGGCAGCGGGAAATGGCTTGGGCACTGAACTTGTCTTTGGCTGTGGAATTTTTAGCGCCTTGAGTGAGGAGCCCCATGTTCGTTTTGTGTGGGTGCTGAAGCTGCTTGATTCCATCCCACTGGGCTCAATGGGCATGGGACCGGAAGTGACCCAACAGGGTTTCCTGGATAGCTGCCAGGACAGCTGATGGTATGTGAAGTTCATGAGGCAGGTGGAGCTGTTTTGGCAGTGGAAGAGCTGTGCTGCTGCTTCGGGCAGTTGCCATTCACCAGCACACTCCCTTCCCTAGGTATCATATCCACTTTCAGACATATGTGCTGCCAGAGCACTTGGTTTCCATGGAAGCGGGAAATGGTTTGGGCACTGAACTTGTCTTTGGCTATGGAGTTTTGAGCGCCTTGAGTGAGGAGCTCCATGTTCGTTTTGTGTGGGTGCTGAAGCTGCTTGATTCCATCCCACTGGGCTCAATGGGCATGGGACCGGAAGTGACCCAACAGGGTTTCCTAGATAGCTGCCAGGACAGCTGGTGGTGTGTGAAGTTCATGAGGCAGGTGGAGTTGTTTTGGCAGTGGAAGAATAGTGCTGCTGCTTCGGGCAGTTGCCATTCACCACCACACTCCCTTCCCTAGGTGTCATATCCACTTTCCCACATATGTGCTGCCACAGCACTTGGTCCATGGAGGAGGGAAATGGCTTAGGCACTGAACTTGTCTTTGGTTATGAAGTTTTGTCCGCCTGGAGTGAGGAGCTCCATGTTCGTTTTGTGTGGGTGCTGAAGCTGCTTGATTCCATCCCACTGGGCTCATTTGGCATGGGACCGGAAGTGACCCAACAGGGTTTCCGAGATAGCTGCCAGGACAGCTGATGGTATGTGAAGTTCATGAGGCAGGTGGAGTTGTTTTGGCAGTGGAAGAGCTGTGCTGCTGCTTCGGGCAGTTGCCATTCACCAGCACACTCCCTTCCCTAGGTGTCATATCCACTTTCAGACATATGTGCTGCCAGAGCACTTGGTTTCCATGGCAGCGGGAAATGGCTTGGGCACTGAACTTGTCTTTGGCTGTGAATTTTTAATTCTTGAGTGAGGAGCCCCATGTTCGTTTTGTGTGGGTGCTGAAGCTGCTTGATTCCATCCCACTGGGCTCAATGGGCATGGGACCGGAAGTGACCCAACAGGGTTTCCTGGATAGCTGCAAGGACAGTTGATGGTATGTGAAGTTCATGAGGCAGGTGGAGTTGTTTTGGCAGTGGAAGAGCTGTGCTGCTGCTTCGGGCAGTTGCCATTCACCACCACACTCCATTCCCTAGGTGTCATATCCACTTTCAGACATATGTGCTGCCAGAGCACTTGGTTTCCATGGCAGCGGGAAATGTCTTGGGCACTGAACTTGTCTTTGGCCGTGGAGTTTTGAGCGCCTTGAGTGAGGAGCTCCATGTTTGTTTTGTGTGGGTGTTGAAGCTGCTTGATTCCATCCCACTGGGCTCAATGGGCATGGGACCGGAAGTGACCCAACAGGGTTTCCTAGATAGCTGCCAGGACAGCTGATGGTATGTGAAGTTCATGAGGCAGGTGGAGTTGTTTTGGCAGTGGAAGAGCTGTGCTGCTGCTTCGGGCAGCTGCCATTCACCACCAGACTCCCTTCCCTAGGTGTCATATCCACTTTCAGACATATGTGCTGCCAGAGCACTTGGTTTCCATGGCAGCGGGAAATGGCTTGTGCACTGAACTTGTCTTTGGCTGTGCAGTTTAGAGCACCTTGAGTGAGGAGCTCCATGTTCGTTTTGTTTGGGTGCTGAAGCTGCTTGATTCCATCCCACTGGGCTCAATGGGCATGGGACCGGAAGTGACCCAACAGGGTTTCCTAGATAGCTGCCAGGACAGCTGATGGTATGTGAAGTTCATGATGCAGGTGGAGTTGTTTTGGCAGTGGAAGAGCTGTGCTGCTGCTTCGGGCAGTTGCCATTCACCACCAGACTCCCTTCCCTAGGTGTCATATCCACTTTCAGACATATGTGCTGCCAGAGCACTTGGTTTCCATGGCAGCGGGAAATGGCTTGGGCACTGAACTTGTCTTTGGCCGTGGAGTTTTGAGCGCCTTGAGTGAGGAGCTCCATGTTCGTTTTGTGTGGGTGCTGAAGCTGCTTGATTCCATCCCACTGGGCTCAATGGGCATTGGACCGGAAGTGACCCAACAGGGTTTCCTAGATGGCTGCCAGAACAGCTGATGGTATGTGAAGTTCATGATGCAGGTGGAGTTGTTTTGGCAGTGGAAGAGCTGTGCTGCTGCTTCGGGCAGTTGCCATTCACCAGCACACTCCCTTCCCTAGGTGTCATATCCACTTTCAGACATATGTGCTGCCAGAGCACTTGGTTTCCATGGCAGCGGGAAATGGCTTGGGCAGTGAACTTGTCTTTGGCCATGGAGTCCTGAGCGCCTTGAGTGAGGAGTTGCATGTTCGTTTTGTGTGGGTGCTCAAGATGCTTGATTCCATCCCACTGGGCTCAATGGGCATGGGACCGGAAGTGACGCAACAGGGTTTCCTAGATAGCTGCCAGGACAGCTGATGGTATGTGAAGTTCATGAGGCAGGTGGAGTTGTATTTGCAGTGGAAGAGCTGTGCTGCTGCTTCGGGCAGTTGCCTTTCACCAGCACACTCCCTTCCCTAGGTGTCATATCCACTTTCAGACATATGTGCTGCCACAGCACTTGGTTTCCATGGCAGCGGGAAATGGCTTGTGCACTGAACTTGTCTTTGGCTGTGCAGTTTAGAGCGCCTTGAGTGAGGAGCTCCATGTTCGTTTTGTTTGGGTGCTGAAGCTGCTTGATTCCATCCCACTGGGCTCAATAGACATGGGACCGGAAGTGACCCAACAGGGTTTCCTAGATAGCTGCCAGGACAGCTGATGGTATGTGAAGTTCATGAGGCAGGTGGAGTTGTTTTGGCAGTGGAAGAGCTGTGCTGCTGCTTCGGGCAGCTGCCATTCACCAGCACACTCCCTTCCCTAGGTGTCATATCCACTTTCAGACATATGTGCTGCCAGAGCACTTGGTTTCCATGGCAGCGGGAAATGGCTTGGGCACTGAACTTGTCTTTGGCTGTGGAGTTTTGAGCGCCTTGAGTGAGGAGCTCCATGTTCGTTTTGTGTGGGTGCTGAAGCTGCTTGATTCCATCCCACTGGGCTCAATGGGCATGGGACCGGAAGTGACCCAACAGGGTTTCCTAGATGGCTGCCAGAACAGCTGACGGTATGTGAAGTTCATGATGCAGGTGGAGTTGTTTTGGCAGTGGAAGAGCTGTGCTGCTGCTTCGGGCAGTTGCCATTCACCAGCACACTCCCTTCCCTAGGTGTCATATCCACTTTCAGACATATGTGCTGCCAGAGCACTTGGTTTCCATGGCAGCGGGAAATGGCTTGGGCACTGAACTTGTCTTTGGCCGTGGAGTCCTGAGCGCCTTGAGTGAGGAGCCCCATGTTAGTTTTGTGTGGGTGCTGAAACTGCTTGATTCCATCCCACTGGGCTCAATGGGCATGGGACCGGAAGTGACCCAACAGGGTTTCCTAGATAGCTGCCAGGACAGCTGATGGTATGTGAAGTTCATGATGCAAGTGGAGTTGTTTTGGAACTGGAAGAGCTGTGCTGCTGCTTTGGGCAGTTGCCATTCACCAGCACACTCCCTTCCCTAGGTGTCATATCCACTTTCAGACATATGTGCTGCCAGAGCACTTGGTCCATGGCAGAGGGAAATGGCTTGGGCACTGAACTTGTCTTTGGCTGTGGAGTCTTGAGCGCCTTGAATGAGGAGCTCCATGTTAGATTTGTGTGGGTGCTGAAGCTGCTTGATTCCATCCCACTGGGCTCAATGGGCATGGGACCGGAAGTGACCCAACAGGGTTTCCTAGATAGCTGCCAGGAAAGCTGATGATATGTGAAGTTCATGAGGCAGGTGGAGTTGTTTTGGCAGTGGAAGAGCTGTGCTGCTGCTTCGGGCAGTTGCCATTCACCAGCACACTCCCTTCCCTAGGTGTCATATCCACTTTCAGACATATGTGCTGCCAGAGCACTTGGTTTCCATGGCAGCGGGAAATGGCTTGGGCACTGAACTTGTCTTTTCCTGTGGAATTTTTAGCGCCTTAAGTGAGGAGCCCCATGTTCGTTTTGTTTGGGTGCTGAAGCTGCTTGATTCCATCCCACTGGGCTCAATGGGCATGGGACCGGAAGTGACCCAACAGGGTTTCCTAGATAGCTGCCAGGACAGCTGATGGTATGTGAAGTTCATGAGGCAGGTGGAGCTGTTTTGGCAGTGGAAGAGCTGTGCTGCTGCTTCGGGCAGTTGCCATTCACCAGCACACTCCCTTCCCTAGGTGTCATATCCACTTTCAGACATATGTGCTGCCAGAGCACTTGGTTTCCATGGAAGCGGGAAATGGTTTGGGCACTGAACTTGTCTTTGGCTATGGAGTTTTGAGCGCCTTGAGTGAGGAGCTCCATGTTTGCTTTGTGTGGGTGCTGAAGCTGCTTGATTCCATCCCACTGGGCTCAATGGGCATGGGACAGGAAGTGACCCAACAGGGTTTCCTAGATAGCTGCCAGGACAGCTGATGGTATGTGAAGTTCATGATGCAGGTGGAGTTGTTTTTGCAGTGGAAGAGCTGTGCTGCTGCTTCGGGCAGTTGCCCTTCACCAGCACACTCCCTTCCCTAGGTGTCATATCCACTTTCAGACATATGTGCTGCCAGAGCACTTGGTTTCCATGGCAGCGGGAAATGGCTTGGGCACTGAATTTGTCTTTGGCCATGGAGTTTCGAGCGCCTTGAGTGAGGAGCTCCATGTTCGTTTTGTGTGGGTGCTGAAGCTGCTTGATTCCATCCCACTGGGCTCAATGGGCATGGGACCGGAAGTGACCCAACAGGGTTTCCTAGATGGCTGCCAGAACAGCTGATGGTATGTGAAGTTCATGATGCAGGTGGAGTTGTTTTGGCAGTGGAAGAGCTGTGCTGCTGCTTCGGGCAGTTGCCATTCACCAGCACACTCCCTTCCCTAGGTGTCATATCCACTTTCAGACATATGTGCTGCCAGAGCACTTGGTTTCCATGGCAGCGGGAAATGGCTTGGGCAGTGAACTTGTCTTTGGCCATGGAGTCCTGAGCGCCTTGAGTGAGGAGTTGCATGTTCGTTTTGTGTGGGTGCTCAAGATGCTTGATTCCATCCCACTGGGCTCAATGGGCATGGGACCGGAAGTGACGCAACAGGGTTTCCTAGATAGCTGCCAGGACAGCTGATGGTATGTGAAGTTCATGAGGCAGGTGGAGTTGTATTTGCAGTGGAAGAGCTGTGCTGCTGCTTCGGGCAGTTGCCCTTCACCAGCACACTCCCTTCCCTAGGTGTCATATCCACTTTCAGACATATGTGCTGCCACAGCACTTGGTTTCCATGGCAGCGGGAAATGGCTTGTGCACTGAACTTGTCTTTGGCTGTGCTGTTTAGAGCGCCTTGAGTGAGGAGCTCCATGTTCGTTTTGTTTGGGTGCTGAAGCTGCTTGATTCCATCCCACTGGGCTCAATAGACATGGGACCGGAAGTGACCCAACAGGGTTTCCTAGATAGCTGCCAGGACAGCTGATGGTATGTGAAGTTCATGAGGCAGGTGGAGTTGTTTTGGCAGTGGAAGAGCTGTGCTGCTGCTTCGGGCAGCTGCCATTCACCAGCACACTCCCTTCCCTAGGTGTCATATCCACTTTCAGACATATGTGCTGCCAGAGCACTTGGTTTCCATGGCAGCGGGAAATGGCTTGGGCACTGAACTTGTCTTTGGCTGTGGAGTTTTGAGCGCCTTGAGTGAGGAGCTCCATGTTCGTTTTGTGTGGGTGCTGAAGCTGCTTGATTCCATCCCACTGGGCTCAATGGGCATGGGACCGGAAGTGACCCAACAGGGTTTCCTAGATGGCTGCCAGAACAGCTGACGGTATGTGAAGTTCATGATGCAGGTGGAGTTGTTTTGGCAGTGGAAGAGCTGTGCTGCTGCTTCGGGCAGTTGCCATTCACCAGCACACTCCCTTCCCTAGGTGTCATATCCACTTTCAGACATATGTGCTGCCAGAGCACTTGGTTTCCATGGCAGCGGGAAATGGCTTGGGCACTGAACTTGTCTTTGGCCGTGGAGTCCTGAGCGCCTTGAGTGAGGAGCCCCATGTTAGTTTTGTGTGGGTGCTGAAACTGCTTGATTCCATCCCACTGGGCTCAATGGGCATGGGACCGGAAGTGACCCAACAGGGTTTCCTAGATAGCTGCCAGGACAGCTGATGGTATGTGAAGTTCATGATGCAAGTGGAGTTGTTTTGGAACTGGAAGAGCTGTGCTGCTGCTTTGGGCAGTTGCCATTCACCAGCACACTCCCTTCCCTAGGTGTCATATCCACTTTCAGACATATGTGCTGCCAGAGCACTTGGTCCATGGCAGAGGGAAATGGCTTGGGCACTGAACTTGTCTTTGGCTGTGGAGTCTTGAGCGCCTTGAATGAGGAGCTCCATGTTAGATTTGTGTGGGTGCTGAAGCTGCTTGATTCCATCCCACTGGGCTCAATGGGCATGGGACCGGAAGTGACCCAACAGGGTTTCCTAGATAGCTGCCAGGAAAGCTGATGATATGTGAAGTTCATGAGGCAGGTGGAGTTGTTTTGGCAGTGGAAGAGCTGTGCTGCTGCTTCGGGCAGTTGCCATTCACCAGCACACTCCCTTCCCTAGGTGTCATATCCACTTTCAGACATATGTGCTGCCAGAGCACTTGGTTTCCATGGCAGCGGGAAATGGCTTGGGCACTGAACTTGTCTTTTCCTGTGGAATTTTTAGCGCCTTAAGTGAGGAGCCCCATGTTCGTTTTGTTTGGGTGCTGAAGCTGCTTGATTCCATCCCACTGGGCTCAATGGGCATGGGACCGGAAGTGACCCAACAGGGTTTCCTAGATAGCTGCCAGGACAGCTGATGGTATGTGAAGTTCATGAGGCAGGTGGAGCTGTTTTGGCAGTGGAAGAGCTGTGCTGCTGCTTCGGGCAGTTGCCATTCACCAGCACACTCCCTTCCCTAGGTGTCATATCCACTTTCAGACATATGTGCTGCCAGAGCACTTGGTTTCCATGGAAGCGGGAAATGGTTTGGGCACTGAACTTGTCTTTGGCTATGGAGTTTTGAGCGCCTTGAGTGAGGAGCTCCATGTTTGCTTTGTGTGGGTGCTGAAGCTGCTTGATTCCATCCCACTGGGCTCAATGGGCATGGGACAGGACGTGACCCAACAGGGTTTCCTAGATAGCTGCCAGGACAGCTGATGGTATGTGAAGTTCATGATGCAGGTGGAGTTGTTTTTGCAGTGGAAGAGCTGTGCTGCTGCTTCGGGCAGTTGCCCTTCACCAGCACACTCCCTTCCCTAGGTGTCATATCCACTTTCAGACATATGTGCTGCCAGAGCACTTGGTTTCCATGGCAGCGGGAAATGGCTTGGGCACTGAATTTGTCTTTGGCCATGGAGTTTCGAGCGCCTTGAGTGAGGAGCTCCATGTTCGTTTTGTGTGGGTGCTGAAGCTGCTTGATTCCATCCCACTGGGCTCAATGGGCATGGGACCGGAAGTGACCCAACAGGGTTTCCTAGATGGCTGCCAGAACAGCTGATGGTATGTGAAGTTCATGATGCAGGTGGAGTTGTTTTGGCAGTGGAAGAGCTGTGCTCCTGCTTCGGGCAGTTGCCATTCACCAGCACACTCCCTTCCCTAGGTGTCATATCCACTTTCAGACATATGTGCTGCCAGAGCACTTGGTTTCCATGGCAGCGGGAAATGGCTTGGGCAGTGAACTTGTCTTTGGCCATGGAGTCCTGAGCGCCTTGAGTGAGGAGTTCCATGTTCGTTTTGTGTGGGTGCTCAAGATGCTTGATTCCATCCCACTGGGCTCAATGGGCATGGGACCGGAAGTGACGCAACAGGGTTTCCTAGATAGCTGCCAGGACAGCTGATGGTATGTGAAGTTCATGAGGCAGGTGGAGTTGTATTTGCAGTGGAAGAGCTGTGCTGCTGCTTCGGGCAGTTGCCCTTCACCAGCACACTCCCTTCCCTAGGTGTCATATCCACTTTCAGACATATGTGCTGCCACAGCACTTGGTTTCCATGGCAGCGGGAAATGGCTTGTGCACTGAACTTGTCTTTGGCTGTGCTGTTTAGAGCGCCTTGAGTGAGGAGCTCCATGTTCGTTTTGTTTGGGTGCTGAAGCTGCTTGATTCCATCCCACTGGGCTCAATAGACATGGGACCGGAAGTGACCCAACAGGGTTTCCTAGATAGCTGCCAGGACAGCTGATGGTATGTGAAGTTCATGAGGCAGGTGGAGTTGTTTTGGCAGTGGAAGAGCTGTGCTGCTGCTTCGGGCAGCTGCCATTCACCAGCACACTCCCTTCCCTAGGTGTCATATCCACTTTCAGACATATGTGCTGCCAGAGCACTTGGTTTCCATGGCAGCGGGAAATGGCTTGGGCACTGAACTTGTCTTTGGCTGTGGAGTTTTGAGCGCCTTGAGTGAGGAGCTCCATGTTCGTTTTGTGTGGGTGCTGAAGCTGCTTGATTCCATCCCACTGGGCTCAATGGGCATGGGACCGGAAGTGACCCAACAGGGTTTCCTAGATGGCTGCCAGAACAGCTGACGGTATGTGAAGTTCATGATGCAGGTGGAGTTGTTTTGGCAGTGGAAGAGCTGTGCTGCTGCTTCGGGCAGTTGCCATTCACCAGCACACTCCCTTCCCTAGGTGTCATATCCTCTTTCAGACATATGTGCTGCCAGAGCACTTGGTTTCCATGGCAGCGGGAAATGGCTTGGGCACTGAACTTGTCTTTGGCCGTGGAGTCCTGAGCGCCTTGAGTGAGGAGCTCCATGTTCGTTTTGTGTGGGTGCTGAAACTGCTTGATTCCATCCCACTGGGCTCAATGGGCATGGGACCGGAAGTGACCCAACAGGGTTTCCTAGATAGCTGCCAGGACAGCTGATGGTATGTGAAGTTCATGATGCAAGTGGAGTTGTTTTGGAACTGGAAGAGCTGTGCTGCTGCTTCGGGCAGTTGCCATTCACCAGCACACTCCCTTCCCTAGGTGTCATATCCACTTTCATACATATGTGCTGCCAGAGCACTTGGTCCATGGCAGAGGGAAATGGCTTGGGCACTGAACTTGTCTTTGGCTGTGGAGTCTTGAGCGCCTTGAATGAGGAGCTCCATGTTAGATTTGTGTGGGTGCTGAAGCTGCTTGATTCCATCCCACTGGGCTCAATGGGCATGGGACCGGAAGTGACCCAACAGGGTTTCCTAGATAGCTGCCAGGAAAGCTGATGATATGTGAAGTTCATGAGGCAGGTGGAGTTGTTTTGGCAGTGGAAGAGCTGTGCTGCTGCTTCGGGCAGTTGCCATTCACCAGCACACTCCCTTCCCTAGGTGTCATATCCACTTTCAGACATATGTGCTGCCAGAGCACTTGGTTTCCATGGCAGCGGGAAATGGCTTGGGCACTGAACTTGTCTTTGGCTGTGGAATTTTTAGCGCCTTGAGTGAGGAGCCCCATGTTCGTTTTGTGTGGGTGCTGAAGCTGCTTGATTCCATCCCACTGGGCTCAATGGGCATGGGACCGGAAGTGACCCAACAGGGTTTCCTGGATAGCTGCCAGGACAGCTGATGGTATGTGAAGTTCATGAGGCAGGTGGAGTTGTTTTGGCAGTGGAAGAGCTGTGCTGCTGCTTCGGGCAGTTGCCATTCACCAGCACACTCCCTTCCCTAGGTGTCATATCCACTTTCAGACATATGTGCTGCCAGAGCACTTGGTTTCCATGGAAGCGGGAAATGGTTTGGGCACTGAACTTGTCTTTGGCTATGGAGTTTTGAGCGCCTTGAGTGAGGAGCTCCATGTTCGTTTTGTGTGGGTGCTGAAGCTGCTTGATTCCATCCCACTGGGCTCAATGGGCATGGGACCGGAAGTGACCCAACAGGGTTTCCTAGATAGCTGCCAGGACAGCTGGTGGTATGTGAAGTTCATGAGGCAGGTGGAGTTGTTTTGGCAGTGGAAGAATAGTGCTGCTGCTTCGGGCAGTAGCCATTCACCACCACACTCCCTTCCCTAGGTGTCATATCCACTTTCCCACATATGTGCTGCCACAGCACTTGGTCCATGGAGGAGGGAAATGGCTTAGGCACTGAACTTGTCTTTGGTTATGAAGTTTTGTCCGCCTTGAGTGAGGAGCTCCATGTTCGTTTTGTGTGGGTGCTGAAGCTGCTTGATTCCATCCCACTGGGCTCATTTGGCATGGGACCGGAAGTGACCCAACAGGGTTTCCGAGATAGCTGCCAGGACAGCTGATGGTATGTGAAGTTCATGAGGCAGGTGGAGTTGTTTTGGCAGTGGAAGAGCTGTGCTGCTGCTTCGGGCAGTTGCCATTCACCACCACACTCCATTCCCTAGGTGTCATATCCACTTTCAGACATATGTGCTGCCAGAGCACTTGGTTTCCATGGCAGCGGGAAATGTCTTGGGCACTGAACTTGTCTTTGGCCGTGGAGTTTTGAGCGCCTTGAGTGAGGAGCTCCATGTTTGTTTTGTGTGGGTGTTGAAGCTGCTTGATTCCATCCCACTGGGCTCAATGGGCATGGGACCGGAAGTGACCCAACAGGGTTTCCGAGATAGCTGCCAGGACAGCTGATGGTATGTGAAATGCATGATGCAGGTGGAGTTGTTTTGGCAGTGGAAGAGTTGTGCTGCTGCTTCGGGCAGTTGCCATTCACCAGCACACTCCCTTCCCTAGGTGTCATATCCACTTTCAGACATATGTGCTGCCAGAGCACTTGGTTTCCATGGCAGCGGGAAATGGCTTGTGCACTGAACTTGTCTTTGGCTGTGCAGTTTAGAGCGCCTTGAGTGAGGAGCTCCATGTTCGTTTTGTTTGGGTGCTGAAGCTGCTTGATTCCATCCCACTGGGCTCAATGGGCATGGGACCGGAAGTGACCCAACAGGGTTTCCTAGATAGCTGCCAGGACAGCTGATGGTATGTGAAGTTCATGATGCAGGTGGAGTTGTTTTGGCAGTGGAAGAGCTGTGCTGCTGCTTCGGGCAGTTGCCATTCACCACCAGACTCCCTTCCCTAGGTGTCATATCCACTTTCAGACATATGTGCTGCCAGAGCACTTGGTTTCCATGGCAGCGGGAAATGGCTTGGGCACTGAACTTGTCTTTGGCCGTGGAGTTTTGAGCGCCTTGAGTGAGGAGCTCCATGTTCGTTTTGTTTGGGTGCTGAAGCTGCTTGATTCCATCCCACTGGGCTCAATGGGCATTGGACCGGAAGTGACCCAACAGGGTTTCCTAGATGGCTGCCAGAACAGCTGATGGTATGTGAAGTTCATGATGCAGGTGGAGTTGTTTTGGCAGTGGAAGAGCTGTGCTCCTGCTTCGGTCAGTTGCCATTCACCAGCACACTCCCTTCCCTAGGTGTCATATCCACTTTCAGACATATGTGCTGCCAGAGCACTTGGTTTCCATGGCAGCGGGAAATGGCTTGGGCAGTGAACTTGTCTTTGGCCATGGAGTCCTGAGCGCCTTGAGTGAGGAGTTCCATGTTCGTTTTGTGTGGGTGCTCAAGATGCTTGATTCCATCCCACTGGGCTCAATGGGCATGGGACCGGAAGTGACGCAACAGGGTTTCCTAGATAGCTGCCAGGACAGCTGATGGTATGTGAAGTTCATGAGGCAGGTGGAGTTGTATTTGCAGTGGAAGAGCTGTGCTGCTGCTTCGGGCAGTTGCCCTTCACCAGCACACTCCCTTCCCTAGGTGTCATATCCACTTTCAGACATATGTGCTGCCACAGCACTTGGTTTCCATGGCAGCGGGAAATGGCTTGTGCACTGAACTTGTCTTTGGCTGTGCAGTTTAGAGCGCCTTGAGTGAGGAGCTCCATGTTCGTTTTGTTTGGGTGCTGAAGCTGCTTGATTCCATCCCACTGGGCTCAATAGACATGGGACCGGAAGTGACCCAACAGGGTTTCCTAGATAGCTGCCAGGACAGCTGATGGTATGTGAAGTTCATGAGGCAGGTGGAGTTGTTTTGGCAGTGGAAGAGCTGTGCTGCTGCTTCGGGCAGCTGCCATTCACCAGCACACTCCCTTCCCTAGGTGTCATATCCACTTTCAGACATATGTGCTGCCAGAGCACTTGGTTTCCATGGCAGCGGGAAATGGCTTGGGCACTGAACTTGTCTTTGGCTGTGGAGTTTTGAGCGCCTTGAGTGAGGAGCTCCATGTTCGTTTTGTGTGGGTGCTGAAGCTGCTTGATTCCATCCCACTGGGCTCAATGGGCATGGGACCGGAAGTGACCCAACAGGGTTTCCTAGATAGCTGCCAGGACAGCTGATGGTATGTGAAGTTCATGATGCAAGTGGAGTTGTTTTGGAACTGGAAGAGCTGTGCTGCTGCTTCGGGCAGTTGCCATTCACCAGCACACTCCCTTCCCTAGGTGTCATATCCACTTTCAGACATATGTGCTGCCAGAGCACTTGGTCCATGGCAGAGGGAAATGGCTTGGGCACTGAACTTGTCTTTGGCTGTGGAGTCTTGAGCGCCTTGAATGAGGAGCTCCATGTTAGATTTGTGTGGGTGCTGAAGCTGCTTGATTCCATCCCACTGGGCTCAATGGGCATGGGACCGGAAGTGACCCAACAGGGTTTCCTGGATAGCTGCCAGGAGAGCTGATGGTATGTGAAGTTCATGATGCAGGTGGAGTTGTTTTGGCACTGGAAGAGCTGTGCTGCTGCTTCGGGCAGTTGCCATTCACCAGCACACTCCCTTCCCTAGGTGTCATATCCACTTTCAGACATATGTGCTGCCAGAGCACTTGGTTTCCATGGAAGCGGGAAATGGTTTGGGCACTGAACTTGTCTTTGGCTATGGAGTTTTGAGCGCCTTGAGTGAGGAGTTCCATGTTTGCTTTGTGTGGGTGCTGAAGCTGCTTGATTCCATCCCACTGGGCTCAATGGGCATGGGACCGGAAGTGACCCAACAGGGTTTCCTAGATAGCTGCCAGGACAGCTGATGGTATGTGAAGTTCATGATGCAGGTGGAGTTGTTTTTGCAGTGGAAGAGCTGTGCTGCTGCTTCGGGCAGTTGCCCTTCACCAGCACACTCCCTTCCCTAGGTGTCATATCCACTTTCAGACATATGTGCTGCCACAGCACTTGGTTTCCATGGCAGCGGGAAATGGCTTGGGCACTGAATTTGTCTTTGGCCATGGAGTTTCGAGCGCCTTGAGTGAGGAGCTCCATGTTCGTTTTGTGTGGGTGCTGAAGCTGCTTGATTCCATCCCACTGGGCTCAATGGGCATGGGACCAGAAGTCACCCAACAGGGTTTCCTAGATAGCTGTCAGGACAGCTGATTGTATGTGAAGTTCATGGGGCAGGTGGAGTTGTTTTGGCAGTGGAAGAGCTGTGCTGCTGCTTCCGGCAGTTGCCATTCACCAGCACACTCCCTTCCCTAGGTGTCATATCCACTTTCAGACATATGTGCTGCCCGAGCACTTGGTTTCCATGGCAGCGGGAAATGGCTTGGGCACTGAACTTGTCTTTCGCTATGGAGTTTTGAGCGCCTTGAGTGAGGAGCTCCATGTTCGCTTTGTGTGGGTGCTGAAGCTGCTTGATTCCATCCCACTGGGCTCAATGGGCATGGGACCGGAAGTGACCCAACAGGGTTTCCTAGATAGCTGCCAGGACAGCTGATTATATGTGAAATGCATGATGCAGGTGAAGTTGTTTTGGCAGTGGAAGAGTTGTGCTGCTGCTTCGGGCAGTTACCATTCACCAGCACACTCCCTTCCCTAGGTGTCATATCCACTTTCAGACATATGTGCTGCCAAAGCTCTTAGTTTCCATGGCAGCGGGACATGGCTTGGGCACTGAACTTGTCTTTGGCCGGTTAGTTTTGAGCGCCTTGAGTGAGGAGCTCCATGTTCGCTTTGTGTGGGTGCTGAAGCTGCTTGATTCCATCCCTCTGGGCTCAATGGGCATGGGACCGGAAGTGACCCAACAGGGTTTCCTAGATAGCTGCCAGGACAGCTGATGGTATGTGAAGTTCATGAGGCAGGTGGAGTTGTTTTGGCAGTGGAAGAGCTGTGCTGCTGCTTCGGGCAGTTGCCATTCACCAGCACACTCCCTTCCCTAGGTGTCTTATCCACTTTCAGACATATGTGCTGCCAGAGCACTTGGTTTCCATGGCAGAGGGAAATGGCTTAGGCACTGAACTTGTCTTTGGCTATGAAGTTTTGTCCGCCTGGAGTGAGGAGCTCCATGTTCGTTTTTTGTGGGTGCTGAAGCTGCTTGATTCCATCCCACTGGGCTCCATGGGCATGGGACCGGAAGTGACCCAACAGGGTTTCCGAGATAGCTGCCAGGACAGCTGATGGTATGTGAAGTTCATGAGGCAGGTGGAGTTGTTTTGGCAGTGGAAGAGCTGTGCTACTGCTTCGGGCAGTTGCCATTCACCAGCACACTCCCTTCCCTAGGTGTCATATCCATTTTCAGACATATGTGCTGCCAGAGCTCTTAGTTTCCATGGCAGCGGTATTGGCTTGGGCACTGAACTTGTCTTTGACCGGTTAGTTTTGAGCGCCTTGAGTGAGGAGCTCCATGTTGGTTTTGTGTGGGTGCTCAAGCTGATTGATTCCATCCCAGTGGGCTCAATGGGCATGGGACCGGAAGTGACCCAACAGGGTTTCCTAGATAGCTGCCAGGACAGCTGATGGTATGTGAAGTTCATGAGGCAGGTGGAGTTGTTTTGGCAGTGGAAGAATAGTGCTGCTGCTTCGGGCAGTTGCAATTCACCACCAAACTCCCTTCCCTAGGTGTCATATCCACTTTCAGACATATGTGCTGCCACAGCACTTGGTCCATGGAGGAGGGAAATGGCTTAGGCACTGAACTTGTCTTTGGCTATGAAGTTTTGTGCGCCTTGAGTGAGGAGCTCCATGTTCGTTTTTTGTGGGTGCTGAAGCTGCTTGATTCCATCCCACTGGGCTCAATTGGCATGGGACCGGAAGTGACCCAACAGGGTTTCCGAGATAGCTGCCAGGACAGCTGATGGTATGTGAAGTTCATGATGCAGGTGGAGTTGTTTTGGCAGTGGAAGAGCTGTGCTGCTGCTTCGGGCAGTTGCCATTCACCAGCACACTCCCTTCCCTAGGTGTCATATCCACTTTCAGACATATGTGCTGCCAGAGCACTTGGTTTCCATTTCAGCGGGAAATGGCTTGGGCACTGAACTTGTCTTTGGCTGTGGAGTTTTGAGCGCCTTGAGTGAGGAGTTCCATGTTCGTTTTGTGTGGGTGCTGAAGCTGCTTGATTCCATCCCACTGGGCTCAATGGGCATGGGACCGGAAGTGACCCAACAGGGTTTCCTAGATAGCTGCCAGGACAGCTGATGGTATGTGAAGTTCATGAGGCAGGTGGAGTTGTTTTTGCAGTGGAAGAGCTGTGCTGCTGCTTCGGGCAGTTGCCATTCACCAGCACACTCCCTTCCCTAGGTGTCATATCCACTTTCAGACATATGTGCTGCCAGAGCACTTGGTTTCCATGGCAGCGGGAAATGGCTTGGGCACTGAACTTGTCTTTGGCTGTGGAGTTTTGAGCGCCTTGAGTGAGGAGCTCCATGTTCGTTTTGTGTGGGTGCTCAAGCTGCTTGATTCCATCCCACTGGGCTCAATGGACATGGGACCGGAAGTGACCCAATAGGGTTTCCTAGGTAGCTGCCAGGACAGCTGATGGTATGTGAAGTTCATGAGGCAGGTGGAGTTGTTTTGGCAGTGGAAGAGCTGTGCTGCTGCTTCGGGCAGTTGCCATTCACCAGCACACTCCCTTCCCTAGGGGACATATCCACTTTCAGACATATGTGCTGCCAGAGCACTTGGTTTCCATGGCAGCGGGAAATGGCTTGGGCACTGAACTTGTCTTTGGCTGTGGAGTTTTGTCCGCCTGGAGTGAGGAGTTCCATGTTAGTTTTGTGTGGGTGCTGAAGCTGCTTGATTCCATCCCACTGGGCTCAATGGGCATGGGACCGGAAGTGAACAAACAGGGTTTCCTAGATAGCTTCCAGGACAGCTGATGGTATGTGAAGTTCATGATGCAGGTGGAGTTGTTTTGGCAGTGGAAGAGCTGTGCTGCTGCTTCGGGCAGTTGCCATTCACCAGCACACTCCCTTCCCTAGGTGTCATATCCACTTTCAGACATATGTGCTGCCAGAGCACTTGGTTTATATGGCAGCGGGAAATGGCTTGGGCACTGAACTTGTCTTTGGCTGTGGAGTTTTGAGCGCCTTGAGTGAGGAGCTCCATGTTCGTTTTGTGTGGGTGCTGAAGCTGCTTGATTCCATCACACTGGGCTCAATGGGCATGGGACCGGAAGTGACCCAACAGGGTTTCCGAGATAGCTGCCAGGACAGCTGATGGTATGTGAAGTTCATGAGGCAGGTGGAGTTGTTTTGGCAGTGGAAGAGCTGTGCTGCTGCTTCGGGCAGTTGCCATTCACCAGCACACTCCCTTCCCTAGGTGTCATATCCACTTTCAGACATATGTGCTGCCAGAGCACTTGGTTTCCATGGCAGCGGGAAATGGCTTGGGCACTGAACTTGTCTTTGGCTGTGGAGTTTTGAGCGCCTTGAGTGAGGAGCTCCATGTTCGTTTTGTGTGGGTGCTGAAGCTGCTTGATTCCATCCCACTGGGCTCAATGGGCATGGGACCGGAAGTGACCCAACAGGGTTTCCTAGATAGCTGCCAGGACAGCTGATGGTATGTGAAGTTCATGAGGCAGGTGGAGTTGTTTTGGCAGTGGAAGAGCTGTGCTGCTGCTTCGGGCAGTTGCCATTCACCAGCACACTCCCTTCCCTAGGTGTCATATCCACTTTCAGACATATGTGCTGCCAGAGCACTTGGTTTCCATGGCAGCGGGAAATGGCTTGGGCACTGAACTTGTCTTTTTCTGTGGAGTTTTGAGCGCTTTGAGTGAGGAGCTCCATGTTCGTTTTGTGTGGGTGCTGAAGCTGCTTGATTCCATCCCACTGGGCTCAATGGGCATGGGACTGGAAGTGACCCAACAGGGTTTCCGAGATAGCTGCCAGGACAGCTGATGGTATGTGAAGTTCATGATGCAGGTGGAGTTGTTTTGGCAGTGGAAGAGCTGCGCTGCTGCTTCGGGCAGTTACCATTCACCACCAGACTCCCTTCCCTAGGTGTCATATCCACTTTCAGACATATGTGCTGCCAGAGCACTTGGTTTCCATGGCAGCGGGAAATGGCTTGGGCACTGAACTTGTCTTTGGCTGTGGAGTTTTGAGCGCCTTGAGTGAGGAGCTCCATGATAGTTTTGTTTGTGTGCTGAAGCTGCTTGATTCCATCCCACTGGGCTCAATGGGCATGGGACCGGAAGTGACCCAACAGGGTTTCCTAGATAGCTGCCAGGACAGCTGATGGTATGTGAAGTTCATGAGGCAGGTGGAGTTGTTTTGGCAGTGGAAGAGCTGTGCTGCTGCTTCGGGCAGTTGCCATTCACCACCAGACTCCCTTCCCTAGGTGTCATATCCACTTTCAGACATCTGTGCTGCCAGAGCACTTGGTTTCCATGGCAGCGGGAAATGGCTTGGGCACTGAACTTGTCTGGCTGTGGAGTTTTGAGCGCCTTGAGTGAGGAGCTCCATGATAGTTTTGTTTTGGTGCTGAAGCTGCTTGATTCCATCACACTGGGCTCAATGGGCATGGGACCGGAAGTGACCCAACAGGGTTTCCTAGATAGCTGCCAGGACAGCTGATGGTATGTGAAGTTCATGAGGCAGGTGGAGTTGTTTTGGCTGTGGAAGAGCTGTGCTGCTGCTTCGGGCAGTTGCCATTCACCACCAGACTCCCTTCCCTAGGTGTCATATCCACTTTCAGACATATGTGCTGCCAGAGCACTTGGTTTATATGGCAGCGGGAAATGGCTTGGGCACTGAACTTGTCTTTGGCTGTGGAGTTTTGAGCGCCTTGAGTGAGGAGCTCCATGTTCGTTTTGTGTGGGTGCTGAAGCTGCTTGATTCCATCCCACTGGGCTCAATGGGCATTGGACCGGAAGTGACCCAACAGGGTTTCCTAGATGGCTGCCAGAACAGCTGATGGTATGTGAAGTTCATGATGCAGGTGGAGTTGTTTTGGCAGTGGAAGAGCTGTGCTCCTGCTTCGGGCAGTTGCCATTCACCAGCACACTCCCTTCCCTAGGTGTCATGTCCACTTTCAGACATATGTGCTGCCAGAGCACTTGGTTTCCATGGCAGCGGGAAATGGCTTGGGCACTGAACTTGTCTTTGGCTGTGGAGTTTTGAGCGCCTTGAGTGAGGAGCTCCATGTTCGTTTTGTGTGGGTGCTGAAGCTGCTTGATTCCATCCCACTGGGCTCAATGGGCATGGGACCGGAAGTGACCCAACAGGGTTTCCTAGATAGCTGCCAGGACAGCTGATGGTATGTGAAGTTCATGAGGCAGGTGGAGTTGTTTTGGCAGTGGAAGAGCTGTGCTGCTGCTTCGGGCAGTTGCCATTCACCAGCACACTCCCTTCCCTAGGTGTCATATCCACTTTCAGACATATGTGCTGCCAGAGCACTTGGTTTCCATGGCAGAGGGAAATGGCTTGGGCACTGAACTTGTCTTTGGCGGTAGAGTCTTGAGCGCCTTGAATGAGGAGCTCCATGTTAGATTTGTGTGGGTGCTGAAGCTGCTTGATTCCATCCCACTGGGCTCAATGGGCATGGGACCGGAAGTGACCCAACAGGGTTTCCTAGATAGCTGCCAGGAAAGCTGATGATATGTGAAGTTCATGAGGCAGGTGGAGTTGTTTTGGCAGTGGAAGAGCTGTGCTGCTGCTTCGGGCAGTTGCCATTCACCAGCACACTCCCTTCCCTAGGTGTCATATCCACTTTCAGACATATGTGCTGCCAGAGCACTTGATTTCCATGGCAGCGGGAAATGGCTTGGGCACTGAACTTGTCTTTGGCTGTGGAATTTTTAGCGCCTTGAGTGAGGAGCCCCATGTTCGTTTTGTGTGGGTGCTGAAGCTGCTTGATTCCATCCCAGTGGGCTCAATGGGCATGGGACCGGAAGTGACCCAACAGGGTTTCCTGGATAGCTGCCAGGACAGCTGATGGTATGTGAAGTTCATGAGGCAGGTGGAGCTGTTTTGGCAGTGGAAGAGCTGTGCTGCTGCTTCGGGCAGTTGCCATTCACCAGCACACTCCCTTCCCTAGGTGTCATATCCACTTTCAGACCTATGTGCTGCCAGAGCACTTGGTTTCCATGGAAGCGGGAAATGGTTTGGGCACTGAACTTGTCTTTGGCTATGGAGTTTTGAGCGCCTTGAGTGAGGAGCTCCATGTTTGCTTTGTGTGGGTGCTGAAGCTGCTTGATTCCATCCCACTGGGCTCAATGGGCATGGGACCGGAAGTGACCCAACAGGGTTTCCTAGATAGCTGTCAGGACAGCTGATGGTATGTGAAGTTCATGATGCAGGTGGAGTTGTTTTTGCAGTGGAAGAGCTGTGCTGCTGCTTCGGGCAGTTGCCATTCACCAGCACACTCCCTTCCCTAGGTGTCATATCCACTTTCAGACATATGTGCTGCCAGAGCACTTGGTTTCCATGGCAGCGGGAAATGGCTTGGGCACTGAATTTGTCTTTGGCCATGGAGTTTCGAGCGCCTTGAGTGAGGAGCTCCATGTTCGTTTTGTGTGGGTGCTGAAGCTGCTTGATTCCATCCCACTGGGCTCAATGGGCATGGGACCGGAAGTGACCCAACAGGGTTTCCTAGACAGCTGTCAGGACAGCTGATTGTATGTGAAGTTCATGGGGCAGGTGGAGTTGTTTTGGCACTGGAAGAGCTGTGCTGCTGCTTCCGGCAGTTGCCATTCACCAGCACACTCCCTTCCCTAGGTGTCATATGCGCTTTCAGACATATGTGCTGCCCGAGCACTTGGTTTCCATGGCAGCGGGAAATGGCTTGGGCACTGAACTTGTCTTTGGCTATGGAGTTTTGAGCGCCTTGAGTGAGGAGCTCCATGTTCGCTTTGTGTGGGTGCTGAAGCTGCTTGATTCCATCCCACTGGGCTCAATGGGCATGGGACCGGAAGTGACCCAACAGGGTTTCCTAGATAGCTGCCAGGACAGCTGATTATATGTGAAATGCATGATGCAGGTGGAGTTATTTTTGCAGTGGAAGAGTTGTGCTGCTGCTTCGGGCAGTTACCATTCACCAGCACACTCCCTTCCCTAGGTGTCATATCCACTTTCAGACATATGTGCTGCCAAAGCTCTTAGTTTCCATGGCAGCGGGACATGGCTTGGGCACTGAACTTGTCTTTGGCCGGTTAGTTTTGAGCGCCTTGAGTGAGGAGCTCCATGTTCGTTTTGTGTGGGTGCTGAAGCTGCTTGATTCCGTCCTACTGGGCTCAATGGGCATGGGACCGGAAGTGACCCAACAGGGTTTCCTAGATAGCTGCCAGGACAGCTGATGGTATGTGAAGTTCATGAGGCAGGTGGAGTTGTTTTGGCAGTGGAAGAGCTGTGCTGCTGCTTCGGGCAGTTGCCATTCACCAGCACACTCCCTTCCCTAGGTGTCTTATCCACTTTCAGACATATGTGCTGCCAGAGCACTTGGTTTCCATGGCAGAGGGAAATGGCTTAGGCACTGAACTTGTCTTTGGCTATGAAGTTTTGTCCGCCTGGAGTGAGGAGCTCCATGTTCGTTTTTTGTGGGTGCTGAAGCTGCTTGATTCCATCCCACTGGGCTCAATGGGCATGGGACCGGAAGTGACCCAACAGGGTTTCCTAGATAGCTGCCAGGACAGCTGATGGTATGTGAAGTTCATGAGGCAGGTGGAGTTGTTTTGGCAGTGGAAGAGCTGTGCTACTGCTTCGGGCAGTTGCCATTCACCAGCACACTCCCTTCCCTAGGTGTCATATCCATTTTCAGACATATGTGCTGCCAGAGCTCTTAGTTTCCATGGCAGCGGTATTGGCTTGGGCACTGAACTTGTCTTTGACCGGTTAGTTTTGAGCGCCTTGAGTGAGGAGCTCCATGTTCGTTTTGTGTGGGTGCTGAAGCTGCTTGATTCCATCCCAGTGGGCTCAATGGGCATGGGACCGGAAGTGACGCAACAGGGTTTCCTAGATAGCTGCCAGGACAGCTGATGGTATGTGAAGTTCATGAGGCAGGTGGAGTTGTTTTTGCAGTGGAAGAGCTGTGCTGCTGCTTCGGGCAGTTGCCATTCACCAGCACACTCCCTTCCCTAGGTGTCATATCCACTTTCAGACATATGTGCTGCCAGAGCACTTGGTTTCCATGGCAGCGGGAAATGGCTTAGGCACTGAACTTGTCTTTGGCTATGAAGTTTTGTCCGCCTGGAGTGAGGAGCTCCATGTTCGTTTTTTGTGGGTGCTGAAGCTGCTTGATTCCATCCCACTGGGCTCAATTGGCATGGGACCGGAAGTGACCCAACAGGGTTTCCGAGATAGCTGCCAGGACAGCTGATGGTATGTGAAGTTCATGAGGCAGGTGGAGTTGTTTTGGCAGTGGAAGAGCTGTGCTGCTGCTTCGGGCAGTTGCCATTCACCAGCACACTCCCTTCCCTAGGTGTCATATCCACTTTCAGACATATGTGCTGCCAGAGCACTTGGTTTCCATGGCAGCGGGAAATGGCTTGGGCACTGAACTTGTCTTTGGCTGTGGAGTTTTGAGCGCCTTGAGTGAGGAGCTCCATGTTCGTTTTGTGTGGGTGCTCAAGCTGCTTGATTCCATCCCACTGGGCTCAATGGACATGGGACCGGAAGTGACCCAATAGGGTTTCCTAGGTAGCTGCCAGGACAGCTGATGGTATGTGAAGTTCATGAGGCAGGTGGAGTTGTTTTGGCAGTGGAAGAGCTGTGCTGCTGCTTCGGGCAGTTGCCATTCACCAGCACACTCCCTTCCCTAGGTGTCATATCCACTTTCAGACATATGTGCTGCCAGAGCACTTGGTTTCCATGGCAGCGGGAAATGGCTTGGGCACTGAACTTGTCTTTGGCTGTGGAGTTTTGAGCGCCTTGAGTGAGGAGCTCCATGTTCGTTTTGTGTGGGTGCTCAAGCTGCTTGATTCCATCCCACTAGGCTCAATGGACATGGGACCGGAAGTGACCCAATAGGGTTTCCTAGGTAGCTGCCAGGACAGCTGATGGTATGTGAAGTTCATGAGGCAGGTGGAGTTGTTTTGGCAGTGGAAGAGCTGTGCTGCTGCTTCGGGCAGTTGCCATTCACCAGCACACTCCCTTCCCTAGGGGACATATCCACTTTCAGACATATGTGCTGCCAGAGCACTTGGTTTCCACGGCAGCGGGAAATGGCTTGGGCACTGAACTTGTCTTTGGCTGTGGAGTTTTGAGCGCCTTGAGTGAGGAGCTCCATGTTCGTTTTGTGTGGGTGCTGAAGCTGCTTGATTCCATCCCACTGGGCTCAATGGGCATGGGACCGGAAGTGACCCAACAGGGTTTCCTAGATAGCTGCCAGGACAGCTGATGGTATGTGAAGTTCATGAGGCAGGTGGAGTTGTTTTGGCAGTGGAAGAGCTGTGCTGCTGCTTCGGGCAGTTGCCATTCACCAGCACACTCCCTTCCCTAGGTGTCATATCCACTTTCAGACATATGTGCTGCCAGAGCACTTGGTTTATATGGCAGCGGGAAATGGCTTGGGCACTGAACTTGTCTTTGGCTGTGGAGTTTTGAGCGCCTTGAGTGAGGAGCTCCATGTTCGTTTTGTGTGGGTGCTGAAGCTGCTTGATTCCATCCCACTGGGCTCAATGGGCATGGGACCGGAAGTGACCCAACAGGGTTTCCGAGATAGCTGCCAGGACAGCTGATGGTATGTGAAGTTCATGAGGCAGGTGGAGTTGTTTTGGCAGTGGAAGAGCTGTGCTGCTGCTTCGGGCAGTTGCCATTCACCAGCACACTCCCTTCCCTAGGTGTCATATCCACTTTCAGACATATGTGCTGCCAGAGCACTTGGTTTCCATGGCAGAGGGAAATGGCTTGGGCACTGAACTTGTCTTTTTCTGTGGAGTTTTGAGCGCTTTGAGTGAGGAGCTCCATGTTCGTTTTTTGTGGGTGCTGAAGCTGCTTGATTCCATCCCACTGGGCTCAATGGGCATGGGACTGGAAGTGACCCAACAGGGTTTCCGAGATAGCTGCCAGGACAGCTGACGGTATGTGAAGTTCATGATGCAGGTGGAGTTGTTTTGGCAGTGGAAGAGCTGCGCTGCTGCTTCGGGCAGTTACCATTCACCACCACACTCCCTTCCCTAGGTGTCATATCCACTTTCAGACATATGTGCTGCCAGAGCACTTGGTTTCCATGGCAGCGGGAAATGGCTTGGGCACTGAACTTGTCTTTGGCTGTGGAGTTTTGAGCGCCTTGAGTGAGGAGCTCCATGATAGTTTTGTTTGGGTGCTGAAGCTGCTTGATTCCATCCCACTGGGCTCAATGGGCATGGGACCGGAAGTGACCCAACAGGGTTTCCTAGATAGCTGCCAGGACAGCTGATGGTATGTGAAGTTCATGAGGCAGGTGGAGTTGTTTTGGCAGTGGAAGAGCTGTGCTGCTGCTTCGGGCAGTTGCCATTCACCAACACACTCCCTTCCCTAGGTGTCATATCCACTTTCAGACATATGTGCTGCCAGAGCACTTGGTTTATATGGCAGCGGGAAATGGCTTGGGCACTGAACTTGTCTTTGGCTGTGGAGTTTTGAGCGCCTTGAGTGAGGAGCTCCATGTTCGTTTTGTGTGGGTGCTGAAGCTGCTTGATTCCATCCCACTGGGCTCAATGGGCATGGGACCGGAAGTGACCCAACAGGGTTTCCTAGATAGCTGCCAGGACAGCTGATGGTATGTGAAGTTCATGAGGCAGGTGGAGTTGTTTTGGCAGTGGAAGAGCTGTGCTGCTGCTTCGGGCAGTTGCCATTCACCAGCACACTCCCTTCCCTAGGTGTCATATCCACTTTCAGACATATGTGCTGCCAGAGCACTTGGTTTCCATGGCAGCGGGAAATGGCTTGGGCACTGAACTTGTCTTTGGCTGTGGAGTTTTGAGCGCTTTGAGTGAGGAGCTCCATGTTCGTTTTGTGTGGGTGCTGAAGCTGCTTGATTCCATCCCACTGGGCTCAATGGGCATGGGACCGGAAGTGACCCAACAGGGTTTCCTGGACAGCTGCCAGGACAGCTGACGGTATGTGAAGTTCATGATGCAGGTGGAGTTGTTTTGGCAGTGGAAGAGCTGCGCTGCTGCTTCGGGCAGGTACCATTCACCACCACACTCCCTTCCCTAGGTGTCATATCCACTTTCAGACATATGTGCTGCCAGAGCACTTGGTTTCCATGGCAGCGGGAAATGGCTTGGGCACTGAACTTGTCTTTGGCTGTGGAGTTTTGAGCGCCTTGAGTGAGGAGTTCCATGTTCGTTTTGTGTGGGTGCTCAAGCTGCTTGATTCCATCCCACTGGGCTCAATGGGCATGGGACCGGAAGTGACCCAACAGGGTTTCCTAGATAGCTGCCAGGACAGCTGATGGTATGTGAAGTTCATGATGCAGGTGGAGTTGTTTTGGCAGTGGAAGAGCTGTGCTGCTGCTTCGGGCAGCTGCCATTCACCACCACACTCCCTTCCCTAGGTGTCATATCCAGTTTCCCACATATGTGCTGCCAGAGCACTTGGTTTCCATGGCAGCGGGAAATGGCTTGGGCACTGAACTTGTCTTTGGCCGTGGAGTCTTGAGCGCCTTGAGTGAGGAGCTCCATGTTCGTTTTGTGTGGGTGCTCAAGCTGCTTGATTCCATCCCACTGGGCTCAATGGGCATGGGACCGGAAGTGACCCAACAGGGTTTCCGAGATAGCTGCCAGGACAGCTGATGGTATGTGAAGTTCATGAGGCAGGTGGAGTTGTTTTGGCAGTGGAAGAGCTGTGCTGCTGCTTCGGGCAGTTGCCATTCACCAGCACACTCCCTTCCCTAGGTGTCATATCCACTTTCAGACATATGTGCTGCCAGAGCACTTGGTTTATATGGCAGCGGGAAATGGCTTAGGCACTGAACTTGTCTTTGGCTGTGGAGTTTTGAGCGCCTTGAGTGAGGAGCTCCATGATAGTTTTGTTTGGGTGCTGAAGCTGCTTGATTCCATCCCACTGGGCTCAATGGTCATGGGACCGGAAGTGACCCAACAGGGTTTCCTAGATAGCTGCCAGGACAGCTGATGGTATGTGAAGTTCATGAGGCAGGTGGAGTTGTTTTGGCAGTGGAAGAGCTGTGCTGCTGCTTCGGGCAGTTGCCATTCACCAGCACACTCCCTTCCCTAGGTGTCATATCCACTTTCAGACATATGTGCTGCCAGAGCACTTGGTTTCCATGGCAGCGGGAAATGGCTTGGGCACTGAACTTGTCTTTGGCTGTGGAGTTTTGAGCGCCTTGAGTGAGGAGCTCCATGTTCGTTTTGTGTGGGTGCTGAAGCTGCTTGATTCCATCCCACTGGGCTCAATGGGCATGGGACCGGAAGTGACCCAACAGGGTTTCCTAGATAGCTGCCATGACAGCTGACGGTATGTGAAGTTCATGAGGCAGGTGGAGTTGTTTTGGCAGTGGAAGAGCTGTGCTGCTGCTTCGGGCAGTTGCCATTCACCACCACACTCCCTTCCCTAGGTGTCATATCCACTTTCAGACATATGTGCTGCCAGAGCACTTGGTTTCCATGGCAGCGGGAAATGGCTTGGGCACTGAACTTGTCTTAGGCTGTGGAGTTTTGAGCGCCTTGAGTGAGGAGCTCCATGTTCGTTTTGTGTGGGTGCTCAAGCTGCTTGATTCCATCCCACTGGGCTCAATGGGCATGGGACCGGAAGTGACCCAACAGGGTTTCCTAGATAGCTGCCAGGACAGCTGATGGTATGTGAAGTTCATGAGGCAGGTGGAGTTGTTTTGGCAGTGGAAGAGCTGGGCTGCTGCTTCGGGCAGTTGCCATTCACCAGCACACTCCCTTCCCTAGGTGTCATATCCACTTTCAGACATATGTGCTGCCAGAGCACTTGGTCCATGGCAGAGGGAAATGGCTTAGGCACTGAACTTGTCTTTGGCTGTGGAGTTTTGAGCGCCTTGAGTGAGGAGCTCCATGTTCGTTTTGTGTGGGTGCTGAAGCTGCTTGATTCCATCCCACTGGGCTCAATGGGCATGGGACCGGAAGTGACCCAACAGGGTTTCCTAGATAGCTGCCAGGACAGCTGATGGTATGTGAAGTTCATGATGCAGGTGGAGTTGTTTTGGCAGTGGAAGAGCTGTGCTGCAGCTTCGGGCAGTTGCCATTCACCACCACACTCCCTTCCCTAGGTGTCATATCCACTTTCAGACATATGTGCTGCCAGAGCACTTGGTTTCCGCGGCAGCGGGAAATGGCTTGGGCACTGAACTTGTCTTTGGCTGTGGAGTTTTGAGCGCCTTGAGTGAGGAGCTCCATGTTCGTTTTGTGTGGGTGCTGAAGCTGCTTGATTCCATCCCACTGGGCTCAATGGGCATGGGACCGGAAGTGACCCAACAGGGTTTCCTAGATAGCTGCCAGGACAGCTGATGGTATGTGAAGTTCATGAGGCAGGTGGAGTTGTTTTGGCAGTGGAAGAGCTGTGCTGCTGCTTCGGGCAGCTGCCATTCACCACCAGACTCCCTTCCCTAGGTGTCATATCCACTTTCAGACATATGTGCTGCCAGAGCACTTGGTTTCCATGGCAGCGGGAAATGGCTTGGGCACTGAACTTGTCTTTGGCCGTGGAGTTTTGAGCGCCTTGAGTGAGGAGCTCCATGTTCGTTTTGTGTGGGTGCTGAAGCTGCTTGATTCCATCCCACTGGGCTCAATGGGCATGGGACCGGAAGTGACCCAACAGGGTTTCCTAGATAGCTGCCAGGACAGCTGACGGTATGTGAAGTTCATGATGCAGGTGGAGTTGTTTTGGCAGTGGAAGAGCTGCGCTGCTGCTTCGGGCAGTTGCCATTCACCACCACACTCCCTTACCTAGGTGTCATATCCACTTTCAGACATATGTGCTGCCAGAGCACTTGGTTTCCATGGCAGCGGGAAATGGCTTAGGCACTGAACTTGTCTTTGGCCGTGGAGTCTTGAGCGCCTTGAGTGAGGAGCTCCATGTTCGTTTTGTGTGGGTGCTGAAGCTGCTTGATTCCATCCCACTGGGCTCAATGGGCATGGGACCGGAAGTGACCCAACAGGGTTTCCTAGATAGCTGCCAGGACAGCTGATGGTATGTGAAGTTCATGATGCAGGTGGAGTTGTTTTGGCAGTGGAAGAGCTGTGCTGCAGCTTCGGGCAGTTGCCATTCACCAGCACACTCCCTTCCCTAGGTGTCATATCCACTTTCAGACATATGTGCTGCCAGAGCACTTGGTTTCCATGGCAGCGGGAAATGGCTTGGGCACTGAACTTGTCTTTGGCTGTGGAGTTTTGAGCGCCTTGAGTGAGGAGCTCCATGTTCGTTTTGTGTGGGTGCTGAAGCTGCTTGATTCCATCCCACTGGGCTCAATGGGCATGGGACCGGAAGTGACCCAACAGGGTTTCCTAGATAGCTGCCAGGACAGCTGATGGTATGTGAAGTTCATGAGGCAGGTGGAGTTGTTTTGGCAGTGGAAGAGCTGTGCTGCTGCTTCGGGCAGTTGCCATTCACCAGCACACTCCCTTCCCTAGGTGTCATATCCACTTTCAGACATATGTGCTGCCAGAGCACTTGGTTTCCATGGCAGCGGGGAAATGGCTTAGGCACTGAACTTGTCTTTGGCTGTGGAGTTTTGAGCGCCTTGAGTGAGGAGCTCCATGTTCGTTTTGTGTGGGTGCTGAAGCTGCTTGATTCCATCCCACTGGGCTCAATGGGCATGGGACCGGAAGTGACCCAACAGGGTTTCCTAGATAGCTGCCAGGACAGCTGATGGTATGTGAAGTTCATGAGGCAGGTGGAGTTGTTTTGGCAGTGGAAGAGCTGTGCTGCTGCTTCGGGCAGTTGCCATTCACCACCACACTCCCTTCCCTAGGTGTCATATCCACTTTCAGACATATGTGCTGCCAGAGCACTTGGTTTCCATGGCAGCGGGAAATGGCTTGGGCACTGAACTTGTCTTTGGCTGTGGAGTTTTGAGCGCCTTGAGTGAGGAGCTCCATGTTCGTTTTGTGTGGGTGCTCAAGCTGCTTGATTCTATCCCACTGGGCTCAATGGGCATGGGACCGGAAGTGACCCAACAGGGTTTCCTAGATAGCTGCCAGGACAGCTGATGGTATGTGAAGTTCATGAGGCAGGTGGAGTTGTTTTGGCAGTGGAAGAGCTGTGCTGCTGCTTCGGGCAGTTGCCATTCACCAGCACACTCCCTTCCCTAGGTGTCATATCCACTTTCAGACATATGTGCTGCCCGAGCACTTGGTTTCCATGGCAGCGGGAAATGGCTTGGGCACTGAACTTGTCTTTGGCTGTGGAGTTTTGAGCGCTTTGAGTGAGGAGCTCCATGTTCGTTTTGTGTGGGTGCTCAAGCTGCTTGATTCCATCCCACTGGGCTCAATGGGCATGGGACCGGAAGTGACCCAACAGGGTTTCCTAGATAGCTGCCAGGACAGCTGATGGTATGTGAAGTTCATGAGGCAGGTGGAGTTGTTTTGGCAGTGGAAGAGCTGTGCTGCTGCTTCGGGCAGTTGCCATTCACCAGCACACTCCCTTCCCTAGGTGTCATATCCACTTTCAGACATATGTGCTGCCAGAGCACTTGGTTTCCATGGCAGCGGGAAATGGCTTGGGCACTGAACTTGTCTTTGGCTGTGGAGTTTTGAGCGCCTTGAGTGAGGAGCTCCATGTTCGTTTTGTGTGGGTGCTGAAGCTGCTTGATTCCATCACACTGGGCTCAATGGACATGGGACCGGAAGTGACCCAACAGGGTTTCCTAGATAGCTGCCAGGACAGCTGATGGTATGTGAAGTTCATGAGGCAGGTGGAGTTGTTTTGGCAGTGGAAGAGCTGTGCTGCTGCTTCGGGCAGTTGCCATTCACCAGCACACTCCCTTCCCTAGGGGACATATCCACTTTCAGACATATGTGCTGCCAGAGCACTTGGTTTCCATGGCAGCGGGAAATGGCTTGGGCACTGAACTTGTCTTTGGCTGTGGAGTTTTGAGCGCCTTGAGTGAGGAGTTCCATGTTCGTTTTGTGTGGGTGCTGAAGCTGCTTCATTCCATCCCACTGGGCTCAATGGGCATGGGACCGGAAGTGACCCAACAGGGTTTCCTAGATAGCTGCCAGGACAGCTGATGGTATGTGAAGTTCATGAGGCAGGTGGAGTTGTTTTGGCAGTGGAAGAGCTGTGCTGCTGCTTCGGGCAGTTGCCATTCACCAGCACACTCCCTTCCCTAGGTGTCATATCCACTTTCAGACATCTGTGCTGCCAGAGCACTTGGTTTCCATGGCAGCGGGAAATGGCTTGGGCACTGAACTTGTCTTTGGCTGTGGAGTTTTGAGCGCCTTGAGTGAGGAGCTCCATGTTCGTTTTGTGTGGGTGCTGAAGCTGCTTGATTCCATCCCACTGGGCTCAATGGGCATGGGACCGGAAGTGACCCAACAGGGTTTCCGAGATAGCTGCCAGGACAGCTGGTGCTATGTGAAGTTCATGAGGCAGGTGGAGTTGTTTTGGCAGTGGAAGAGCTGCGCTGCTGCTTCGGGCAGTTGCCATTCACCAGCACACTCCCTTCCCTAGGTGTCATATCCACTTTCAGACATATGTGCTGCCAGAGCACTTGGTTTCCATGGCAGCGGGTAATAGCTTGGGCACTGAACTTGTCTTTGGCCGTGTAGTCTAGAGCGCCTTGAGTGAGGAGCTCCATGTTCGTTTTGTGTGGGTGCTGAAGCTGCTTGATTCCATCCCACTGGGCTCAATGGGCATGGGACCGGAAGTGACCCAACAGGGTTTCCTAGATAGCTGCCAGGACAGCTGATGGTATGTGAAGTTCATGAGGCAGGTGGAGTTGTTTTGGCAGTGGAAGAGCTGTGCTGCTGCTTCGGGCAGTTGCCATTCACCAGCACACTCCCTTCCCTAGGTGTCATATCCACTTTCAGACATATGTGCTGCCAGAGCACTTGGTTTCCATGGCAGCGGGAAATGGCTTAGGCACTGAACTTGTCTTTGGCTGTGGAGTTTAGAGCGCCTTGAGTGAGGAGCTCCATGTTCGTTTTGTGTGGGTGCTGAAGCTGCTTGATTCCATCCCACTGGGCTCAATGGGCATGGGACCGGAAGTGACCCAACAGGGTTTCCTAGATAGCTGCCAGGACAGCTGATGGTATGTGAAGTTCATGAGGCAGGTGGAGTTGTATTTGCAGTGGAAGAGCTGTGCTGCTGCTTCGGGCAGTTGCCATTCACCACCACACTCCCTTCCCTAGGTGTCATATCCACTTTCAGACATATGTGCTGCCAGAGCACTTGGTTTCCATGGCAGCCGGAAATGGCTTGGGCACTGAACTTGTCTTTGGCTGTGGAGCTTTGAGCGCCTTGAGTGAGGAGCTCCATGTTCGTTTTGTGTGGGTGCTGAAGCTGCTTGATTCCATCCCACTGGGCTCAATGGGCATGGGACCGGAAGTGACCCAACAGGGATTCCTAGATAGCTGCCAGGACAGCTGATGGTATGTGAAGTTCATGAGGCAGGTGGAGTTGTTTTGGCAGTGGAAGAGCTGCGCTGCTGCTTCGGGCAGTTGCCATTCACCAGCACACTCCCTTCCCTAGGTGTCATATCCACTTTCAGACATATGTGCTGCCAGAGCACTTGGTTTCCATGGCAGAGGGAAATGGCTTGGGCACTGAACTTGTCTTTGGCTGTGGAATTTTGAGCGCCTTGAGTGAGGAGCTCCATGTTCGTTTTGTGTGGGTGCTGAAGCTGCTTGATTCCATCCCACTGGGCTCAATGGGCATGGGACCGGAAGTGACCCAACAGGGTTTCCGAGATAGCTGCCATGACAGCTGACGGTATGTGAAGTTCCTGAGGCAGGTGGAGTTGTTTTGGCAGTGGAAGAGCTGCGCTGCTGCTTCGGGCAGTTGCCATTCACCACCACACTCCCTTCCCTAGGTGTCATATCCACTTTCAGAC